>NC_091064.1:129483554-129797766 GCF_000393655.2 Nicotiana sylvestris | reverse complement strand
AGGTCTGAATGAACGAAGCTCGATGGCTTCGAACCAGCTGAAACAAAATCTAGTTGAATATCCCGTCGTGACCTGGTCGAACGTTCACAACCGATATCAATCGAAAATCAGGTTTGAGGACGATGACCAATTAGGAGCCCCCTCGGGCTCGGTATACCCAAGCAGGCTTTTAGCGAAGGAGTCGAAGTCGAACAAAGAGAGATACCAACCATACACCGAAGATAGAAGAAATGCCCCGAGGCGTAACATACCCCAGAATGATCGAAGAACGGACCGAGGGTAAAACACTCAGGGACTTGTCACCAGAGCTGGATTCGATAGGCACACAGGGCCAACAGAGGCACCTCGCTTATTAGAATACAACTTCAATGTCGATGTTTCAGACATCGTATTCGCCATTAGCAAAATTTGAGACACCAGGTGGCCTAGGCCTGTATAATCAGATCCTTCGCGAAGAAATCATAACTTAGTGTGTGAATTTCACAACACACATGGGTACAGGATCGAGGATTGCCACCAGCTCAGGGAAGAAGTATCCCGACTACTCAGCAAAGGTCACCTCCAATAATTCCTCGGTGACCGGGCCAAAAATCAATTTCGGGAAAGAGAGGCGACCAAAAAGAACGAAACAAATGAGCCACAACATGTCATCCACATGATCTGCCCCATAGAACCCATGATCAGAAGAACAAAAATATCCATCACTAGAGAAAAGCGAACTCGGGGTTACATACCTGAGGATGCTCTCACATTCAGCGACGAGGATATAGAGACCTTGTCTCAGCCTCACAACGACGTAGTGGTAATCCCTTCCTTGTGAATACATTTCAAATTAAACATGTACTTGTGGATCCAGGTAGCTCGACCAACATTATCAGGTCGAGGGTGGTAGAGCAGCTCGGACTGCTTGACCAAATCGTGCCCTCCTTTTGAGTCCTCAACGGATTCAACATGGCGAGCAAAACAACGAAAAGGGAAATCACCCTCCCAGTCAACATGGCCGGCACAACCCAAAATGCCAAATTCCATGTCATTGAAGGAGGCATGAGATACAATGCCTTGCTCGGAAGGCCATGGATACACTGCATGAGAGCAGTACCATCAACCCTTCATCAAATTATGAAGTTCCCAACGAAGGACGGAATAAAAACCATGTACGAGGAACAACATGCAGCAAGGGAGATGTTCGCAGTACACAACGTGGTGCCGACACCAGTACCTCCACCTTCGAAGGAGCCAAAGGATAAGCAAATAGTAAAATAGCGATAACAAGCTACACTCTCAGTTGTACCCAAATGAACAAATAAAGGATGGTACCGTGTCCTCGGAGCAAATACTGAAGGCCTACCGAGGCATAAAGCGCCATCGCCACTAAGGTATAACCATCACTCTTTTAATTTTCACTTCACACTAACCTTTATGCAGGTGTCCGACTGAGACAACCGAAGCGCTATCCAAATCGAAGACCTTAAGGTTTCAAAGTATATGTTGCACTCTATTCCTTCGACCGGGTTTTTATCCCAAAAAGGGTTTTACCGGTAAGGTTTTTAACGAGGCAACATCTATATGCTACCTAAGAAAAACTCAACAAGTATTCAAGGCTTCTTTTTCAATCAACCTCGAATACTGGGGGCATCCCCCCGGAAGGTCACGTACTCGGAGAAGCCAAGATGCGCTAAATGGGGTCTCGATAGGAAAATAATGTACCGGGCCAAACGGTCGAACGAACTGTGTCCGTATAGAATAACTGAGCCCTTAACAGCAAAAGACATGTATACTTGTACCAAGTAATCAAAGAATACTTTCCAAAAGCATTTTGCGTTCAAAGAAGCTAGGTATTTTTGCAAAAACGGCTCCTCTGTCAAAAACATCCCGAACACTCGGGGACTGGCATCGAAAACTCAAGGCCACATGACCTCCGGGTCGGAAACCCCAAAATCGGAAGCCCTCAATGAGGCAATACCAAATTTACAAGTAATGGCTCCCGATCTAAGAAACCCTCGATGACTCGGGGACTGCCGCCAATCGCCACCTCCATCGACTTATCAAAACTCAAGGCCACAAGACCACATGCGGGAAGCCTCGGTCTTTTAAGACCTATATAAGTCAATATCTGTAAGACCTCAAGCAAGGCATGAACCACACTTGTACCAAGTGACAATATCTGTAAGACTTCAAGCAAGGCATGAATCATACTTGTACCAAGTAGTCAAAACTGTAAGACCTCAAAGGCATGTAAAACTTGTAAGATCTTACTAAAGGCATAATCCTGATCTTAAAGTTAAGGCTATATATCGAACTTGTAAGACCCCTAAAAAGGCATACCTTCAATATAGAAGACGAAACTACTTCACTCGGGGACTGAGAGGCTCCGACCAAACACAAATGACTAAGGTCACAAGGGTGTACCAACCAAACTAATGCGACTCGGGGACCCCCGACCGTCGCTATAAAATAATAGGCCTTCAATTACTTTGAAAATACTTCGAAAAGAACCGGTTAAACAGGCTACCCTTGACACAAGCAAAAGAGCTTCGACCATGTCACCTCCAAACTATAGGCTTCGAGATACTCAGCCACCGAGCCAAACCTCCCGAAGTGCTCGATCATCGCCATATAACGACTCACAATCGAGGTTTTAATCAAACCGTCGAAGAGTCCGGCAAACACAATTTCAAAAAGTCCTTAACGAGGGGAAAAATCCCATATGAAAGGTCGTACCGACCCAATGCGTAAGAGCCAGTGTTGCCAGCCCATACAAGAGGTCGTACCGACCCAATGCGTAAGAGCCACTATCGCCAACCCATACAAGAGGTCGCACCGACCCAATGCGTAAGAGCCTAAGGGCCAGCTTGAAATTCAAAAACTTGAGGGTCGAATGAGCTCGAGTCGAAACCCGACTCGGAGACTGAACCCAAAACAGTTGATTACATATGCCTAAGAACAAAAGCATAAGAGCTCAAACGCCAGCTTATGCTAAAAGGTCGTACCGACCAAGCGCGTAAGAGCCTACGGGCCAGCCCAATGAGCACCAAGGCCATACCATGAATCTAAGGGTTCCTTTTAACTCGAAGACCAGTTCATCAAGCTAAAATCAAGGACAAGAGAAATGCATGAAAAATAAAATCGCAAGGCTTCATTTTATACATATATGCGAGAGAATACAAGCTTCATTTACAAAGTCCTTTGAAAGCACTCTACGCAAAACAAGGAAGGAAAGACCTAATCTAATCTACGTCCCCCTCGGGGACTATAGTCTGTCGGCCTCTTCCTCCCCATCTTCGACATCAGACAGAAGGAACTTAGCATCATATTCCTTCGACTTTGCCTGCTTTATCTCTTACGATAGATCGAAGCCCCTGTCATAAATTTCCTCGAGGGTTTCCCTCTGAGATTTACACCTCACGTACTCTTTATTCCTACTCTCTTGGTCGAGAGCCCTATTTAGCTCAACACGAGAATCGGCAACATACTTCAAATAGACAACCACCTTTTTATCAGCCTTAGTTTGGATTGTTACGGCTTCAGCCCGGGCATCTGCGACTTCGGCCTTCATCTTCAGGAGCTTAGACTCGAGCCGAGGAATCATGTCCGTTTGGACCAAGTTGTTCTCATGAGCGTTGCGAAGTTGCACTTCGAGGGAGGAAGCCTTGGCCAAAGCATCCTTCTTAGCCAATATCTGGGTGTCCACCTGAGCCTTTAGACCATCTTGCTCGAACATGGCTTGACCAACTTCATTCCTAAGGCGTTCCAGGTCCTCCGTCTTTTTCTGCAACTAAAGTAAAAGAAACATTAGCCTCGGAGGATAGAAGAAGAAATGCGCACTCCCTAGAAATAGAAGTTACCTGTTCCTTGAGGTAGCTTTCATCGTTCAGACTGCGACTCGCCTCGTACCGCAAGTGTGCCAACTCATCTTCCCTTTCATCTCAAAAAAGCCTGAGGGATTTCTCCACATCTACGGCTTTTCACAATCCATCCTCACATCGAAGTAGCTCAAATTCGAGCTTATAAAAAGCCTGTGGAGGAGAAACGTGATAAGAAAGTGAAAATTACAAAACTATAAAACCAGTACGAACGACCCAAACCTACCTCCGAGTAAAGCTGTTGAGCTTCCTCGAACGTTAAGCATACATCTACTAGTCTGGCTCCACCTACCTCGGTAGAACCACCCCGATTTGGGACACGGTCGCCCAATATACGCGCCCCTTGGCGTCGAACATCCATCAAAGTGCCTTCGACGGGAGAAAAAGCCAACGGCAGAGAACCCTCATTCCTCGAAGTACCTTCAATGGTAAAGGAAGATGGCAGCGGAGGAGGGACCATTTTTCTAAAGCCACAGACCTCATGTATGCAGGTTCGGCCGATACGCCCTCTCTGAGCCTCCGGGCCGGACTCGTCTTGCTACAATTAATGTCATCCTGCAAAGGCCTTTTCTGCTTATTGTTATTATTATCATCCCTAGGTCCTGAAGCCAGCGGTCTTTCTCCCTCTCCTAGAGGGCACGACTTTGCTTTAAGGGACTCCCCAATGCTTATGATGACAGAGTTAGTACGTAGAAAGGAAAAGTGCCTTTCCGAAAAAAGGGGGAGCAAATCACATAGCACGTACCATGGTGTTTTGCCTCCCACCTATCCTTGGACAAAGCTCGCCACTTACGCTCATTGTAGGCCAAGTGGGTTGCCAACTTCCGAGCCCAATCCGACAGATCGGGTACCTCGAACGACATCCATGAAGTTGCTGCAGAAAAAGAAAGGAAGGCACATTTACGGAGCCCGCCTTCTCCGTAAGCAAAACTACGAAGGCATGAGTGTACCACTTACGTGTAAAATTCCATTCCTCAAGAAATGGTAGAAACTCCATAGGGATAATATCGACAGTCCGCACTCGGACGAATCGGCTCATCCATCCCCGATCTCCGTCTTCTTCGTCGTGAACGATGAAAGGCAAGGTGGATTGGCATCGCATGGTTAGCAGACTTCGATGGTGAAAGGGCTGGTATAGCCTGATACGATGGCTAAGAGTGAATTCAAGCCCTGCTTTCTCCGTAAAGAACCTCATCATCAATACTATCCGCCAAAATGACGGATGAATTTGCACCAAGGTAACCTGTTACTTTCGACAAAAGTTGAGCACAACCCTATCAAG
Source organism: Nicotiana sylvestris (assembly GCF_000393655.2). NCBI lineage: Eukaryota > Viridiplantae > Streptophyta > Magnoliopsida > Solanales > Solanaceae > Nicotiana > Nicotiana sylvestris. The sequence goes on along the minus strand of NC_091064.1, from coordinate 129,792,621 downwards.
TGGGGCCAACATAAAAGGGTACGTGTACACGTTCAAAAACCCCTCAGCATGGTTCATGATGCTCTCCTCCGGGGAAGGTACCCGCAGTACTACCTCTTCACCCCATCCACAATCCTTCCTCGTCCACTCAAGAAGATCCCCCCTCAAAACAGAGGCGTAACTCCCTTCTCTTTGCCGAGCAGACCCTGATGTAGCAGCCGTGACTGTGGTAAAATTAAGGAATTGGAGCGAGAATTTGAGCAAGGGCGTCAAAATTAAAATTATGGAGGACCTAACACGGGAAAGGAGAACTCTATAAAAGAGAATAACTACTCAGAATAGCGAAATCTTCAAAAGAGCGAAAACAATCCTATATTTGGAAAAAGCGGCGACTATCCGCCTGCCTCAAAAGCCAATTAAAAATACTGGCGAAGATGTGCCGGCGGGATGGCCTTGGTCATTTCGTAACAATGTCATACACTTGACGTCGCCATACGACGTTTTGGGGTCAGAGACCCCTGCATCAACCAAGCCTCGAGATGGTACCCAATTTCGAAGGACTCCGTCAAAAATAAGAAAGGGCTCTAAGGAGCCATCAGTATATTTATAGGCCTCGAGATGGTACCCGATCTCGAGGATCTCCGTCAAAAAGAAGAAAGGCTTTAAGGAGATATCGATGTCATTGCAGGCCTCGAGATGGTACCCGATTTCGAGGACCTTCACCAAAAAGAAGATAGGCTCCAGGAAGCCATTTGCATAATTGCAAGTCCCGAGATGGTACCCGATCTCGAGGACCTCCACCAAGAAGAAAAAAGGCACTAGGAAGCCAATGACATCACTACACGTCCCGAGATGGTACCCGATCTCGAGGACCTCTACCAAAAAGAAGATAGGCTCTAGGAAGCCATTTGTATCCTTGCAAGTCCTGAGATGGTACCCGATCTCGAGGACCTTCACCAAGAAGAAGAAAGGCTCCTGGAAGCCAATGACATCACTACACGTCCCGAGATGGTACCCGATCTCCAGAACCTCCACCAAAAAGAAGATAGGCTCCAGGAAGCCATTGGCATCACTACACGTCCTGAGATGGTACCCGATCTCGAGGACATCTACCAAGAGGAAGATAGGCTCTAAGGATCCATTAATATCATTACGAGACTCGAGATGGTACCCGATCTCGAGGACCTCTCTCAAAAAGAAGATAAGCTCTAAAAACCTACTCATATGGGCTTGGCCTCGAGGTACCATCTAAACCCAGGAAAGACCTCATCCGGGGTCTATCTGCAATGCCTTAAGTCTATCTACATTGAGTTCAAAACAAGTTTCCAGGTAGCCCGAGCTTGAGCGAACCCCCACTCGGGGACTGCTCCCGAAATCCTAAAGGCTACCTTTATTCTCAGGCATCCGAGCAAATCCCCCCATCGAGGACTATCGTGGGGTCTAAAAGGCTGAATCTCATACTGAAGTTTGAAACCCTACTCTTATTCAACTTGAAGTCAGGGATCCCGACGACCCGAGTTTATCAATCCAATCCGGGCTCAGTCCAAGGAATGGTAAAAGGGTTCTACGGGGAATCATGTTAATCAATCAAGAGCCAGAAAAAATACTTGCGCCCGGGCTCGATTTCGCACCAATTGGTGGAGTCGTGCATTTAGATTCTTCACAAACGCAGATAAAAGGAAATATAGCATAAATCAGAAACAAGTTGAAGAAACATCTTTATATTTATAAACATATTTTACAAAAGCCCACGAAGGGTCCTTAAATATGATTTATGCTATATTTCCTTTTATCTTTGTCTTTATAAGCATATTTTACAAAAGCCCACGAAGGGTCCTTACATATGATTACAAAAGCCCACGAGGGGTCCTTACACAGAAACAAAGAAGCAAAAAATATACATATAGTAAAAGCCAAGAGCCTAATCTATTCTCGGGGGTGCATCCTCGGCGGCAGTATCTTCGAGCACCATCTCCTCGGGGGTCTCATCTCGGTCTTCCAAAATGGTGTCTTCAAGGGAGAAGATGAAGAAGAGGAAAGTGATGAAGAAGAAGCACAAAAAGATGAAGAAAAAGCCATAGCCGCCAAAGAGCAAAAGCTTTTACCAGGCCAAGAAGATCATGACCCGATAGAAGACTTGGCGAGCGTCGGCCTTACCTGCACGGCTACTTTGAGTCCACTTCTTGGAACATTGTGCCGTGCAAGTTAGCGGCCGGTAGCGCCACTTCACCCCACGAAAAGCAAAAGGGATGAAGTGCCACACTAGGCCAGAGTAGGGAGGTGAGCAGCGGTGTAAAGTCCGAACATCCTCCTGAGCAGCGGTGTAGAGTCCAAATATCTTCCTGAGTCGGAATAAATCGGCACCCCTATCTCATAGCCTCGAGCCAACGACGACAACAATAGCAACAACAACAACAACAACAACAACAAGAAGTCAGTGCCATCTCGCTCGGTAAGGGAATGCCCTAGAAAAAGGCCATAGTGTGACTGATAAGAACTCCGCCATGTAACCTTAAGGCCACGTGCCTCAAGCATGGGAAATACCAATGGATGAAGATGAAGAGAAGGAAGGGGTGAAAGGCTGTTAGAGAACATTTGAATGAAGAGTTGGTTCAAGAAGGTCTCCATTTATAGAGAGGGTGGCAGCGTAACCGACGGAGCCATCAATGTCTTTGAAAGACGTATCAGCATGCACAATCAATGCGCTTTTGGGAACTGGGCCGGCGGCGACATTATCGCTTTGAAAAATAAGAATAGGCAATGCATTGAATGATTCTGGAAAGATGAACCGACGGGACGCCTCGGTTATCACAAAGGCTCACATCATAAGTATGACATCATCATGAGAAGATCGAAGAGATGGATATCGAAGTCATTTCTTATCGTTCCACTCTAAGAAACATGAGGACTATCTGTATACAGTAAAATCAGAAGGTCGAATTTCCCATCATTGCGATGCTTCGTCGGCACGTTTTCAAAAGCTCGAGGCTATGGTTGAGACTCACCCCAAGGGGATATCAACTCCCGACCTCGGGCAATATAGATCAGCGGTTATGGTGAAGAAGTTGGAAGTTCCCAAGGCGCGTAGCTAGAGCCGACAAAGTCTGTCAGGCTAGTCTAAGCCCGCATCATAGCATTAACTGGCTGTACCAGCTCCATATCTTTATAATAAATGTATTTGTACTATGTTGGGATTCCCCCTCATATATAAAGGGGATCCTTCTCTCTGCTCTCTAACATATTCTCTTGATCTCATTACTTCCATTTATTGCTTATATTCATTGTGTTCTATCTATTGTTATTCATTTATTGCTTATCATTGATCATAAAGAGCCATCATTTTAGCTCTTATAACTGTTAGTCCTCCCTCGGTCGCCCTAAGCCGGCCACCGAACTCGACCTCAAGGCCTCATGTATGACAGCTCGAGGCCCGATCTCCAGTTGTCCGGTTTGATTATCATATCATCTCTAAGCTATAATCTTGCCTTCTAATCTCTTACTTAGCATCCATTGCCTAACAACTAGCATAAAAATAGATCACGTATTTTTAGAACCACACAATCAAATTTAATTGTTATTACCATTTTCACGGTAAACATGAAGAACAACAAATAGAACACAATGAATATAAGCAATAAATGCAAGTAATGAGATCAAAAGAATATGTTAGAGAGCAGAGAGAATGTTCTTGTATATTCAATATCAAGCATCAGATCCTTTACAAATGACAAGGGTCTCCTTTATTTATGAGGGGGAATCCCAACATAGTACAAATGCATGTGTAATTATTACATAAAATAGCTGGTACAACTACTCACTCAGCCTGGTGTAGACTGTCACTGTTTGCGCAGGCGTTTGTCAGAAAATACAGCTCCTAGGGAACTTCCCATTTATCTGCGACAAACACCGGTCCATTCTGCCCCGATGTCGGGCGCGAAGACTCCCCGAAGGCATCGAACTCTGGGCTATCCTCCGGGACCTTCGAGGTGAGATTGCGCAATGCCTTGCCGACCGTAAAATGGGTCTTCCCGATTTTAGCCGTATACAATTACCACAGGACGATATAATACAAGCTAAAAGTCAACATAATTTATATTATATTAAAAGCACGAAACCCCTTAGCGAAAATATCATTCATTTTTTTTTTACCTTTTAAAATTTAATTTTATACTAGACAAAATAGTCCTTTGTTTATTTCCCTAATAGTTAAAACTTTAAAATTACTATATACTGTTTGCCAGTTTTTCTTTCTTTAATATTTTTCTCTTAATTTATGCCTACACATTTCTACATATTAATTCTCCTTCTACTATCTCTTTCCACAAAAAAATATGAACAAAGCCAAAAATTATTTATCTGGAAAAAAATAAACTTTTCTTCAAACTAGAGATATATAAAAAAAATTGTTAAAGTTTTATTCATGTCAATACATTTAAGCTGAATATATCTATCAAGATGACGAAGAATTATATGGGACCTAATTTCTTCTTTATTGAGTTAGTTAAATAAGATTAACTATTATTATTTTCAAGAACTTATACTTTAACTTTTAAATAATTTTTATGTAACTCAAATATAATTTTTAATATAATAGCTATATGATCTTTTAAAGTATGTATTGATGGAGATTGGGGTGCGTAACTAAAGACTAGTAGATAAAATAACCAAGAAAGCAAATTTCACTGGTCTTAAAATGGGATATGCCATTGATCAAGGGGAGGAACACCAAACACCTTTATCTATTAGAGTGCAAATACAATAAAGAAAAAAGTAGCACTGTGTTCCGGTTCTTTGGGATGGAGGATAATCTCAGGTCTTGATACACTTCCACAACAGAAATCAAATTCCAAAGAGAGCAACTCAACAATCAAGGTTGGTTGAAGTGCAAGTACTGGGCAGAATCCCAAAAAATGGGATATGCAATTGATCAAGGGGAGGAACACCAAACACCTTTATCTATAGAGTGCAAATACAATAAAGAAAAAAGTAGCACTGTTTTTCGGTTCTTTGGGATGGAAGATAATCTCAGGTCTTGATACACTTCCACAACAGAAATCAAATTCCAAAGAGAGCTACTCAACAATCAAGGTTGGGTGAAGTGCAAGTACTGGGCAGAATCCGAAAAGAATTTACAAGGTTGACTGGAAAGCACTAGGCAGCCAAAAGAAAACAGAAGCCGCAAAGTCTACAATTTAAAACCATAACGCTTTTAGTTATTGCCAGAACTAATTCTTGAATGCTTCAGCTCCACAAGTGAAAAGGCCAAAGCAGCAACAGAGTAGTTAATGGATTAGCTTCGTTGAATCCACTGCAATATATCCGGTCGGATCACTCCCTCAAAACCATGTTTCGCAAGATTCATGCCTTTGAAACTAGCTGGCAAGACAGTTTTGAACTGCCTGCACTGGATGCTTGTTCCAGCAGGGCTTCTTGGTTTGATCATCATAGAAATGGTTGGATAGGCTTTCTGCCATGTGTTCCTCCCTGAGGTAAACAGATGCCTGCTGCTGGATCCCTTATCCTGGCCAGCACCATATTTCTGGAATCCCTCCGGCTTTGGGGAGTGAGATGATTTCCTAAGCTGCTTACTTGCGCTCGTAATTACATTGCTATCTGAGGGATTTCCTCGAATATTAGCTGATGGCTTCATTTTATCAAGCCAACGAAGGATCCAATTCCCAAGATTCTTACCAGCTTCAATATCTCTTTCTTGTATCTTGCGATGAATGGTCAGTGCCATGTCAAAGGCAGCTCGTGTTCGCCTGGAAAAGAAAGAAACAATTTATAACAATATTACAACCAACAAAGCAGCCAAAATGGTAGAAAAGATCATGAGCAAGCATCCCACAGCAGGGAATAACCATTTTTGGCTAATTTGGACAAGTTGCAGTCACGGGTTCGAACCGTGGAAACAGCCTCTTGTAGAAATACAGGGTAAGACTGCGTACAATAGACCCTTGTGGTCCGTCCCTTCCTCGGACCCCGCGCATAACGGGAGCTTAATGCACCGAGCTGCCCCTTTGGACAAGTTGCAGTCACCAGAAAACATCTTAATTTTTTTTTAAAAAGGTGAGAATGTGGAACTATTGTGTGCTAAAAGAGGATTGTAAGAACCTTAGACTAGGGGTGGACATCGGTCGGTTCGGTCGGTTATTATGAAATACGGTTCGGTTTATCGGTTTTCGGTTTTGTAATATTAATAACCAAATCAAACCAAAGTATTTACGGTTCGGTGCGGTTTTTTCAAAGTTCAGTTCGGTTATTACCAGTTTATTTTTTCGGTTTTAAACGGTTCAAGGAAATTTTATGCTTCTCTGGAAATGCTGGTTTTAAACAGCCTATGTTACTAAATAATACTATAAATATTGGAGTACTACTTCAGAAGAGAATGAAAGTACTCAAATGAGAATAATCTTGAACACTTAAACTGAGCAATTCCACCAGTTAAACTGACAAGTTAATATGCAAACTAAGATTTCACGATTCACTGTTGGGTGAGAAAGCTCATTCTTTGCCTTTTAAGACTTGAGATATTACTGCGACATCTTCAAACTGATACATGTATCTAATACAGTGTGATATATGTAGTACAAATATAAATAGCTAATCTTTGTCCAAACTAGTATTCGATGTATTAATCGTTGTAAACAAATATAAACATGGATTATCTTAATAATTGTTTACAGATATTACAATGATAAAAGAGATGATATGGGAGAAGTACTTAATGTCTTATTAGTTATATCACTTATTGGTAGAGCAAGTAAACAATGTAAAATTTGAACTAATACCCAAAAAATTTGGTTTTTCGGTTTAACCGAAAACCGAAATACAAAAACCGTAAACTGCACCGAAAAACCAAAAATTAATAATTTTAAAACCGTGCACCGACCAAAAAACTGATTAAACCGAAACAGAAAAACCGAAATTCGCAGTTCGGCCGGTTTTTCCGGTTCGGTCGGTATTATGCCCACCCCTACCTTAGACACTAACAATCCCCTAGTGAAGGGTCTGCGCTCACTAGTTACCTCTCATTACAGAAATTGAGGAATTATGTGCTAAAACATCACAAGGATAAATCAAAAAACCTCTTCACGGGACTCATATTTATGAAGAACACGACAGCATAGACTCTTCTATATCAAATTCTTATCATATTTGGCCTGCAATTCATGCCATGAATATTCTTTTCCTTGTACAAACATGCACACACATAACATATTCTTCAAGGCTCTGTATTGCTGATTTCTGTCATAGGGAGTTCATTCTCAGCTCGTCCTGCTGGATTCAAAGCTAAATCCGCCTCATCTTCCTCCTCATGTCAAGAGTAATATAATACAATCAACTAATAGAGAAAAATTCAACTACAACAATCTTTGTTCTCACATCCAGGGCTGCACAAAGTCAGTTTGGTGTACAAAATTCCTATTCTCCAAACTGAAACTGACCAATCATACATCATTTTGGTTTGGTTTAGGCTCCTTTATGCTTCGTGCCTCGAGTCTAAGGGTTTCAAGTTGAGCAGGACTAAAACAGAGTACCTAGAATATAAGTTTAGCGCTGAGTCAAGGGAAGTAGGCAGGGACGTGAGGCTTGGATCACATGTCATTCCCAAAAGAGGTAGTTTCAAGTACCTTGGGTCGGTGATTCAGAGGGACGAAGAGATCGACGAGGACGTCATTCACCGTATAGGGGTAGGCTGGATGAAATGGAGGCTAGCATCTAGAGTCCCGTGTGACAAAAAAGTGCAACCAATACTCAAAAGTAAGTTTTATAGAGCTAACCCATGTTATATGAAGCAGAGTGTTGGCCTGTCAAGAACTCTCATATTCAGAAGATGAAGGTAGCAGAGATGAGGATATTGAGGTGGATGTGCGGGCACACTAGAACGGATAAGATTAGGAATGAGGATATTCGGGAGAAGGTGGGCGTGGCCCCTGTGGATGACAAGATGCGGGAAGCGAGGCTCAGATGGTTCGGGCATGTGCGGAGGAGAAGCCTTGATGCTCCGGCGAGAAGGTGTGAGCGGTTGGCTTTGGTGGTTACGAGAAGAGGTAGAGGGCGACCTAGGAAGTATTGGGGTGAGGTGATCAGGCAGGACATGGCACGACTGCAGATTTCCGAGGACATGACCCTTGATAGGAAGGTCTGGAGGTCAAGCATTAGGTTTGTAGGCTAGGGGATAGTCAAGCTTTCTCTTCTTCATACCAGGGGTGAGGCGGGTTTGATAGGGTTGATCTTAGATGGTTAGGGGTTAATGTTGAGTCCACACTATCCTTTCTGATTATCATAGCCCTGAGCCTTAATTACTAGGTATTGTTATTGGATGTCATCTATTTTATGGTTTTTATGCTTCTATTACTATTTATATGGTTTCTGCTGACGTTACTGATGAATTGTCTCTTCTTGATTTACTTCCGCCTTCCTGAGCCGAGGGTCTATCGGAAACAGTCTCTCTGCCCCATCGGGATAGGGATAAGGTCTGCGTACACACTACCCTCCCCAGACCCCACTTTGTGGGATTTTACCGGGTCGTTGTTGTTGTTGTTGTTGTTGTTGTTGTATACTTCGTGCAAATCAGTTGAATACATTGGTGAATTTGATTCCGTAAAGCAATAACAAAGCTGGGATTCAGAAGGGAATGATCGATTAAATTAAGAGAAACCCAGAGAAAAAGGATGGTGTGCATCAGTTGCCAGCATGATGGAGGTATTGTGGTAATGAGGCATCATGGCCGAACCAACATGGGAATTGATCAAGACTTATGAGTGAGATGAAGGCTGCTGACTTAAGCAAGATCTTGGTGGGCAAAGCATAAATTGCACTTAGTAATTGATACAAGAGTGCTGTTGAAAGAGAATCTCTGGCAAAGAAGAGAATTGAAAAAACGGAACAAGAATTATGAGAAAGAGAAAAGAAGAATAAAAGGAAACTGTGGAAAAGAAAACTCTGAAGGCAGAAACAAATGGGAAAAAGCAAAAGAATAAGATTGTCATGGAAGACACTCTGACGATGCTATTTAGCAACTAACAATCTTTAGTCTCATTAATGCATGAACTAGAGAGAGTTCTGCTTCCATATTAACCAGACACTAGTTCGTACAGTATACCCATGTCAACACAGCATGATATGGGCAGGGGGGGGGTTTAAATGTGGTTCATTTGGTCATTGATATACTACCTACCAACTCGTGACAATCAACTAGTAGAAGATTTTGATGAAGAGGAATATGGAGAAATTCTTTCTCCATATGTAAAAGTACTACACTCTTTAGCATCTATATGTTAACTTATAAGTTTATGCTTCTTCGCTGTATTAGCCTACATTTATGCAACGCTTTGTTAATATCCTTGCATCTTGAACATAAAAGCATTGGATAATCCAACACCTCAAGAAGCACGCATGCCTAACATGACTACAAAAATCAAAGGTAATCTACACCCAGTTTTGCATATTTAAGTGTAACGTGCTCAACTACCACATACGTCTATTATCAGCTACAAGAATATTTAACAAACAACTTTTGCAAAGAGAACAGACAAGCAGATATTCCAGTCCCATTGCTAATAGAAAATTTATCTTCACAAAATTCAAGGAACAAAAGAAAGACGATGCACATGTAACGATCTTATTCGAACAAGATTGTCAAATGTCAGGTAGACAGACTGAAAAATGGAACACTAGTCCAACATCACCACTTACTGGAAGAGTGATCATATTAAGCACGAAGAGATACTTTCTTCAAGAATTGGGGATAATGTCTAGTATTTTATAAACATCGAAAATCCATATGAGCAATATTCAAACAAATAAGAAAAGCATCAAAATACAGAAGTCGGAATAGCAGATGTTTGCCATTCTATTTATGAGAAGATGACAATCCTTGTTGCTGAGAATGGCTAACAGCAGAAAGATGCATGGGACGGGTATCATGTCACAAAAGTAATTGGGAAAAAGAAGCATAAACTACTGATAATTGAAGAACCAGCACCGCAGAGCTAAGACGAAATAAAAAGTTGATGAAGACAAAACTATCAAAAGAAGCAGCAAGATCATATTCCAGCTTAGCCACCTAAGAGAAGTGATCCTCTCACGCAACACTTTGATTTGCAGTACCGACTAATCACCAGGATTTACAGAACCTATGCCAGAAATGAAATTGCATATGCATTCGGAATGGGCCCCAAAACTGGATACTAGACTTTGTTTTTTAAAACATCATCCAAAACACCATACTGTTTCTATTATTTAATCCATCAAACAGGAATTAGTGTTGCTACATCTTATTCGCTGATACATTTCTCTCTGAATTACTTTAATCATAGTAACTCCAATTAGTGTTACCCTAACTATCATTGTCTTAGAATGACAAATCATTTAGCCACGAAAAGGGAATCATTACAAATGACAATAATATTAAGATCTAATTGAAATCAAAAAGTACCTTTGAGCGAAAGCACGAAGCCTGGGGTGATTGGGAGTAATGAGCTTACGCTGAATCCTCAAGAAGAGCTTGTAAGTTCGTTTCAGACCCAAGAAATACGCCGTTGCCAATGTGATCTCCCATAGCACCATTCTCTCTCTTTCTCTACAACTTTCTTCAGGAAAGAATATCCAAATGAGAAAAGAGCATATTATGTTTGCTTGTGCTTTCTCTTCTTCTTCAATATGTATATTATGACTATATAGTGAACCGTTTTCGTTTTCAACAAGACCAAAAAAAGTCGTGGAATTCTGGGGAGCCGCCAGCATTTTCTCCCTTCTCTGCCTTTCTCTCAAATATATTTTGGGCCAGTTTTGGGCCACGATATGTATGTTTTATAGCAAATGAGATTGACCCAGCCTATTATTTCGTTTTAGTTCCATAGTGAATGCTTTTGTTTTCTTTTGATGGTCCAATTGAACACAAACTCTATCTACAATTTAAACTTTCAACAACACAATTTGATATTGCAACTTCTCAACCAAAATTCATCCGATTAATTTTGGATTTTAAGTTACATGAACTGAGGGTCGTTTGATTGGTGGACAAATTATGCCGGAATTATAATGACGAAATATTTGCAACATATTTTCTTCAAAAGGAGATTCATATTCACCGCCCCAATTACTTCGGAGAGCCAACCACAAGAACTGTTGTTTGTATCACAATAGAGCTAGAATTAATAAATGGTGAAGTTTTTAATCTTAAATCAATCTGACACATTCAGGATTAATAAACGGTGAAGTTTTTAATCTTAAATCAATCTGACACATTCAGGATTAATAAACGGTGAAGTTTTGAATCTTCTAAGCGAATAATAAATTGGAGTAGAAAATCACTAAGATTTTAATCTCCAAAACGAATATAAAGTCACTAAGACTATAATTTCCGACAAATGAGTAGAAAACAACGAAGTCTTTAATCTCAACGAACGAGATTTTCTCGAAGTAGGAGTAGAAAATCAGGAAGATTTTAGTCTCCATAATGGGTGTAAAAAATCACGAGAATTTTAATTCCCTTTCCAAATAATTTTTCAACTAAACCATTATAACACTTTAAACAGTTTGATCTCTTTCTCTAATCAAACACATGTATCTTCATCTTTACATATATTATATTCAGATCTCAAAAATACTCTAAGAATTAGTGTAAGCCTCATACTTACAGTGGAGGCAAATGAAAATAAAGTCACTGGACGAAATTTATTTGAAAGCCACGAATCCAATTGAAACGATCAGTACAAAAATCTCATTGGCATCGCACCAGTCCAATTTCATTAGGTGTATCGTTCTTGTATTTTGTCCTTTAGGCTACCATAATCAGAATAAGTCCTCAACCAAAAAGTACAAGCGCACCTTTAACGATCTATAAATTACGCCGTCAAAGTCGTTTCCTTTGACGTCTTTCTGACTGGATACTTCGTTATACATGAATCCGTCTTTCAATATTCTTGACACCAACTATCACGGGTTACCACTCCAATCACGAACGCCAAATCCCTATTATCTGTGGTAATTAATTTCGCTCAGTCCCTTGCATGCGTTTTTTAGATAATGTTGGAATCTGAAAAACTCCCTTTTACGGTGCCCAATAATATCCGAGTACTTCAAACACAATTTTCTTCAATCGACCATCGTAACAGAAATTTCATTAAATTTCTTAAGATTGTTAGGATTCTGGATTCAAAATCAAAAAATCGGAGAAGGAAAAATGTTAGTTCAATAAATAAAACATAAAATAATTTCGAACTCATAAGTTGTTTGTGTGTCCTTAGTAATTTTTAATCCCTTCGAACTCATGTGTGTCCAATATGAGTTGTTTGTGATTTGTAGTCCAATATGTGTGTCCTATAATTTCGAACTCATAGGTTATGGATTAATTTCTCTCATGATAGCTTAAGCAAATAATAGGAGGCAACAAAGCTACGAAATAACTAATATTTTCAACAAAGAGAAGCAATGTCTAACAAGTAGCAATTAAGCAAGGAAATACAAGTAAAGCATGTAGCAGTTACGACAGGGAAAAAGACAATATGAGAAAAATGGGAAAGAAACATGCAAAAACAGATAAATTGGCGGCGCATAAGTACTCATCACCTCACATATATGCCGCTCTATGATAGCGGCACTACAAATCACAGAACATCAGCGCACTCAACAAACGGAGCAAATCACACTTGACACTTATATTTATTTGAAAAATAATGCAATAATGTAGAAGAGGGGATAGCTCGGGCTTATGTAAAACATTTCGAAGAGGATAAGTAGTTAACACACATATTGGGTGACACTGGAAATATGGTTTTAGATTTCTAGATGCGCTTATTAATGCAAGTGCTAATTTTTGGAAAACTTTTATGTTAAAAGTTGGGTTTAGGGTATTGTGTGAAATTTGGAGTGGGCATTTTTTAGACTTGTTAGAAATATTATAAGGAGGTTGTATATAAAATTTGAAGTAATTTAATGGAGATTTGGACTGGTTTTGAACAAGAATTACAACTGAAAATCGTGGAAGAAGTTCGTCTGCAAACACTTGTATAAAGGTGTATAAAAGTGTATAATAGTGTACAAGATGTGTTTATACACTCAGATACACTATTATAAAAGATTATACATAAATATACAAAAAAATTGACTTCGTCTTCTTCCTTGCGTCTTTTCTGAAATTTAACTAAAATCTTGCTCAAATCTACTCCAAATCACTTCAAATTTAAATTTTGAACTCCTTTGATATTTTCAATCAATTAGAACAACACTCAATCCAAACAACTAACAAACTCAAAAAACTCATTTTCGAAAGCAAAGCTTTGAATGGTCTTCAATGGTGGACTTCTACTCTTCAATTTTCTTACATTGCAAATAGGTGACACAAGAGGAGAAACAGAGGTAGAGGATTAAATGTTATAGAGGCTCTCAAGATCTCAAAGAATGACATTGAATGTCATGACCCAAACCGAAGGGCCGCGATGGGCACCCGGTGCCTTACTCAACCGAGTACCAATGTAACATATCTTTCTTATCATGTTATCATGAGTAAATGAGCCAGAAAACCCGTCATGAGATAATAAGAATAAAACATAAGAGACTACTCAACATATGAAGACCCAACATGATATACCAACTAATATATGTGACATACAGGCCTATAAGGCCGACATGACCATTAGTAAACTCGAAACATAGGCCGACAAGGCCATACAATTATCCATACACCTGACATCTGTCTACAAGCCTCTAAGAGTACATAAAATCATAAAGGTCGAGACAGGGCCCCGCCATACCAATCAATACATATCCAAAGCATACTGACCAAATAGGCAACTCCGGAGCAAGTGGAGTGCACCAACACCTTCGCTGAGCTGATAGCCTACTAGGAGGACTGTCAACCTATCAATCGGGACCTGCGGGAATGAAATGCAGCGTCCCCAGGCAAACGGGACGTCAGTACGAATAAAGTACCGAGTATGTTAGGCAGGAAAGCATAAACAAGAACAGTAATGTAAAGAGAGAGATAGAGGAGATACAACCTGTAACATCAGAGTGCCTCTGGGGGTTACTGATATGAAATGCATAATACATATATATACATAAACTTTTTAAAACATTCGCCTCTGTGGGCATCATCATCATCATATCGTACCCGGCCTCAAAGAGGACTCGGTAAAAGCGTACCCGACCATCATAAGGTTCGGTAGAATCGTACCCGGCCACGTGGAGCTCGGTAAACCCAACTGATCAGTGGTTGCACAATAGGTGTCGTACCCGACCGACTATAGCGCGGCTCGGTAGAGTAAAATAGATACTATATATAATGCATGCTAGACTCATGGAATCACCTTCTAAACCTTTTGGAGTGACTTAAGAACACTATGGACATCCATACCCTCAATATGAACCTTAGTAGGATTCAAGGATCATACACACTTGCTTAGAATAATTTTATAAGGAAAGAACAACATGGACAACCTTAGTTGCTAGGAGTAGATCCGTTATGAAGTAGCGTATTCATTTCACTTTAGATCATGCCAAAAGAAAGAAGAAAGTGCCTTAACATACCTTAAACCCGTTGAGTCCTTAATCACTTCCAAGCAACTCTTCAAACAAGTCAACTCAATCTATCATAGTATAAGGAGATTCAAAATCAGTGCTGAGCAAAGGCTAAGTCTATAACTTAAGCTAGTAGCTCGTTTACGTAAATTTTGGCAGCATCTCCCTTGTAACAAGGGCCTCCTCCAATACCATATACAAACAACAATGACCAGAGCAATCCATCAATACATAATTATCAATATCAAGACACCATATAACAACAACAAGTCACAACTACATTACGACGAGCGGCAAGCTCCGATTGGAATCCGTATACCCCTTATCAATCCTTATAGACTTCTTACTTCAACATAAAAGTATCATTAACATGATAATGAAGTCATTAATCAATGATTCCAGCCTTAAACCATATATTTATAACAACGAAAATAATCCACAACTTCAACTATCCTCAATTAGCAACTTTATTCACTAGTTCATGTCTAGCCCATCCATTTAACTTAATCAACATCAAGATAACCTTAGGCACAAGTAAGAACACAATATAAATACCTCCTACAGTAACTTCAAGTCAAAATCCAAGTTATATTCAGTTTACAACAACCCTCAATAGCAATACAACACCATAGAAGTGACTTAAGCTAACCCAAGTATTATCTTGTAGTTTATCATCCTAACAACTTAACCAACATACAAGCAAGATTAAGCACAATTAGTAGGCTGTTATACTCACCTTAGACAGCAGCAACAACTTGGAATTTCATCCAAATACAGCCCACAACAATCCTCAATGACAACACAACCTCAAAGAGGTGTTGTTCTTCACTAGAACTAAGTTTTGATGTTGAAATATGGTGTAATCACTTTGGAATCACTTCAAACCCTTGTGGTATATGTTTAGGAGGGTTAGGAGAAGTTTGGAGACGAATTTTAGTTGAAAAATGAGCAAAAATAGGCGTCCAAATCGTTTATAAATTGAAGTAGGTCAACCACCGCCTAAGTGGGTCCCATTGGGAGCTGCTTGCGCGGTCTCGCAAAAACACGAATATCTCTCTACTCCGATGTTGTATTGACGAAAGATTTAATGCGTTAGAAATTAGACTCGTAGATCTTCAATTTGGTAGGTATAACACCCCATGATTCCAAGTATATTTGGATAAATTCTCAGATACATTTGACCTAAATTTCAGCAAATTTATGAATGTAACTTGTGATGACCTTTGCCAACTCTTGTTCCACAACTTGCTTGCCTTCAAAATGTAGAAAATGAATATCATACGACTAAAATAACTCATAGAATAACCTCCTTATCATGTTAAGAACCCTAGTCTCACCCCAAAGTACATGTTATAACATTCCAAACTTGTCGACTTTTGACGAAACTTATTTTCTTCAATTGGTTTAGCTTCTAAGATTTCCAACCCTCTTGGTACTCGTTATTCATGATCTTAAATATTTGTAACCTCCAAGGTAAAATGATTAACTTACTTTATTTGCTTCCAAATATAATCTAATTTTCGAGCTTACATTAATGATTTACGACGTACTCTCACGTATAAAAACTTGGGGTGTAACATCTTTCCCTCCTTTGGAACATTCGTCCTCGAATGTTGATTGATGCGCTTATCTGTTTCATAAACTATAGCTCTTATGAATACTTTAATACTCATCTTTCCATCTAAGCCACTGTTTTGTGAATAAATCCAAACGCTTGGGCATTCCCCCCTTTTAGGCCTCTTTGTCACGCCATGACATGTGGTCGGAATTCTTCCAACATCGTAACATTTGCTACCTTATGTCATGCAGTATGTATGACTGTGTCCTTGTATGAGCGCCTAGCGACTCGTATTCTCTTTTTCCTCCATCTTTTAGCCAATCTCTAAGCCTCACTTTATGAACATATACTGAATTATGACAAGCTTTCCCTCTAAGCATCTATAGGTGTACTGATGTCTTTCGCTTGGTACTTTATCGAACTTAAGACTATTTCTATCTCTTGTTTCATAGACTTGTATATCTATCCTTATGGATTTACTACATCTAGGTAGGTTACACTATACCATAAAACTTACTTCGGTTTATTATTACCGAGGTTTGCTACCGAACTCCAGGTTACTCTTTCACTGCTTATCCTATATGTATAAATCTAAGTCATTTCGTGCTTCCTCATTATTATTCATCTAAGAATAACAAACAAATCTCATCTCGAACTTTGGAACTTGTACCCATCTATTGTTTATGCACCTTAATGTTGATCTATAATCTATCACTGATAACTTGCAACCTCTTACGTAATACACTGTCACTAGGGCTCACATCTTATCGAGGAACATATGAAGCGATTTTCGTGATCCACCTAGGGATAATACTATACTTCAATAACCGTATTTCATTGCATCCCAACGCGATTCATCTTATGGGGGTATTCTAATCCCGTGCAATTAATGAAATCCCTTTTTCGTTAAATCATTACTCAATCAAAGGCCTAAGCATCATCCTCTTATCTATCACAATTACACCCTTATTCTACTGCTAGGGCAGCATTCCATCTCTTCTAAATGCACCTAGTCTCAGACTCCTCTGTGTTCATTCAGGCTGTACCGAGCATTTTATTACATATGGAAATCATCAGCTCCCTTGTTTTGATGGGTTTAATCCTGAGGACATACATATTCTCATCACCTTCTCACTCACCTTTTCATATCCTTACTCCTATCTACCTAAAACCGTGTTGCTCTACAATACTTTACCTTAGGACCTACACCGATCTATTTATACTACTCGCAACCTTCTTTTAACTTGCTAGCACCATAAATTTCCTTTCGTGCCTTCTAAGTTATCCTTAAATGTAAGCAATTACTTTTGCTGGTCGTTCTATCACTTGTTGCATGAATACTTGACTTGTCTTTTTGCCCACGAATACTATAATTTCCTGTACCTCATATGATCTCAAACATCACCTTTGATAGTTTTTTTTACCATTCATTAGCCATGATAGGTGCCACTTTCTTATGGAGTGTATACAATATTGTAGTGAGACTGTTGTTACAGGATCATTTACTCTTTAGCTCACTATGCTAAGGTGGAAACCTTCTTCCTTATTTCCTCATCTAGTCTTTCATTGTAGTACTTAGGGAGACCTTCTAGCTCTTGTAAAGTTGCGAGCTTGATATATCGTACACTCGAAGGTAATTTTCGTTATTCTTACTCACCTATAATAATCCTTAGTTACATAAATTTATGCCTTTGTGCTCGTAGGGTTACTTCTAAGCTCAAATTTTTATTGTCTCCTTAGTGGCACTCTCTCTTATTTTCATAAACCTTAAAAATGGTACCTTTAACTGCCTCAACTCCTATCTGAATTTTTTTTCAAATGATTGTGATCTCGTATCTACGAGACTGAATTCACTATGCTGCGATTCACTACATTTATCTTGCATGATCTATTGATTTATCTGTGACCTCTTGTCTAGACATAACTGGGCTCTTCCTGAATCAACTACTAATTACTCGTTCGTCCATTCTTATATATATATATATATATATATATATATATATATATATATATATATTCTGCATAATCCCTCTTGGGATATATCCTTTGTCTTAACTTATCTCTCGCTACTAGCTCCTGATGTATCAAGTGTCCATTCACACTTATTTATCAATAACATCCTGGCCGGAAACTTTTACTGCCTCTCTCCAGTGTCGTGCTTGTATAATGTTCTGGAGTCGCAACATATCTACAGGAACTGAATAAATGCAACATCATCCCTTTCTCCTTTTTACCACATTCTTTCTTTACCATTCCATAGTTAACTGAACCGCTTAACTCCGACTTAATATCATATCACACCATATTCCCCCATTTAGGGGAGTACTAAGATTTAGTACTACGACGATCTACCTATAGTTGTTTTACCTTTTCATATTTGGCATCTTTTCACATTATCAATGAACCTTAATCACCTTATGGTAACCTTTTGTACCAGGGATAACTAAATTTCTTACACACGAAGGTGGAACCTACGGTAACTGGAACACTTAGTCCCTTAAGATTAACTCTGCTCAGAGTGCTTGCTTTAGGTAAGCGACTTTCTAAATGGCCTTTAAAGTTTATTCGTCTGTTGTCTATTCTATTATTGTTGGAGCACGATCTTTGAAATTCTCACGATGTCGACCATTATCAAATCCTCCGGTCCCTAATTCATGTTCGGTTTTATCTTGTTCACCAGCCCATACTGATTTTTATTACTCTGGGGTCTAACCTTTCCTCCTGGTAATCACGTTGAAGTCACCAACTCATTTCTCGAAATAAGAATATGACTTTATGGCTTATACTCTTTTATTGCCTTAAGGCTTGTCACCTCTTGTATTTTCCTTCACTTGACTATAGACTCTGTCATCGTGTCATATTTTGATTTACTGTTATCACCCATATATCACATCTTACTCATGATGCTTCATTTATTTTCTTCTTATTCTCCGGATAATATTTTTTTTGTCAATCACTTTATTCTAAAAACTTCAACAAAAAGTTCTTTCCCTATAAGCTCCCCTAGCTTCATCTCACTGGCTCTTGGGAATGCCTAACATTCTTTTTTTTACTCGGGGCTAGAGTCATACTAAGGTAAATATTTGTCCCTTCTAGGATCCCACTGCCTATCTTCTGAAATTTCTGAATATTCCAGTATTCGTATCTGATTGTACTACTCTAGAGTTCACCATCTGGGTGTCTTAGAAGGAGATCTATTACCACATTTGCACCATCTTTCGGAAACGTTAGTTAATGATAACAACCTATCCACAATTTTTGGGTTACTCTAACTCCAACTGGATCCTGATATCCCATCTTTCTCTTAAATAATATCTGTTAGCTCCCATAGAACATAACTGAGATGGGTGTGGCCAATTGTACTTACCTCTGTCATTGATGAAGGTACCAAAATGCTTATATTTCTCTGCCTGATTTGAAAATATTGATAATCTTCATTATCTGGGTGCCTCGTACCCCTCTTCACCTTACTTCTTTTACTTGTTAAAACTTGTATCTAGCTTCTGAATTCCTCATAGATTTTCACCATATTCGTGAATAGATATCCGTGCCTTAAGGCTCCTTATTAAGAAGCATACACATCTTAGTACACACATGATCTGTTGAAGACCTCATATTTACTCATCATAAGCATGATGTGAAATCGAGTTCCTCTGACTCAACTCTTCCACATCCACATGCAATCTCTTACCAACTGTCTTTGTGGATGTAGGTATCGTTGTATTACGACTAAAGTCGAATTTAGGAGTTTGAATTCTTACAACTGAGCTCTACTGCACGATCTAGAGTAAGAAGAAAGAGTGACAGACCTAAATGCCCTGTAGCCTCCTGCTTATAAGTGTGGTGCACAACACACCCATAAACAAGACTCTACTAGACACGGCTTGTAGACTCCCTAGGACAGAACTGCTCTGATACCACTTCTGTCACGACCCAAACCGAAGGGCCGCGACGGGCACCCGGTGCCTTACTCAACCGAGTACCAACGTAACATATCTTTCTTATCATGAGTAAATGAGCCAGAAAACCCGTCATGAGATAACAAGAATAAAACATAAGGGAATACTCAACATATAAAGACCCAACATGATATACCAACTAATATATGTGACATACAGGCCTATAAGGCCGACATGACCATTAGTAAACTCGAAACATAGGCCGACAAGGCCATACAATTATCCATACACCTGACATCTGTCTACAAGCCTCTAAGAGTACATAAAATCATAAAGGCCGGGACAGGGCCCCACCATACCAATCAATACATATCCAAAGCATACTGACCAAATAGGCAACTCCGGAGCAAGTGGAGTGCACCAACACCTTCGCTAAGCTGATAGCCTACTAGGAGGACTGTCAACCTATCAATCGGGACCTGCGGGAATGAAACGCAGCGTCCCCAGGCAAACGGGACGTCAGTACGAATAAAGTACCGAGTATGTTAGGCAGGAAAGCATAAACAAGAATAGTAATGTAAAGAGAGAGATAGAGGAGATACAACCTGTAACATCTGAGTGCCTCTAGGGGCTATGATATGAAATGCATAATACATATATATACATAAACTTTTTAAAACATTTGCCTCTGTGGGCATCATCATCATCATATCGTACCCGGCCTCAAAGAGGACTCGGTAAAAGCGTACCCGACCATCATAAGGTTCGGTAGAATCGTACCCGGCCACGTGGAGCTTGGTAAACCCAACTGATCAGTGGTTGTACAATAGGTGTCATACCCGACCGACTATAGCACGACTCGGTAGAGTAAAATAGATACTATATATAATGCATGCTAGACTCATGGAATCACCTTCTAAACCTTTTGGAGTGACTAAAGAACACTATGGACATTCATACCCTCAATATGAACCTTAGTAGGATTCAAGGATCATACACACTTGCTTAGAATAATTTTATAAGGAAAGAACAACATGGACAACCTTAGTTCCTAGGAGTAGATCCGTTATGAAGTAGCGTATTCATTTCACTTTAGATCATGCCAAAAGAAAGAAGAAAGTGCCTTAACATACCTTAAACCCGTTGAGTCCTAAATCACTTCCAAGCAACTCTTCAAACATGTCAACTCAATCTATCATAGTATAAGGAGATTCAAAATTAGTGCTGAGCAGAGGCTAAGTCTATAACTTAAGCTAGTAGCTCGTTTATGTAAATTTTGGCAGCATTTCCCTTGTAACAAGGGCCTCCTTCAATACCATATACAAACAACAATGACCAGAGCAATCCATAAATACATAATTATCAATATCAAGACACCATATAACAACAACAAGTCACAACTACATTACGACGAGCGGCAAGCTCCGATTGGAATCCGTATACCCCTTATAAATCCTTATAGACTTCTTACTTCAACATAAAAGTATCATTAACATGATAATGAATTCATTAATCAATGATTCCAGCCTTAAAACCATATATTTATAACAATGAAAATAATTCACAACTTCAACTATCCTCAATTAGCAACTTTATTCACTAGTTCATGTCTAGCCCATCCATTTAACTTAATCAACATCAAGATAACCTTATGCACAAGTAAGAACACAATATAAATACCTCCTACAGTAACCTCAAGTCAAAATCCAAGTTATATTCAGTTTACAACAACCCTTAATAGCAATACAACACCATAGAAGTGACTTAAGCTAACCCAAGTATTATCTTGTAGTTTATCATCCTAACAACTTAACCAACATACAAGCAAGATTAAGCACAATTAGTAGTCTGTTATACTCACCTTAGACAGCAGCAACAACTTGGAATTTCATCCAAATGCAGCCCACAACAATCCTCAATGACAACACAACCTCAAAGAGGTGTTGTTCTTCACTAGAACTAAGTTTTGATGTTGAAATATGGTGTAATCTATTTGGAATCACTTCAAACCCTTGTGGTATATGTTTAGGAGGGTTAGGAGAAGTTTGGAGACGAATTTTAGTTGAAAAATGAGCAAAAATAGGTGTTCAAATCGTTTATAAATTGAAGTAGGTCAACCACCACCTAAGTGGGTCCCATTGGGAGCTGCTTGCATGGTCTCGCGAAAACACGAATATCTCTCTACTCCAATGTCGTATTGACGAACGGTTTAATGCGTTAGAAATTAGACTCGTAGATTCAATTTGGTAGGTATAACACCCCATGATTCCAAGTATATTTGGATAAATTCTCAGATACATTTGACCTAAATTTCAGCAAATTTATGAATGTAACTTGTGATGACCTTTGCCAACTCTTGTTCCACAACTTGCTTGCCTTCAAAATGTAGAAAATGATTATCATACGACTAAAATAACTCATAGAATAACCTCCTTATAATGTTAAGAACCCTAGTCTCACCCCAAAGTACATGTTATAACATTCCAAACTTGTCGACTTTTGACGAAACTTATTTTCTTCAATTGGTTTAGCTTCTAAGATTTTCAACCCTCTTGGTACTCGTTATTAATGATTTTAAATATTTATAACCTCCAAGGTAACATGATTAACTTACTTTATTTGCTTCCAAATATAATCTTATTTTCGAGCTTACATCAATGATTTATGACGTACTCTCACGTATGAAAACTTGGGGTGTAACATTGAAGTTGACAAGGCGAAGATTGAGGTGATTTCTAAACTTCCACCTCCAACTTTAGTGAAAGGCATGCGGCGTTTCTTAGGCCACGCGGGATTTTATCGGCGTTTCATCAAGGATTTCTCTAAAGTGGTAAACCCGTTGTGCAAGCTTTTGGAGAAGGAT
This sequence comes from Nicotiana sylvestris, assembly GCF_000393655.2. Taxonomy (NCBI): domain Eukaryota; kingdom Viridiplantae; phylum Streptophyta; class Magnoliopsida; order Solanales; family Solanaceae; genus Nicotiana; species Nicotiana sylvestris. The sequence continues at coordinate 129,769,793 of NC_091064.1, read as the reverse complement.
GCTAAGTTCAATTTCAATGATGAATGCATGAGAGACTTTGAATTGCTAAAGCTCAAGTTGACTACTACTCCCATTATCACCGCTCCAAATTGGAGTATTCCTTTTGAGCTCATGTACAATGCAAGTGATGTAGCGGTAGAGGCTATTTTGGGGCAACGCATCAACAAGATTATCCATCTGGTTTATTATGCAAGTAAGACTATGAATAACACCCAAGTCAACTACACCGATACGGAAAAAGAGCTTCTTGCCATTCTATTTGCTATTGAAAAGTTTCGCCCGTACTTGATGGGTGCAAAAGTAATTCTCCATACAGATCATACGACACTTCGTTATCTTATGAGCAAGAAAGATTCCAAAGCCTGATTGATGAGATGGGTAATTTTGTTGCAAGAGTTTGATATAGACATCACAAATCGAAAAGGGAGTGAAAACCAAGCGTGTCTCGTTTGGAGGAGGAGGGGAGGCCTCATGATGGACTTAAAATCAATGACTCTTCCCTGATGAGCAACTCTTGGCTATTTCTATGAAACAGGTGCCTTGGTTCGCGGATCTAGAAAATTATCTTGTGAGTGGTATCATCCCGGTTGAGTTCTCTTCAAACCAATAGAAGAAGCTCAAACGGGATTGTCAAGACTATTATTGAAATGAACCATACCTTTTTCGGATTGACGGTTTCATATGTTTAGAAGAATGCTGGCACTATTTGGTATTACCTGAGAAGAGTGTGCATTTCAGAAAGGCGCATTGTGTTTTGACTTGCGGATGCTTGATTGGTATTATGGTAGTCACCGGGTTGTTGGTTGCAGATGTTCAGATTTTACTATGTGGTGCAGAAGATTCATGGGAGTGTCTCTTGTGAGATGATTTTGTATGAGGGATGTATTAGTTATTTGAGTGGTGGAGTTGAGTTCGGGTGTGGAGATTCTTGTATTATTGGGATTTGGAGAGTGGGAGTTCTCAGAGGCAGATTGTTCCTTGGTTGCGAATAGTGAAGATATGTTAAGAGTTTGACGGCTGATTGTATGTGTTATGGTTAGGTTATTGTGCACTTTTGGAAGGTTATTTACCTATTTGTGGATGATCAGAGTTGATTTGGATACCCATTGTTAGGCCTAATGAGAATGTGTGTTCTATGTAGGATCAGGTTTGTTTACCTCGCACAGCTAGTGTTGAAGGGGAGTGCCATAAGCTAGAGTTTATCTTATTTGTGTTCTTATATGTTCCATGTGTTAGTCTCCTATGCTACGATGGGTTCCAAGACAGTTCGCTATTTGCATATGATGCTGTTTTATTTGGTCTTTGTGAAAAAATTCGAGCGAGATGGTTCTGTCACGACCTGAATTTCCCACCTTCGGAAATCGTGATGATGCCTACTCGTGAAAGCTAGGCAAGCCGATAGTTACAGTTTTACCAATATTATTATTATTTTAATAGGAACAGATAATAACTAAAATAAAATAATTATGAAATGCGGAAGTGATATATCAAACCAATAGTTCTACCCAAAGATCTAGTGTCACAATCCACGAACGTCTAAGATTTACTACAAATATAAGTTTGAAAGAAGTACAACTATTCTCGAAATAGAAGAGACAGAAGAAACTAAAATGGAGAAAGGGGACTTCAGGATCTGTGAACGCTAGAAGATCTACCTTGGTCTCCCTGGACTGAAGGAAGCAACCTCGAATCTACTCACAGGATCCGGCGTCGAGATCTGCACAAAAAGTACAGAGTGCAGTATCAGTACAACTGACCCCATGTACTGGTAAGTGTTGAGCCTAACCTCGGCGAAGTAGTGACGAGGCTAGGACACGACAACCATATAAACCTGTGCAGTTAAATCATATATAAGAAACAGTAATAATAGAATTGAACAGATAAAGACGGGAAAGGGAAACATGCTGAGGAGAATATCAAGTTCTGACAGTAATAAAGTAAAGAAGCAAGGTAAATATCAAACTTGAACCAACAGGAATGATAACACAATAATACGTGCATGGCATCACCGTTCGTGCTTTTACTCTTGTCCTCACCATAGAAATCAACAAAAACGGCACGACATCACCCTTCGTGCTTTTACTCTCTCATAATCATGGCACGACATCACCCTCCGTGCTTTTACTCTCAATAATGTAACATGGCATCACCCTTCGTGCTTTAACACTCACAGAATATGGCACGACATCATCGTTCGTGCATTAACACTCTCTCACAATATCGTGCACGACATCACCCTTCATGCTTTGCATTCTTCCTCACCCAAACAATAGAAACAATAACATCCCAGCAAAGGAATCAACAATAGAAACTATAACATCCCTGCAAGGGAATCAACTATAACCAATCTCGTTTCAACAATTAACTTCACAGAATAAGTCTCAACTCGAGTCAATACTCAACAATGGTCAATTACCAAGGAAATATCATAAGTCTTGTTCAACATGAATAATCATCAATTTAAGCATGAATAGTACATAATAAGAATCACAACGATCACAGTTTAAGACTCACTTCCATGCTCAACACCAACGTATAGTTACTCGTCACCACACCTATACGTTGTACTCTACACTAACACGTAACAATTAAGACACAACACTTATTCCCTTAAGGTAAGGTTAGGCCAAACACTTACCTCGATTCCACGGCCAAAAGTCAAGCCTCAATTACCGCTTTACCTCTCGATTCCACTTCCAATCCGCTTGTATCTAGTCATAATTAACTTATTAACATTAATTATTGCTAATGGAATCAACTACAATGCATAAATTTAGTTCTCCCAAACTTTCCCCCAAAAAGTCAAAAATCGACCCCGGGCTCGCTAGGTCAAAACTCGAAGTTCAGACCAAAACCCATTCACCCATTCATCCACGAGCCCAAATATGTAATTAGTTTCAAAATCCGATCCCAAATCTAGGTCTAAATTTCCAATTTTGTAAAATCCCCAATTTCCCCAAAATCCCTAATTTCTATCCTTAAAGAACAAGATTTAGACCTAGAAATCTATTGGGTATTGTTGAAAAATGAAAGAAATGAGTTTAAGAACACAAACCTATGAGTTGGTGATGAAATCCCTCTTCAAAAATCGCCCAAAGTCAGTTTCTATGGAAGAAAATATGAAATTATGGAAGACTCCCATTTTGATTCTATTTTTAAAACAATAGACAGACCTTCTTCGCATTTGCGAGAGGTCTGTTGCATTCACGATGCATTGCGGCCAGAAAGGCCTACACATTTGTGATGAGTTGCTCGCGTTCGGGATGGTCTATCCCCCCTGACCATTGCATCCACGGGCCTGGGACCGCGTTCGCGAAGAACAACTCAAGGACTCCCAAGCCACCTCCATTGCACTAGGCGTTCGTGGGTGGTCAGTCGCGTTCGCAAAGAGCAATCTCCCCAGTGCTCCGCGTTCATGACCATGGCCTTGCGTTCGTATAGAAGAAACCCCTCCCCAGCCCAACTTGCACTTCGCGTTCGCGAACGCGAAGATCAGAATACAGAAGCAGCAATACATCAGAAATCTCTAAGTCCAAAACACCCCGAAAGCTATCCGAAACTCACCCGAGCGCTCGGGGCTCCAATCTAAACATGCACGCAAGTCTAAAAACATCATTGCTCGTTCGATCAAATCGCCAAGTAACATCTTAAACAACTAATTTAGCATCAAATCAATGAAAATCTCAAGAACTCTTAAAGTTTCTATTTTCACAACCGAGGGTCCGAATCACGTCATATAAGCTCCGTTTCTTACCAAATTTTATAGACATATCTTAAATACCATATTAATTATGTACCAAGCTCCGAAACTAAAATACGGGCCTGATACCAACAAGATAGAACGTTATTCAATTTCCAAAAATCCTTATATTTTCAGTTAAACAATTTTCTTCAAAAATTCATTTCTCGGGCTAGGGATCTCGGAATTTATATCCGGGCATACGCCCAAGTCCCATATTTTCTTACAGACCCTCCGGGACCATCAAATCACGGGTTTGTACCTATTTACCCAAAATGTTGACCGAAGTCAACGTAATTCAATTTTGAAAGCAAAATTTAACATTTTTCTCAAATTTTCACATAAAGGCTTTTCAGATATATGCTCGGATTGCGCACGCAAATCAAGGAGAGACAAAAGGATGGCTTTAAGGCCTTAGGAAAAAAATTTGACTTCTAAAACAAAAGATGACCTTTTTGGGTCATCACATTCTCCACCTCTAGAACAACCGTTCGTCCTCGAACGGACATAGAAATGTACCTGAGTCGGTGAAAAGATGGGGATATTGGCTCCACATATCAGACTCGAACTCCCAGATAGCTGCCTCAATAGGCTGACCTCTCCACTGCACACAAACCGAAGGATAACTCTTCGATCTCAACTGACGAACCTGCCAGTCTAAAATAGCCACCGACTCCTCCTCGTAGGTCAAATCCTTGTCCAACTGGACAATGCTGAAGTCTACACGTGGGATGGATCGCCGTGATACTTCCGAAGCATGGGCACATGAAACACTGGATGCACTGCTAATAAACTTGGTGGCAACGCAAGCTCGTAAGCCACCTCTACCACTCTCCGAAGAATCTCAAAAGGCCCAATGAACCTGGGGCTTAACTTGTCCTTCTTTCCAAATCTCATCACGTCCTTCATGGGTGACACCCGAAGCAATGCTCGCTCTCCAACCATGAATGCCACATCACGAACCTTGCGGTCGGCATAACTCTTTTTCCTGGACTGAGCTGTACGAAATCTATCCTAAATGATCTTAACCTTATCCAAGGCATCATGTACTAAATCTGTACCCAACAACCGAGCCTCTCCCGGCTCAAACCATCCAGCTGGTGACCGACACCGTCTACTATATAATGCCTCATAGGGTGCCATCTAGATGCTCGACTGATAACTGTTGTTGTAGGCAAACTCCGCTAATGGCTAGAACTGATCCCACGAACCTCCAAAGTCAATAACACATGCGCGGAGCATATCCTCCAAAATCTAAATAGTACGCTCAGAGTATTCATCCGTCTGAGGATAAAATGTTATGCTCAACTTGACCCATGTACCCAACTCACGCTATACTGCCCTCTAGAAATGAGAGGTAAACTGTGTACCTCGGTCAAAAATAATAGACACGAGCAGACCATGAAGACGAACAATCTCCCGGATGTAGATCTCAACTAACCGCTCTGAAGAATAGGAAACTCCCACATGAATGAAATGCACTGACTTGGTCAGCCTATTCACAATAACCAATACTGCACTGAACTTCCTCTGAGTCCGTGGGAGTCCAACAACGAAATCCATAGCGATATGCTCCCACTTCCACTCAGGAATATCAATCTTCTGAAGCAAACCACCAAGTCTCTGATGCTCGTACTTTACCTGCTGACAATTCAAACACCGAGCTACGTATGCAACAATATCCTTCTTCATCCTCCTCCACCGATAATGCTGTCGCAAGTCCTGATACATCTTAGCGGCGCCCGGATGAATAGAGTATCGAGAACTGTGGGCCTCATCTAGAATCAGTTCACGAAGTCCATCCACTTTAGGCACACAAATACGACCCTACATCCTCAAAACTCTATCATCTCCCACCGTAACCTTCTTGGCACCTCCGTGCCACACTATGTCTCTAAGGACAAGCAAATGAGGATCATCATACTGCCGACCTCTGATACACTCAAATAATGAAGAATAAGCGACTGTGAAAGCTAGAACATGGCTGGGCTTAGAAACATCCAACCTTACGAACTGATTGGCTAAAGCCTGAACATCCAAAGCAAGCAGTCTCTCACCGACTGGAATATATGCAAGGCTGCCCATACTGGCTGACTTCCTACTAAAAGCATCGGCCACTACATTGTCCTTCCTAGGATGATACAAGATGGTGATATCACAGTCTTTCAATAGCTCCAACCACCTCATCTGCCTCAAATTTAGCTCATTTTGCTTGAACAAGTATTGCAAGCTCTTGTGATCCGTGAACACCTCACACGACACACTATATAAATAATGCCTCCAAATCTTCAGCGCGTAAACAATGGCTGCTAGCTCCAAATCATGAACTGGATAATTCTTCTCGTGGATATTCAACTGACGTGAAGCATATTAAATAAGCCATTCTGCATCAACATCGCACCAAGTCCAATACGAGATGCTCACAATATACTGTATATGGCCTTAAACCTGGGGGCAATACCAACACCGGCGCCGTAGTCAAAGCTGTTTTGAGCTTCTGAAAGCTCACATCACACTCATCTGACCACCTGTATTAGGCACCCTTCTGGGTTAACCTAGTCATCGGGGCTGCTATAGATGAAAATCCCTCCCCAAACCGACAGTAATAACCTTCCAAACCCAAGAAACTCCGGATCTCTAAAGCTGATGCGGGTCTAGGCCAGTCCTTAACTGCCTCAACCTTCTTAGGATCCACCTAAATACCCTCTACTGATACAACGTGGCCCAAGAATGCAACTGAACTCAACCAAAACTCACATTCCGAAAACTTAGCATATAATCGGCTATCTCTCTGAGTCGGGAGAATGACTCGAATATGCTGCTCATGCTCCTCTCACCTGTGGGAGTAGATCAAGATATCATCAATGAAAACAATCAAAAAGGAAACCATATAGGGCTTGAACACTCGGTTCATCAAATCCATAAATACTGCTGGGGCATTTGTCAACCCAAATGACATCACTAGGAACTCATAATGCCCATATCGAGTCCGAAAAGCTGTCTTAGGGACATCAGATGCCCTAATCCTCAACTGATGGTAGCCAGATCTCAAATAGATCTTCAAAAACACTTTGACACCCTAAAGATGATTGAATAAATCATCAATCCTCGGCAATGGATACTTGTTCCTGATGGTGACTTTGTTCAACTACTGATAATCTATACACATCTTCATCAACCCATCCTTTTTCTTAACAAGCAACACCGGCGAACCCCAGGGTGAGACACTAGGTCTAATAAAGCCCTTATCAAGAAAATCTTGCAATTGCTCCTTCAATTCTTTTAACTCTGGCGGGGCCATGCAATACATCAGAATAGAAATGGGCTGAGTGCCTGGAGCCAAATCAATACAAAGGTCAATATCCCTGTCGGGTGGCATCCCCGGCACGTCTACAGGGAACACCTCTAGAAACTCTCGAACAACTGACACAGAATCCATAGAAGCAACCTCAGCACTAGAATCATGAACATAAGCCAAATAAGCCAAACACCCCTTCTCGACCATACACCGAGCTTTCATATAAGAGATAACCCTACTGGTAGAATGACTAGGAGTCCCTCTCCACTCCAATAGAGGCAACGCCTTCAAGGCTAAGGTCACGGTCTTGGCGTGACAGTCCAATATGGCATGATAAGGTGACAACCAATCCAGCCCCAAAATGACAACAAAATCGACCATATCAAGAAGTAGGAGATCTACATGGATCTCAAGACCCCTAATAATAACCACACACGAATGATAGACACAATCTACAACAATAAAATCACCCACCGGTGTGGACACATATACAGGAGCACTCAGAGAATCACGAGGCACAACCAAATACGTAGCAAAATAAGACGACTCATAAGAGTATGTAGACCCTTGATCAAATAGAAATAAAGCATCTCTACTACAAACTGAAACTATACCTGCGATAACGGTATCGGATGCCTCATGCTCAGGCCTGGCTGGGAAAGCATAACATTAGGGCTGGGCCCCACCACTCTGAACTACATCCCTGGGATGGCCTCCTGCTAGCTGGGATCCACCTCTAGTGTCCTGACCTCCACCTCTAACACCTCGACCTCCACCTCTAGCTGCCTGACCCCTACCTCTACCTAGCTAAGCGGGCGGTGGAACACATGGTGCTGGAACCATGGCACGAGAACCCTGATGCTGAGAACTGCTAGACGCTCGTGGGTAAAATCTAGCAATGTGCCTCGGATCACCACATGTATAACAAGACCTCACCTGCTGTGACTGTTGTCCTTGAAACTGACCCCGACAGCCAGAATAACCACCCTGAAAACTTTTGAGCGGAGGTGCACTGATAGGAGCTGGTGGTGCACTCACTGTAGGGTAGCTAATTAGAATATTACATATGAGAACCACGGCCACCTGGAGCAGCGTGAGAAGTCTGAAGTGCTGAATGAAACTGTAACATCCCATATTTTTATACGTGAAAGTACGCCATAAGTAAATTGATAAAAGCTCGAAAATGAGATATTACATCCCGCATTTTCGTATGTTAAAATTTTTGTCGTAAGTTAATCGACGTAAGTTCGGGAATGAGAGTACTTTGAGATTATAAGTATTACGCTATTTCAAACAAGTGATAAGTAAATTCGTAAAGGTGAGAGGGTAAGCAAATCAAAGAAAATTAGTTTGTTAAAGTTTGACATTTTGGAATAAAATATGGTCCGAACTATAATACCATGTATTTATGGACTAATGTCATACAAGGTACCACATAACCATGATAGCAAGATATATGAAGTGTGTTAAAAGTGAGTAGTATTTTTAGTAACTTGAGATAATTCTTGATTACGTGGATATTGGGTAATTATTGGTTAGTGGAAAATTAACAAGTTAATCAAGAGATTAGTGGATAATTAATAAAAATTGTGGATAAGCTTAAGGTGCCTCAACGTGGCAGCCAACAAACCCAAAGAATTTGACTCTTAAGTTCACATATAGGTGGCCTAATTAGAGGCCTTTATGAAAGGATTAGTCATCCTTTTGGGGCCCACACCTAAAGGATTAAAGATAACCTTTCAAATTCACAAAATCAATTCCTCTCATCTACTAAATGAAGAATAAAAATCAACAAAGGTTATGGTTTGCAATAGCAACATAGTTGCTTCAAACATTTCATATGAAGACCATTTAATACTATAACAATATGGGACTTGCGATTCTAAGGGAGTACGGTGCAATCTTTCTCAAGAATATCATACGAATTTTTCCCTACTTTGATCCGTTGTTACACGTTGTCATAAAAGACATGTGTTAGAGGGATTGTCAAGAGAATCAGTTTAGGTATGTTATGGCTATCCCTTCTTTCTTTTGACATGATCTATACGATACAAATGAAATGAAAAAATGCACAACTTCCATAAATGACTCTATTCGTAGAAGTATTAGAGGTGCCTATGTTCTTGAATTTTCATGTGTCATATTATTCTATCATCTGTTCATGAGTCATAGAAAAATACTTAAGTTGAATTTTCTTTTACTTCATGATATTACTCGAAGGCATAATGGTCTTACGACATTCCAAGAGTTTTTATTGACGTACTTCTCATACATTGCATTCATGTACATTGACCCATGACCAGATGGCGTTATATACGCACCGCCACTTGATCAGCTGGTATACATTGATGATTTTGCCCACAGTGGCCGAGATGATATGATGGGATGCCCTCAGAGGCTTGATGATGTTATGAACACATGTACCTATGCACGACATGACATTCATACGCATATGCATTACACTTTATTTCATGATTTACAGAATTATCCAGACTTACAGGTTGAGTCATTTACTCTATATTTCTTCCATGTCTTTTATGTACTTATTTATGTGCCTTACATACTCGGTACATTAGTTGTACTGTCGTCCCTTTTGCCTGGGGATGCTGCATTTCATGCCCGCATGTTCCGATAGGTAGGTCGAGAGTCCTCCAAGTAAGCTATCAGCTTAGCGGAAGGTGTTGGTGCGCTCCATTTGCTCCGGAGTTTCTTGTTTGGTCAGTATGATTTAGACGCGTATTGTTTGGTATGGCGGGGCCCTGTCCCGACCTTTATGTTAAGTGTGTACTCTTAGAGGCTTGTAGATAAATGTCATGTATACGAATGCTTGTATGGCCTTGCCGGCCTATGTTTTGAGTTTACAAATAATCATGTTGGCCTTATAGACCCGTATATCACATGTATAAGTTTTATATCAGGTTGGGTCGTCCTATATTGAGTATTCCCCTATATTTATTCTGGTTAGCCCATGGCGGCCTGTTTGGCCCATTCGCCAATGAAAGTACAATAAGAAAGATATGTTATGTTGGTACTCAGTTAAGTAAGGTACGGGGTGCCCGTCGCGGCCCATCAATTTGGGTCGTGACAGAAACGGCCTGAGAGGATGGCCTCTCCCAAAATAATCCATACCTCCAGACGAGGCACCACTGAACCTGCCAAAATGACGAGGCCTCTTGTCAGACCCTTGACCACCCCTTGTAATAGAACCATCTCAACTCGCCTAACCACATTGGCTGCATCCTGGAAAGAAACCTCACTCCCTGTCTCCTTAGCCATCTGCAATCTGATAAGCTGAGCTAGTCCCTCAATAAACCTCCTCATCCTCTCTCTCTCAGTGGGAAGTATAAGAAAACATGATGGGCTAAGTCAATAAATCTGGTCTCGTATTGAGTGACGGTCATAGAACCCTGCTGGAGACACTCAAACTACCTATGATAGTCCTCCCTTTGAGTGATAGGAAGAAACTTCTCTAGAAATAGCTGAGAGAACTGATCCCAAGTCAAAGCCAGTGACCCAGCCAGTCTAGCCAAACAATAATCCCTCCACCAAGTCTTGGCGAAACCTGACAGACAAAAAGCAGCAAAGTCGACCCCATTGGTCTCCACTATCCCATGTTCCGTAGAACCTCATGACAGCTGTCCAATTAGTCTTGGGGATCCTCTAAAGATGTACCGCCATAGGTAGTATTGAAAAGCTTGGTGAACCTGTCCAATCTCCATAAAGCATCAAAAGACATAGCTGCTCCATCACCGGTATGAGCTACAACACCCGGCTGAACTACCCCAACTGGCTGAGCTACTGGAGTTTGAAACTGGGGAGCCATCTGCTCTGGAGAGCGAGTAGCGGGAGTCTGTGCTCCTCCCCTAGCCTAAGAGACGGATGGTGCTACAGGGAGTATGCCTGCCTGAGTGAAACTTTCCATAAGGCCCACTAGACGGACCAATGCGTCCTGAAGTACCAGGGTAGTGATGAACCCCTCTGGAACCTAAGTTGGCCCTACTCGAACGGTCTGGGCTAGAACCTCATCATCAAACTCTACCTGAGGCTCCGCTACTGGTGTTGCTGCTTTGGGCTAAGCCTTGCCCCTGCCTCGGCGTCTAGCATGGCCTCGTACTCGTCCTTTGTCCCTCGCAGGAGCTACCATTGGGGGCTCGGGCTGCTGATCAGCGGATGAAGAGGCACGTGTTCTCACCATCTGCGAAAGAACAGAGTAGAAGTTCAATTAGCATTGAGAAGTCAAATCGCACGACATAGAAGAATAAATGTGAAGTTATTCCTAAACGTCTCCGTACCGATCCCTCAGACTCTGCCTAGCTTGTTGAATTGTGAGACCAAGACAACCTAGTGCTCTGATACCAACTTGTCACGACCCGGATTTCCCACCTTCAGTAATCGTGATGGCGCCTATTCGTGAAAGCTAGGCAAGCCGACAATTACAGTTTTACCACCATTATTATTAATTTAATAGGAACAGATAATAACTAAAATAAAATAATTATGATATGCGGAAGTGATATATCAAACCAACAGATCTAATACATAGCTACCGCAAAGATCTGGTGTCACAATCTACGAACGTCTAAGATTTACTACAAATATAAGTCTGAAAGAAGTACAACTGTTCTCGAAATGGAAGAGACAGAAGAAACTTAAACAGGGAAAGGGGATTACAGGCTCTGCAAACGCCAGCAGATCTACCTTGGTCTCCTTGGACTGAAGGCAGCAACCTTGAATCTACTCATAGGATCCAGCACTGAGATCTGCACAGAAAGTGCAGTATCAGTACAACTGATCCCATGTACTGGTAAGTGTCGAGCCTAACCTCGGTGAAGTAGTGACGAGGCTAGGACACAACAACCATATAAACCTGTGTAGTTAAATCATATACGAAAAACAATAATAACATAATCGAATAGATAAAGATGGGGAATGGAAACATGCTGATGGGAATATCAAGTTCTGGCAGTAATAAAGTAAAGAAGCAAGGTAAATATCAAACTTGAACCAACAGATATGATAACACAGTAATAAGTGCACGACATTACCCTTCATGCTTTTACTCTCGTCCTCACCATAGAAATCAACAAAAATGGCACGACATCACCCTTCGTGCTTTTACTTTCTCATAATCATGGCACGACATCACCCTTCGTGCTTTTACTCTCAATAATGTGGCGCGGCATCACCCTTCGTGCTTTAACACTCACAGAATATGGCACGACATCACCCTTCAGGCATTAACACTCTCTCTCAATATCATGCACAACATCACCCTTCGGGCTTTACACTCTTCCTTACCCAAACAGTAGAAACAATAACATCCCGGCAAGGGAATCAACAATAGAAACAATAACATCCCGACAAGGGAATCAGCTATAACCAATCTCGTTTCAATAATTAACTTCACAGAATAAGTCTCAACTAGAGTCAATACTCAACAATGGTCAATTACCAAGGAAATATCATAAGTCTTGTTCAACATGAATAATCGTCAATTTAAGCATGAATAGTACAAAATAAGAATCACAACAATCATGGTTTAAGACTTACTTGCATGCTCGACACCAACGTACAGATACTCGTCACCACACCTATACGTCGTACTCTGCACTAACACGTTTTAATTAAGACACAATACCTATTCCTTCAAGTTAAGGTTAGGCCAAACACTTACCTCGATTCCAAGGCCAAAAGTCAAGCCTCAATTACCGCTTTACCTCTCGGTTCCACTTCCAATCCGCTTGTATCTAGTCATAATTAACTTATTAACATCAATTATTGTTAAAGGAATCAACTACAATGCATAAATTTAGTTTTCCCAAACTTTCCCCAAAAAGTTAAAAATTGACCCCAGGCCCGCTTGGTCAAAACTCGAGGTTCGGACCAAAACGCATTCACCCATTCACCCACGAGCCCAAATATGTAATTAGTTTCAAAATCAGACCCCAAATCAAGGTATAAATTCCCAATTTTGTAAAATCCCCAATTTCCCCATAATCCCTAATTTCTACCCTTAAAGAACAAGATACAGGCCTAGAAATCTAATGGGTGTTGTTAAAAAATGAAAGAAATGAGTTTAAGAACATAAACCTATGATTTGGTGATGAAATCCCTCTTCAAAAATTGCCCAAGGTCGGTTTCTATGGAAGAAAATATGAAATTATGGAAGACTCCCGTTTTGATTCTGTTTTTAAAACACTGGACAGACCTTCTCCGCGTTCGCGAGAGGTCTGTCGCGTTTGTGATGCATTGCGGCTAGGAAGGCCTACGTGTTTGCGATGGTTTGTCCCCCTAGGCCATCGCGTTCGTTGACCTGGGACGGCGATCGCGAAGAACAACTCAAGGGCTCCCCCATTACACTACGTGTTCGCGTTCGCGAAGAGCAATCCCCCCCAGTGCTCCAGGTTCGTGACCATGGCCTTACGTTCGCGTAGAATAAACCCCTCCCTAGCCCAACTTGCACTTCGCATTCGTGAGAGTTGCTTTGCGAACGAGAAGCACAAAGCATCAGAATCCCAGAAGCAATAATACAGTAGAAATCTCTAAGTCCAAAACACCCCGAACCTATCCGAAACTCACCCGAGCCCTTGGAGCTCCTATCCAAACATGCACACAAGTTTAAAACTATCATACGGACTTGCTCATGCGATCAAATTGCCCAAGTAACATCTTAAACAACGAATTTAGCATCAAAATCAATGAAAATCTCAAGAACTCTTAAAGTTTCTATTTTCACAACCGAGGGTCCGAATCACGTCATATAAACTCCGTTTCTCACCAAATTTTACAGACATAACTTAAATACCATATTAATCCTGTACCGGACTCCAAAACCAATATACGGGCCCGATACCAACAAGATAGAAGGTTATTCAATTTCCAAAAATCCTTATATTTTCAGTTAAACAATTTTCTTCAAAAATTGATTTCTCGGGCTAGAGATCTCGGAATTCAATTCCGGGTATACGCCCAAGTCCCATATTTTCTTACGGACCCTTGGGGACCATCAAATCACAGGTCTGGGTCCGTTTACCCAAAATATTGACTGAAGTCAACTTAATTCAATTTTAAAGACAAAATTTAACATTTTTCTCAAATTTTCACATAAAGGCTTTCCGAATATACGCTCGGACTGCACACATAAATCGAGAAGAGACAAAACGAGATTTTTAAGGTCTCGGAACACAAATTTAACTTCTAAAACAAAAGATGACCTTTTGGGTCATCACAGGTTCTTAGGATGTTGAATGATGGATGGCACCTTGGTTATGGTCTTCATGTCTATGGTATATTATGCTATCCGTTTCTTCATGGTTATGATCATGGTCTTGGCATGTTTGTTGATTTTGAGCATTACGTTTCGATGGATTATCCATGTGGGTTGGTATGTTGGATCGGGCTACGTGATGCAATAAAATTATGTTGGGATATGATCCTTGGTGTTTATTTCGTGTGTTTTGTTTCTCCTCTGTGAGATGGGTTCATAGCATTGTGCATTGTGGTGGTATCTCTTGAGAAAGAATGGATATACTTTTATTGGTAGATACTTGATTCATTAGATTAAAAATAAAATATAATGGATATAATATAAAATATGTATACTAGGAGTTTTTATATTGAATATCACCCAACCTAACACTATAATTAAAATGGGCTCATACTTTCGGATCTTACCTTACACTAGGAGCATATTTTGGAACAAAATTTTACGACTGAATAGATCTTAGCGACGCTTGTTCTTCTTCTACCAACTTCATTGACCACCTTTTCTATGTTTTTTACGATAATATCCAAATCAAAACTTAGGTTGGGGAAGTTGGAAGCTTTTCAAATCTGAAATTTATGAAAGAATCGTGCTCAAGGTCAAAATCTTGACTTGAGCAGGAAGCTTCAATCTAGAGATTTGTTGGGGTGTTTGCTGAAATTAGCTGATAATAGCCTAGGATGATTCAATTTAGATATTTGGTTCAATTGAGACTAGTTTGTGACTGGTTGAGAGCAAATTTGGTTAGGTGAAATTGGAAGAAGACGGACTTGGTTCTTAATTTTTAATAAACCTCTTCAAGATTAAAGCTTTGGTATGGTTTAGCTGAGATTTGGATCCTATTCTATTTTTTTGAGATTTTTGTATGAATTTGAGGAAGACGTATATTGGTGAAGAAAATAGAATGAGTGTTGATTAATATTAGTGAATTTGTTTGGGTGAAGCTCGTCCTAGATTTTAAGATCCATTTAGTGATATTTTAAACCAATTTTAAATGGAGTATTGGAGTTTCGTGAGCTGAAATTTAACAGAGAGAATGATGGTAGGCTAGAAACCCGTGTTTTAGCAGCATTTTGCACTCTAGTTACTGCAGTTTGCTTGTGTTTGAACTTAATTGATGATGATTTTCACCTATTACATGTTTTATGCCTTGTAGGAGATAATTTCAAATTGAAGATATTTTGGAGCTAAATTGGAATTTGGAGCTTTAAAGTCGGAGTAAAAGCCTAAGGAATTAAATTGGGATCACACTCAAGGGTCAAGGATCAAGTATGGATATCAAAAAGTGAGAAACAAATCCCACTCTGAGAAAATTACACTATCGTGCCGCATGTGCGGCGCGGCAGCAGTTGAAGATTTCTGACAAAAAAATGCTCTCTAAACGGGAACCCAGTACCTTACTCAACCGAGTACCAATGTAATATGTCTTTCTTATCGTATTATCATGGGTAAACGGGACAAAAGGGCCGTCATGAGATAACCAGGCTAAAACATAATGGAATACTAGACATAGGACGACCCACCATGATATAGAAACTTATACATGTGATATACAAGCCTATAAGGCCGACATGATTATTTGTAAACTCAAAACATAGGCCGACAAGGCCATACAAGTATCCGTATACCTGACATATGCCTACAAGCCTCTAAGAGTAAATAAAGTTATAAAGGCCGAGACAGGGCCCCGCCATACAAGTCAATACATGTCCAAATCATACTAACCAAATAGGCAACTCCGGAGCAAGTGGAGTGCACCAACACCTTCCCCTGATCTGATAGCCTCCTAGGAGGACTATCAACCTGTCTATCAGGACCTGCGGGCATGAAATGCAGCATCCCCAGGAAAAAGGGGCGTCAATATAAATAAAGTACCGAGTATGTAAGACATGAAAGCAGTATAGAAAGACATGAAAGAAACATGGAGTAAAGAACTCAACCTGTAAGTCTGAATAGCTCTATGAATCATGAAACATTTATAATGCCATGCATATGTGTATAAATGTCATATCATGCATAGGTATATGCATAGATAACATCATCAAGCCTCTGATGGCATCCCATCATATCATCTCGGCCTCCATGGGCAAAATCATCAACATATGCCAGCTGATCAAGTGGTAGTGCATATATAATGCCGTAACCTTTTCCCATACCCCATATACATATAATATATGCGTATGTAATGCCATATGGTCATGGATTAATGTACATGTATAAATGAATGCAATGCATAATGAAGTAAGCCAATAAGATCTCTCGAAATGTCATAAGATCAATATGCCTTCAGATAAACTTTATCAACTTACGTATTTCTGAGACCCATGAATAGACGATATAATAATAGAACACATGGGGAATCAAGAACATAGGCACCCCTAGTTCTTATATGAATAGAGTCATTTATGAAAGTTGTACATTTGCTCGTTTTGTTTGTATCATATGGAACATGCCAAAATGAAAAAAGGGATAGCCTTAACATACCTCAATCGTTAATGAAACTCAACAATAAGCCTACAACAACTAGCGCGCCAATCCTATAACAAAGAAATACATGTACAACTGTCACGACCCTAAAACTGACCCGGTCGTGATGGCGCCTATCGTGAAACTAGACGAGCCGACACAAGCCCAAAACCAACCAGAAAATCATAAGAAGTCATTTAAGCCATTAATTACCTAAAATCCCATCATATAAGTGTAAATAAGCAGTGCAGAAATATAACACATGCCCGACATCGGGGTGTCACCAGTCGTGAGCAATTACAAACTCGTCTAAGAAGAAGAAAAGCTAATATAGAATGAAAAATAAAATACTAAGACAATCTGAGTAAGATAAGAAGGAGAAGTGTAGGGCTACGAATGCCAAGCAGCTACCTAGACAACTTTAGAGACCTGCTGGAAGACTGACCAACACTCACTATCGCGTCCCGATACTCCTGGATTTGCACACAAGGTGCAAGGAGTAATGTGAGTACGCAAACTCAGTAAGTAATAAAAGTAAAAGCAGCTGAGCAGTAAGAAAATAGGTAATTCCACGTCATAGCACTATAACAAAATAGTATATGTCCAGTACAATACCGTAAATCAATTAACTCATAAAAACAACTCAGTTCAGTAAAACCATTTTAAAATATGTACCATAAACCGCCCCTCGGGCAAAATATCAACAAAACCAGCCCTTCGGGCTTCCTCACAATCACTCATAATCAGCCCCTCGGACAATAACGTGAAACAACAACAGCCCCTCGGGTAATGTCACATCTCTTACACTGGGTACCCGCACTCACTGGGGGTGTTTAGACTCCGAAGGAGATCCTACAGCCCAAGCTCTATCACAAGCCATCTCATGGCATAACAAATCAGGCCCTTGGCCTCTCATATATCACAAATTAGTACAACATGCTGCGGCGTGCAGCCTGATCCCATAATATCCTCACAACACAGGCCCTCGGCCTCTCTCAGTCATAAATCTCTCAAGCCCTTCAAGCAACAATAAAATATGATGCTCAGCCCAAAATATCATTTAAAAATATCAAAACGAAATAAATACGACTGAGTTATAAAAATAGTAGAATACAATGTGACTGAGTACAGATATTAAGTTAAATAGTGAGGAATAGTTGTAAAAATCCCCATAAGGGTCCAAAACAGTTAGCATGAGACCCAAATATGGTGTTCCGCCCAAAACATAGCAAAACTTTCCAAACACAATGGTATCAAACAGTTTTCAATCAAATACGCGACTTAACAGTCGTGCGGGATGGACCAAGTCACAATCCCCAACGGTGCATGACCCCACGCTCGTCATCTAGTGTGTGAGTCACCTCAAAGTAGCATAACGATGTGAAATCCAGGGTTTCATACCCTCATGACAACATTTACAATCATTACTTACCTCAATCCAGTCCAAACTCTAGCCCACGATGCCCTTGCCTCTCGAATCGGCCTCCAAATGCTCTTAATCTAACCAAAACCAGATTCATACCATTAATACGCATTAAAGGAACAAAGCCCAAAGTGAAAATAATTAAACTACATCAAAAATCCCAAAATTGGCCAAACCCGACCCCCGACCCACGTCTCGGATTTCGATAAAAATTACATCACTAGAATCCGCATCCTCCCATGAGTCTATGCATACCAAGAATATCAAAATCGGACTCCAAATGGCCCCTCAAATCCCCAATGAAAACTCTCCAATACCAAGCCCTATATCTCCAATTTTAACCCTTAATTTCCAATAATGTCAAGCCTAATTAGGAAGATAATGCCATAGAATCGAGTATTGGGTTCAAAAATCTTACCTCTAAGCGTTATCCCTTGAATCCCTCTTCAAATCCCCTCAAAAAGCTCCAAACCCATCTAAATAATGGAGGAGATAAGCTGAAAATCGTGAAGGAATACTTATATAGTTTCTGACCCAAGGATTCCGCATCTGCGGTCCCTTAAGCGCACCTGCGCTACCAGTTCTGCGGTTTTCACTTAAGAGGCCAACTTTCAAATCTGCGCCCCAGGCCACGCACATGCAGGCCCACAGGTACGGTTATCCATCTGCTCCTGCGACTAAATCCATTCCTGCGGTCAGCCCTACGCACCTGCAGTCCCCAATCCGCAGGTGCGGAAACAATAGAAGCAGAAAATTCTGCAACTACACTCAAACTCCAAATCTTCAGCCAACCATCCAAAACCATCCCGAGACCCTCGTGACCTCAACCAAATATGCCAATAAGTCACATATCACTATTCAAACTTATTCCAACTTCGGAACACTCAAAACAACACCGAAACACCAAAACACCCTCGGATTCAAGCCTAAGGATTCCAAAACATCCGAATTTTGCAAACGATCAAAATGTCTATCAAACCTCATCCGAATGACCTGAAATTTTGCACACACATCCCAAATGACACAATAGACCTATTCCAATTTCTAGAAATTTCATTCCGACCCCGATATCAAAATTTTCACTACCAACCGAAAAAAGCCAAAATTCCAATTTCGCCAATTCAAGCCTAAATCTACGACGAACCTCCAAAATACATCCCGATCACTCTCCTAAGTCCCAAATCACCTAACAAAGCTAACCAAACCATAAGAATCAAATTCCGAGATCGTTTAATCTCAAGTCAACTTTCGGTTGACTTTCCAACTAAAAGGCCAACTTAGGAGACTAAGTGTCTCATTCCTCTCCAAAACCACTCCGAAACCGAACTAACAAACCCAATACCACATAATACAACTGAACAACACATAAAGAAGTAGAACTGGGGGATACAGAGTGGTAACTCATGAAACGACCGGCCGGGTCGTTACATCCTCCCCCTCTTAAACAAACGTTCGTCCTCAAATGAGTCAAGAAACATACTTGAAGCCTCAAATAGGTGAGGATATCTTCTCTACATCTCCCGCTCGGTCTCCCAGGTAGCCTACTCCACTGGTCGACCTCTCCACTACACTCTCTCACTAAAGCTACATCCTTTGAACTCAACTTTCAGACCTACCGCTCCAAAATAGCCACTGGCTCCACATCATAAGTCAAATCACTATCTAACTGAACCGTGCTAAAATCTAAAATATGAGACGGATTGCTAATATACTTCCGGAGCATAGAAACATGAAATACCGGATGCACACTTGACAAGCTAGGTGGCAAGGCCAGCTTAAAAGCCACCTCCCCAATCCTCCGAAGCACCTCAAAAGTACCAATGAACCTGGGACTCAATTTACCCCTGTTTCCAAATATCATAACAACTTTTATGTTTGAAACCTTCAGTAGAACCTTCTCCCCAACCATGTAGGATACATCACGAACCTTTCTGTTAGCATAACTCTTTTGTCTCGACTGCGCTGTATGAAGCCGCTCCTGAATCTGTAACAACCCGACCGGTCATTTTAAGAATTTATACCCCGATCCCCTATTAACTACTTTCCCCGTGTTTGTTTCTGCTATTTTGAGTTGCCGGGAGGAATTATTTGGAGTTTCGGAGAGTTTTGGGACACTTAGTCCCTATATGAGAGCTTAAGTTTTTTGAAATTTGATCGTAGTTGGAACAGTGTGAAGATGTCCTCGGGATGGAATTCCGATGGTTCCGTTAGCTCCGTTTGGTGATTTCGGGTTTAGGGGCGTGTTCAGATTGTGTTTTGGAGGTCCGTAGCTAATTTAGGCTTGAAATGCCGAAAGTTGAATTTTTGATGTTTCTGGTTCGATAGTGAGATTTTGATCTAAGGGTTGGAATGGAATTCTAGAAGTTGGAGCAGCTCTGTAGTGTTGAATGTGCGTGTGTGAAAAATTTCAGGTCATTCGGACAAGGTTTGATAGACTTTTTGATCGAAAGCATGATTTGTATGTTTTTGGAATTCTTAGGCTTGAATCCGATGAAAAATTGGTGTTTTGATGTTGTTTTGAGCATTTCGAAGGTTGGAAAAAGTTTGAATGATTTTATGGGATATGTTGGTAGGTTTGGTTGAGGTCCCGGGGGCCTCGGGTGTATTTCGGATGCTCAAACGGGCACTTTTGTTCTTTGGGAGTTTCCTGATTTTATGGTGTTTTAGTAGCAGTGGCTTATTAATTGCGATCGCGTGAGTTCATCTGCGATCGCATAGAGTTTGAGGCCAGGCAGATTTTGTGAATCACGATCCCGAAGGTAGGAGTGCAATCGCGTATGTTGAGCAGCTTTGGTCACTGCATTCGCGTGGAGAGCTTTGCGTTCGCGTAGAAGGACTTGGAGTGGCAGTGAGGTGATGGAATTTCTCTATGAGATCACGTAGAGGGAGGAGAGCCAGTGCTATGCGAACGCGTGTGATGGGTCGCGAACGCACTGGCGACCCACTGAAGAATTTTCATAAAAACCTGGGCAGTTTTTAAATAGCCCATCCGCGACCCGTCTTCATTTTTCCACCATTATTTAACGCGATTGAAGCTTTTGAGGGAGATTTTTGTGGAAACCAAAGGGGAATCACTTGGAGGTAATCATAACTCGTTTATATGTGATTAAAAGTCTAATTAGTGGTGAAACATTAGGGAAAAATTAGTGTAAAATGGGTAATTAGGGCTTGAGATTAAGAGACCTTAAAATGGGTATTTGAGGGGTCAATTGAACTCCGATTTCAGTGTTCTTGATATGTATAGACTCGTGAGAGTGAGGATTCTGAAAATATAAATTTCACCCTATTCCGAGATGTGGGCTTGAGGGGTATTTTGGTCATTTTTCCTAATTTCGTGTATTAGCTTATAATGTATTTGTAGAATCAGTTACTTGAAGTGTTATTTACATTATGCAATTGAATTGAATAGATTTGGGCCATTTGGAGTCAAGTATTCGTGACAATAACGTGGTTTCGGGTTGACATTGTGCCGATTCGAGGTAAGTGGCTTGCCTAACCTTGTGTGAGGGACCTTCCCCTTAGGATTTTGTATTATTGATAATTGAAATGCCTTGTACGTGAGGTAACAAGTGCGTACTTGTGCTAATTGTTGAAAATTCGGTTTTCATTGAGTAATTACTAGTATGTTTCTTTTTTCCATTTATACTACTTGCAATTTAATCATGTTGTTAGCTTAGGCAAGCATGTCTAATTGACTTAATTGCCTTACTTGATCAAACTGCCTTATTTGGATTACGTGCAGCATGCTAGGTTAGAAATACCTGTTTTACCTTGAGTTGGAACTTGAATTTAACTGTGTACTCTTCTTGTTGTTGCTGTGTGTTTACTTTGGGACTACGGGATGGTATCCCGGGAGATCCCCCTGTATGTTTACTTTGGGACTACGGAACGGTATTCCGGGAGATCACCCTACACATTTACATTGGGACTACGGAACTGCACCCGGTAGATTTCCCTTGTACTGAGTATTTACATTTGGGACTACGGATCGGTATTTCGGGAGATCCCCTCGCATTATGAGTTGGAGTACAGGATGGTATCCAGGAGATCCACTGGATATTTATATTTGGGACTACAGGACGGTATCCTGGGAGATCCCTGGTTGTTATCTTTGTGCTGAGCTGTATTTTTTTCTGTGTTTACTTTGTCTCGGTAGTAGTTGTTGCTGTTCTTTATATCCTGTGTTACTTTTACTATTGTATATTTATACTGTTATGTTCTACACTATTGAACCTTATATTTTATTTAACCTCAGTAGGGCCCTGACCTTCCTCGTCACTACCCGATCGAGGTTAGGCTTGGTACTTACTAAGTACCGCTGTGGTGTACTCATGCCCTTTCTGCGCATGTTTTTCATGTGCAGATACAGGTACTTCTGCTCAGAATTATCACGCTTGAGACGAGGTGCTTGTAGAGACTCCGAGGTATATCTGCCGCGTCCGCAGACCGAAGAGTCCCTTTTTACTCTCCCTTTTTGTATTAGCCCTTCTGTACTTTCGTTTCTTTGTTAGATATTCTGGAGTTAGATGCTTGTAGACATTCAAAGGCTGATGATCATGAGATTCCGAGTTTTGGGAAATGTTATTAGTTTCGAGAGTTGTTATTGTGTATGTCGAGCGGCATTTCGGTTTTTAAACTATTTTCTTCCGCAATTGTTGTTTATATTCTGCATAAGCTTACCTAGTCATAAAGACTAGGTGCCGTCACGATAGTTCACGGAGGGAGAACTAGGGTCATGACAGAATCACCTTCACCTTGTCTAAAGCATCCTGCACCAAGTCTGTACCCAAAAGCCTAGCCTCGCCGGGCTTAAACCAACCAACTGGAGATCTACACCGTCTCCCATATAAAGCCTCATATGGAGCCATCTGAATACTCCACTGATAACTGTTGTTATATGCAAACTCCGCGAGTGGTAGAAACTGATCCTATGAGCCACCAAAATCAATGACACAAGTGCGCAACATGTCCTCCAATATCTGAATAGTGCGCTTGAATTGCCCATCCGTCTGAGGGTGAAAAGCTAGGCTCAACTCAACCTGAGTACCCAACTCTCTCTACACGGCCCTCCAAAACTGCAAAGTAAACTGAGTATCTCTATCTGAAATGATGGAAACTGGGACACCATGCAAGCGAACAATCTCTTGGATATAGATCTCTGCCAACTGCTCTGAAGAGTAGGTAGTACATACAGGAATAAAGTGCGCGCGACTTGGTCAGCCAATCCACAATCACCCAAATAGCATACTTTTTCAAAGTCCGTGGGAGTCCAACTACAAAATTTATGGTGATCCGCTCCCACTTCTACTCTGGAATATCCATCTGCTAAACCAAGCCACCCGGTATCTTTTGCTCATATTTCACCTGCTGACAATTGAGGTACCGAGCTACAAAGCCCACAATATCCTTCTTCATTCTCCTCCACCAATAATGCTGTCTCAAATCCTGATACATCTTCGTGGTACCCTGATTAATGGAGTACCGCGAGCTATGGGCCTCCTCTAGAATCAACTCCCGAAGCCCATCTACATTGGGCACACGTACCCGGCCCTGCATCCTCAATACCCCATTATCACCAATAGTCACATCTCTGGCATCGTCGTGCTGAACTCCTTAAGGACAAGAAAATGAGGATCATAATATTGGTGCTCTCTGATGCAATCAAACAAGGAAGACTAAGAAACCACACAAGCTAAGACCCGACTGGGCTCTGAAATATCCAACCTCTCAAATCGATTGGCTAAGGCCTGAACATCAAATACAAGAGGTCTCTCCCCAACAGGAATATATGCCAAGCTGCCCATACTCATCTCCTTCCTACTCAAGGCATCAGCCACTACATTGGCCTTTCCCGGATGGTACAAGATAGTGATATCATAGTCCTTTAGCAGATCCAACCATCTCCGCTGCCTCAAATTGAGATCATTCTATTTAAACAAGTGCTGGAGGCTATGATGATCAGTAAACACCTCACAAGACACACCATACAAATAATGCCTCCAAAACTTCAACGCGTGAACAATGGCAGCCAACTCTAGATCATGAACGTGGTACTTCTTCTCATGGGGCTTCAACTGACGAGAAGCATAAGCAATCACTACCCTCCTACATCAACACACACCCAATACCAACTCTTGAAGCATCACAATACACTATATATGAACCTGAAGCTGATGGCAAAACTAACACTAGAGTTACGGTCAAGGCAGTCTTGATCTTCTGAAAGATCCCTCACACTCATTCAACCATCTGAATGGAGCGCCCTTTTGAGCCAAGTTGGTCAAGGGTGATGCAATAGATGAAAATCCCTGAACGGACAGACGTTAATAACCCGCCAAACCAAGAAAGCAGCGAATTTCTATGGCTGAGGACGGTCTGGGCCAACTCTAAACTGCCTCTATCTTCTTCAGATCAACCTGAATACCCTCATTGGACACCACGTGCCCCAAGAAAGCCACTAACCTGAGCCAAAACTCACATTTGGAGAACTTTGCATAAGCTTCTCCTCCCTCAACTGCTGCAATACAATTCTTAACTCCTTGTCGTGCTCCTACTAACTATGCGAGTACACCAAAATATCATCAATGAATACAATGACAAACGATTCGAGATAAGGTCGAAACACGCTATTCATCAAATGCATGAATGCTGCTGGGGCATTGGTCAGCCCAAAAGACATCACAAGGAACTCATAATGACCATATCGGGTCCTGAAAGCTGTCTTAAGAATATCTGAGTTGCTGATCTTCAACTGGGGATACCCTGAACGGAGATCAATCTTGGAGAGCACCCTCGCTCCCTGAAGTTGGTCAAATAAATCATCGATACGGGCAAAGGATATTTGTTCTTGATTGTGACTTTATTCAACTGCCTATAATCAATGCACTTCCTCATCTTGCCATCCTTCTTCTTCACATATAGAACAGGCGCACCCCAAGGCGACACACTAGGCCGAATAAACCCCTTATCAAGGAATTCCTAAAGCTACTCCTTCAACTCCTTCAGCTCCATTGGCGCCATATAATACGGTGGAATAGAAATGGGCTGAGTGCCCGACACCAGATCAATGCCAAATTCAATATCCCTATCCGGTGGCATGCCCAGCAGGCTTGCAGGAAACATATCCAGAAAGTCCCTTACTACCGGGACCAAATCAATAGTAGGAGTCTCTGCGCTGACATCCTTCGCAAAAGCTAAGTATGAAAGAAAACCTTTCCCAACCATCTGCTGGGCTTTCAGAAATGAAATCACCCTACTGGGAACAAAATCGGTCGAACCTCACCTTTCAATCTGTGGCACACCCGGAATAGCCAATGTCACTGTCTTAGCATGATAGCCTAAAATAGCACGACACGGAGATAGACAATCCATGCCTAATATCACATCAAAGTTAACCATACAAAGTAACAAAAGGTCCACTCGGGTCTCCAAACCCCCAATAGTCACCACACACGACCGATACACGCGGTCCACAACAATAGTATCTCCCACTGGAGTAGATACATGAACAGATGAAACAAGACACTCACGGGGCGTATCCAAATAACGAGCAAAATATGATGACACATATGAAAAAGTGAAACCCGGATCAAATAACGCAGAGGCATCTCTGTATCAAACTAAGACAATACCTATTATCATAGCATCTGAGGCAATATCATCGGGTTTAGCTGGGAGTGCATAGAAATGGGCCTAACCGCCCCCTGATCGACCTCCCTCTCTAGGGCGACCCCTAGCTGACTGTCCTCCACCCCTAGCTGGGCGCGTGGGTGGTAAAGTAACTGGTGCTGAAGTTGATGGCTGACTCCTCTACTAAGATGAAACCCCTAGATGACGAGGACGCTGTCTCCACATATTCCCCAACTCTCCACACTCATAACAACCCCCTGGTGCTGGAGATGGGGACTGAAGGGAACCCTAGCACTAGGATGACTAGAAGAAGGACCTAGCATAAAAGAGCCCTGAATTGGTGGAGCGCGGGATGAACTCTAGGTTGTGATCGCTACCGACTAGACACTACGCTGTGGTAGGAAGAGCAGGTCGTAATAGCTTTTACCCGAATAGAGGTCCGGGATCGAATTTCCACAGGGAGCTAGTCGTGGAGTTGTATTTTCTGTTTAGCCTAGAGTTGCAGCTGTGCTTCTAAAGTCACTTCAAACATTTTTGGGTTTTTGATTTATAACTATTTTTATAAGACTATTGATTAACACTAAATTATACTACAAGAATATTGCTAAGTTGTATCTAATGGGAAGAAGGGCACTAGGGTCGTGACACTACCTAGGTGGCTAATTGACGGGTAGATGTTACTTAGGTTCGATTGACATATTTGGGGCTTATGCTATAACCGTTGCACAATCTTACCCACTCTCACACCTTTCGGCAGAGAGAGTGATTTTTGCCCAATTGACTTTCTCGAGACCAAATGGGTAGGCAAATTAGACCAAGCAACTGGGGTTCAAGTAGAGTGATTACTCTCTCAAGATTTAACCCGTTAATTGGGACTATCATTTCTCATGAGTCCATCCCAATTCCTTGTTGGGTCAATTTTGGGGTCATAGACTCTCTTTCTCAGAAAGAGTTTAACCCACAAAGCTTGAATCAGTGTTTGCAACCACCAATTCTAAATTAAATCATAAATTCAACCCAAATAACAAACACCCATAGTCAATCTAAACTTAGATGGCAACACCCATCAATTACCCACACTAGGGTTGAGCCACAACCCTAACTAATGGGTTTAGCTACTCATGCTAGATACAAAAATTGAAGAAATAGATGAAGAACTAAACATATTAATTAATTACTAAGAAGAAACTACAGTAATCTATATTTAATGGAAAGCAAAATATGCCAAAAATGGCTACAACACCAAGCGCATTTTTTGTCTCTAGTTCCCAGATAAATCGATCCCTAAAAAAATAGTAAAATATTCTATTTATACTAGGTTGGAAAAACTGGACAACAATACCCCTGAGGGGTCAGTGCGGGCTGCACAAAATGGACTGCGGCCGCACTGGCTCTTGAACTTCAACTGTTTGATGACTTGAGCTGGGGGATGCGGACCGCGTGGAAGTGTACCGCGACCGCGATGGCAACTGGCGCGGTCCACGCAGTCGTGATCACAGACCGCGTGATAAATAATGCCCTTCCCTAAACCTTATGAACATGGACCGCACAACGCAAGAGTGCAGCCGCAAAGCTCCACTGCGGACTGCGAAGATCCTACCGTGGCCGTGTTCCTTTGAGCCTGAATATGTCAAGTCTCTGAACATTCTAGTGCAGCCGCGGTCACTATTGTGCGGTCCGCACTAGGCCCTTTCTTCTTCAATTCTCTTGGTCTTTGGTACTTGAGCAGGTTTTACTCCTTTTTGAGCCGATCTTTGACAATTCGTCACTTTGTCGATCAAACCTGCAATCAAGCACAACTTGTGAGCATTTAGGAACTAATTTGTAGCAATTTATATTAAAAGCATAGGCAAGTAGGGGCAATAACACGTTAAAATCCTAACTTATCAACTCCCCCAAACTTAAACCTTTGCTTGTCCTCAAGCAAACAAAATAAGACCCACCCCTTAGAGGAACATCCAAGTAAATCTAGCTATCCTAAAATAACCTCAACAAGCATCAATTGGGACTAACAATTGCCCTCAATACGAATGCATCATTAACGTATTTAAAACTTTGAAAACTATGGATCAAGTGTTACACAAGAGCATCAAGAGTTGACACGTTTCATCAACGAGCTTTTTACTTACTTTGGTCATTGTGAAACCCAAACTCTCACATCCTCAACTCCCCCTAAGTGAACCTCACCTTTTAAGTATTGACACACAAATCAAGGTTAATGAAATTTCACTCATCTCTCTCAACAAGAAGGTCACAAGTCCGACTCTGAGTACCACATGCTTGCCCCTTATGTAAGTATCCACTAATGTAAGCTCCCTTCAACTTGAGATCAAATAGGGTTTTTGTGGAGTCATTGTGAAGGGTTTTAGGTAAGGGTTGGACATATTTTTATTCAAATGGGTTAAATCTTCCCTTAAGCATTTCTTTTGATTCATTTTGGCACAACTCTCTTGACTCTTTTGAGTATTTAACTTCTTCACAAGGGGTTAGAGAGACACATTGTCACTCTTTCTTGTACAATTCAAAACATTTCTCCTTTTTCTACTTTTTCCACACCTTTTTCACTTTTGTTTTCCTTAAATCCCTTTTTATTCTTGTTCACATGGGACTTTCTTTTTGTCCTTTTTCTTTTTCTTGCTTTTTCATTGCCTTCTTTTCTTTCTTTTGTACCTTACTGCTTTACTTCCTTTCTTGTCTCTCCCCCCAAACTTAGATTTTTGTCATTACTCAAGGGAAGATTTGGGTGCCAAGAGAGGGTAATCATTTAGAACGGGTATAGGCTTGTAGCATTGGTTCTTGAAAGAGAAAGGTTTAAGGCTCAAATGGGTTAACTAGGGATCATCTCATTTGTAGGCTATGGAATTGTTCAATTTAACATTTGGATCAAGGAGAGCCAATAATCATTTCTCAAGTCAAATTTCACCTAAGATTTTGCCTCAACAAACATTCAGGGCAAGTTCTAGACCATTGGCTCGGGACATGGACTCATATTTCGATTCCTCACCACACACGCTAGGGAATTGCTAAAGACATCGAGTCGAGGGCCCACAACAACCTTAGTTATGATTTAAGCACATAATGGTCCAAAAAGACCACATGATGATTGTTTGGTCAATGCAAGAGTCTCAAAGCCATGACTTTTGACCATCCTGAACACAACATTATGTCTTTGACCATGGGATCAAAGGCAAATGTGCTAGGCCTAAGTGAAGCTTTGCTTGAGGTACCTTCAACTACACTATCAAAAACAAAAGAAAAATCAAAGAAACGGACTCAAACCCTTTAGAAGGTTGTCACGCCATCTATCATTGGGAAGAGCCACCCGGTTCGCACAATACTCCACCCTTGGAAAGAACCGTGGCATTAAGAAAACTAAGGGCTTATTGGAGGCGTCAACAACAAAACAAGAGGTTATGAGCCTAACTACAAAGCTAAAAATGATTTTTTTTTTTGCGAAAATAGAAAATAGAATGAATATATACAATAAGGGAGTAGAATATACAACAGGGATGAATACATACAGAAATGTAAAGTTATATACAACCCAAAATAAAAAAAATATCAACAAAAACTTAAACTAAGAATCTATATATACAATCATCCAGATAAAAGTAGGGCGCACTCCCACGAATAAAAGCTGGCATTGTCCTCAATGTCAGCTATCAAATAAGCATAAAAAAAAAGTAAAGGATATAGGAGCTCCCTATACCTGGTCCATATGCATGGGATCATCAGTGGTCCCCAAGTCCTATGTATGTATAGGAACCTCAGACTGGTTCCTGATCTCATGTTGCTCAACTGCTGGGACTGGGGCCTGCTCCTAGACCGGCTGGATGATAAGTGCATCACTAGAGGGGGTTTCCTGTGGGTCTGCTAGCTCAATAACTGCACCAACTGAACTGGGGAGCTTCCTCTTCTTCCTTGGAGGCCTGGGTGCCTGCTCCTACTCATGCTGTGGCTGTGGCACTAGTGCTGCTGCTGGGGCTGGATCCCCGAATAGCAAGTCTAAAGGCATCTAGTCCGCCAATAGCTTGTCCACATCAGTCCTTAGCACTCTCACTGACTCCTTGGAAGCCCTTGACTTCCTCATCTTCTTGTGCTCCTTGGCAAGCTCCCTCAAAGCCTTGCCATGTGAATCCACTGCCTTAGTCAAGCCGTCCTGAGTCCTCATAATCTTCTCCTGATTGTCCAGGAGCTTCTTCAGTGTATCCTCAATGGACTGAGGAATCTGAGTAGTGGAAGGTGTTAAGTGGGTCTCAACTGTAGCAGACAATGTAGACAACTTTGATGTCGCAGCTAACATCCAGTTGTTCAAACTGGCTAGTGTTCGGCTCAATTGATGGGTCGTGAAAGGATGAGTTCATGAAGAAGGAACCCCCGGGTCAGCTGAAGTACTGGGATAGTAGAAGAGGAGGGTCTTGGAGGCAAATCATCAATAGTGGTGGCAACAGGCATGGTAGAAGGCTCTATGGAGGGCTCAACAGAAGACTCTACCGCAACTGGCTCCTTAGACTGGCCAGCTAGGGTAGAAACAGGCGGCTTGTAATTTTTGTCCTTGGGGTTGTCTGACCCTTTCAAACTGTACCAAGAGAACGGAGCCACATGTTTGACCTTGACGTCAAACGATCTCTTCTCCACCTCCAAGTCCCGTAAATACATAGTGAGGGTTCTGGGAAAAGGGTAGTTCCGGTCATGATCAACCCCCACTGCAGAAATGGTGCGGGACATCACATTGCCCACATTGATAGGATAGCCTGCCATAATTGAAGCAATAAGAACCGCCCAGGTAAGTGGAATAATTTGATCATGGGTAGTCGGGTCGAGCCGACTGCACACAAAGGTCAACCACCCTCTAGCCTCGAAGTTGAAAGTTTTCCAAAGTATTTTGGCCCCTACTTGTAACCATTCTGGAACTGTACCAGGGATTGCCAGGTATGAAGCTAACCACGGACGAACCTCCTCGCCCATTGCTAACTTTTCATTGTAAAGGGACTCATCTTCATCAATGAACCCCAAGTATTCATTCAGTGCCCTCCCTGTGAATACCACATTTTTGTTTCTCACCTTGGTGCCCTTCAAGATATGGGCCACATTGCTGTAAAATTCCTTGACCATATGCTCATTCGCCTTCAAACAATTGTCTTTAAAGAACTCCCAACCCACTCGAGCCTGAAACTGTCTATGCACATTGGGGTGTAGGGGTAGAAGGTCTTTGTCAATGGAGCTACTCTCAAGAATCAACTTCCGTGATGGCCACCACTCCCTAAACTTGTGGAACACCACCTGGATGACAAATCGATCTTCCCAAACTTCAAGTTTTATAGTTCGTTCAACATCCCCAACCTGGGGCATACCGCTGCCTGCTGCTGAGCCATCAGACGACTCAGACGGTACACGTTGTGGGGCTTGGGCAGTATGTGAAGTTGGGACTGCAGGAGCTTTCCCTGAATCATAAGAGAGGTCTTGAGAGGGTACGTACTCACTCCCCGATTGGTCATCTATAACAATTTGTTTCCTTGTTTTCAGTTTAGGTCGGGGAGTGAGTTTAACTTGTTTTCATTTTCCTCCCCGGGAGGAGTCACCTCGGTCGGGCTGTTTGGCACCTCTTCCTCGTTGTTTTACCATTGTCAGCAAGAAAACACACCTAACATTGTTAGTTGAAGCATAGTTAGTGAAACAGGTGAATGACTTAAAGTTGCAGACAACAAAATGAAAGTTGCAGACACTGCTGCAGAACCAGGCACCGCGGACCGCACCATCAGGAGTGCGGCCGCATTGGAGGCATCACGGACCGCGTTAAGATGACCGCGGGCCGCACTGAACAAAGCCCCACGAAAGGTCTTCTCTGAATTTCACACCGCGGTCCGCACAAAATGGGGTCGCGGCCGCGATGGGCCAGCGCGGACCGCACAAAAGTTACCGCGGCCGCGCTAGACAGAAGTTGTTCTTCAGTCAATCAAGCATCACGGACCGTATGGAAGTATAACGCGGACCGCGTTGGGGTACCGAGGACCGCGCTAAGGCGACCGCGGGCCGCACTAGGTCAGTTTCAAGGACTAAGCTACGGTTGCATGCTTTGTTCTATTTTTGTTCAAATTTTTACCCCTACTTGTCCCTACTCAGGTACCCAATCCTTAGGTACTTTAAACTAATCAAGAAATCTAACCTAGACTAATAATTCGAAGAAAATCATGAAGAGAAAGAAGTTACAGACTACTGGCAAGCAAATAAAATAAAAATAAGAAAGTAATTAATCATGAATGCATGAAATATTACCAGGATTAGGAAGAATGAATGCAATCTATCCACGCAAGCAATAATCTCAATCTTGGAAGAAGGTGAACAGTAGAATTAGGGTTTTGGGTTTCCAATTTGCATAAAGGGTAAAATTAGACCCTTGGTCTCTATTTATAGATACCTAGTGGGACCCGTACTCACCTACCAGCGCGGCCGCACAAAAGTGACCGTGGACCGCGCTGGGTTTATTTGTGTGACCCTTCATGAAGCACCCTACGTGGACCGCACAAAAGTGGAACGCGGCTGCGTAGGTCCTTCGCGGACCGCACTAACTTGACCGTGGTCGCGGTGAAGAACTTTAGAGAGTATCCTTTTTGACTCATGCTGGTGCGGACCGCACAAAGTGCACTGCGGCCGCACTAGCAGTCTTTAGAGATTATGCAATTTTCCTAATTTGTTTTGCACTGCTTCAACACAATCCCTGTAACATCTCACAAACAATTAGCTCAAAAATCCTAAGCTACAAAGAAAATCAAAAAGACATGGGTTGCCTCGCAATAAGCGCCTGATTTAACGTTGCGGCACGACGCATGTTACCACCCCATCACTTTAGATGAAGAAGCGCCACTACGTGGCTGCCATCGAACTTTCCAAGATAATGCTTGACCCGGTGGCCGTTGACTCTGAAGACTTCACCATTTTTGTTTTTTAGATCAAGAGCACCAAATGGGGTCACGAACACAACTTCAAATGGCCCACTCCACTTTGACTTGAGCTTACCCGGAAACAGACGTAACCGGGAATTAAACAAGAGAACCATATCCCCAACTTTGAACTCCTTGCCCCGAGCATATTTGTCATGAAGGTATTTCATTTTGTCCTTGTACAAGGATGAGCTGGAGTATGCATGGAATCTAAACTCATCGAGCTCATTGAGTTGTTAGACCCTCAGATTTGTAGCAACATCCCATTCTAAGTTCAACTTCCTCAAGGCCCACATAGCCTTGTGCTCCAATTCCATCGAAAGATGGCAAGCTTTCCCAAACACCAATCGGTACGAAGATATACCAATCGGGGTCTTGTAAGCTGTCCAATAGGCCCAAAGAGCATCATCCAATTTTTTCGACCAATCGGTCCTATTTGCATTTACAGTTTTAGACAAGATACTCTTAATTTCTCGATTGGAGACTTCCACTTGACCGCTAGCTTGAGGATGATAGGGGTTGGTTACTTTGTGATTAACTCCATATTTGGCTAGCAATGAATCAAAAGCCTTGTTGACAAAGTGAGATCCCCCGTCACTAATGATAGCACGAGGAGTGCCAAACCTCGTGAAGATACTCTTTTTAAGAAATGCCACAACACTCCGGGCTTCATTGTTGGGCAAAGCCACGACTTCAACCCACTTGGAGACATAATCCACTGCCACAAGAATGTAAGTGTTTCCACAAGAGCTCACGAAAGGACCCATGAAATCGATGCCCTAAATATCAAAAATATCTACCTCGAGAATCCTATTGAGGGGCATCTCATCCCTTTTTGAAATTCCACCGGCTCGTTGGCATTCATCACATCTTTTGACCACATCACCGGCATCTTTAAACAAAGTAGGCCAATAAAATTTGCAACTAAGCACTTTAGAAGCTGTTCTTGCCCCGCCATGATGGCCACCATAGGGTGAGGAATGGCAAGCTTCCAAAATACCCAATTGCTCCTCCTCCGGGACACATCGTCGAATCACACCATCAGTGCAAATCTTAAACAAATAGGTCTCGTCCCAATAATAATCCAAGCTATCCCGCTTGATCTTCTTCCTTTGGTTAGAAGAGAGCTCACACGGGATGATTCCGGTAACAAGATATTTTGCAACATCGGCGAACCACGACATTCCACTCATTGACACCCCAAGGAGTTGCTCGTCGGGAAATGTATCATTGATCTCAAGGCCGTTACAAGGCCTCCCCTCCTCCTCTAAACGGGACAAGTGGTCCGCCACTTGATTCTCACTACCCTTTCGGTCAACAATTTCTAAATCAAACTCTTGAAGAAGAAGAACCCATCTCATCAATCTTGCCTTTGAATCTTTCTTGGTCATCAAATACCTAAGGGTGACACAGTCGTTGTGCACAATAACTTTAGCCCCCATAAGGTAAGGACAGAACTTTTCCATAGCAAAAATAATAGCCAATAACTCCTTTTCGGTGACTGTGTAGTTCCTTTGAGCCTCATTCATGGTCTTGCTTGAGTAGTATACCGGATGGAACATCTTGTTGATCCTTTGGCCTAAAACCGCCCCCACCGCAACGTCACTAGCATCACACATGAGCTCAAATGGTAAGCTCCAATTTGGTGCGGTGATGATGGGGGTAGTTGTCAGCTTTTGTTTAAGGAGCTCAAAAGCCTCCATGCAATTCTCATCGAAAACAAACTTGGCATCTTTCTCTAGCAACTTGCACAACGAGTTAACTACCTTAGAAAAATCTTTGATGAACCTCCGGTAGAAACCCGCATGCCCAAGAAAACTCCTCACCCCTTTGACAGAAGTAGGGGGAGGAAGCCTTGAAATAATCTCGATCTTGGCCTTATCAACTTCATTCCTTGATATGAGATCTTGTGACGCAACACTATACCTTCTTCTACCATAAAATGACACTTTTCCCAGTTTAGAACAAGGTTGGTATCTTCACACCGAGCCAACACTCTATCCAAGTTTACTAAGCATTCCTCAAAAGAATACCCAACCACGCTGAAATCATCCATGAAGACCTACAAGATATCCTCCACCATGTCGGTGAAAATAGCCAGCATGCAACGTTGAAAGGTCGCCGGAGCATTACATAATCCAAATGGCATTCTAAAGAAAGCGAATGTGCCATAAGGACATGTAAAGGTGGTCTTATCTTCGTCTTCCGGGGCAATTAAAATTTGATTGTACCCCGAGTAAACATCCAGAAAGCAATAGAAAGCCTGGCCCGCAAGACGATCAAGCATTTGGTCAAGGAACGACAACATGAAATGATCTTTTGTAGTCACCTTGTTAAGCTTCCGGTAATCCATACAAACTCTCCAACCCATCACTGTCCGAGTCAGAATAAGCTCATTTTTGTCATTGGTCGCCACAGTCATTCCACCTTTCTTCGGTACACATTGCACCGGAGAAGACTATGAACTGGCAGAAATGGGATAAACCACACCGGCGTCAAGCCACTTGATAACCTCTTTCTTTACTACTTCTTGCATAGCCTCATTTAGTATTCTTTGATGCTCAAGTGAAGGCCTTGCATCCTCCTCCAATATGATTTTATGCATGCACAAGGCGGGGATTATACACCGAATATCAGCTAGAGTCCATCCGATTGACCTTTTTCGCTTTTTAAGAACCGCCAAGGTGGCCTCAACCTGCATGTTAGTAAGGAAAGAATAAAGAATAACGGGTAAAGTAGAATTTGAACCCAAGAATTTATACCTGAGGTGTAGAGGAAGTGGCTTCAACTCCAACACCGGTGGCTCCTCAATCGATGGCTTTGTTGGTGGAGTTTTGCCGTTTTCAAGATCTAAAGATAGCCTTCTAGGCTCATAAGAATATGAACCCATACCGTGCAATGCATTCACGCACTCCACTCTACTAGCATCCTCATTGACATCCATATTAAGAAGCACGGACTCAAGAGGATCTTCAACATTGATCATGGAACTTGTATCATCCACTATCACAGTTGTGACAATGTCCACAAATGAACACACCTCCGTGCTATTGGGTTGTCTCATTGATTTGCAAACATGGAATACCACCTTCTCATCTCCCACCCGGAATGTCAACTCACCCACTTCAACATCAACCAATGCCTTCCCCGTAGCCAGGAAAGGCCTACCAAGAATAATCGGCACTTCAAAATCCATCTCACAATCTAATGTGACAAAGTCGGCCGACAATATGAATTTATCAACACGGACAAGAACATCATCAATTATGCCCAAGGGTCGCTTCATCGATCGATCCGCCATTTGAAGTCTCATTGAGGTAGGTCAAGGTTTCCCAATTCCCAAAGTTTTGAAGACCGAGTACGAAATCAAATTAATACTATCCCCCAAGTCACAAAGAGCCTTAGCAAAATCCGCACTTCCGATAGTAAAAGGGATAGTAAAAGCTCCAGGATCCTCAAGCTTGGGTGCCATTGAATACACTATGGCACTCACTTGATGAGTCATGTTAATTGTTTCACACTCTATCGACCTCTTCTTTGTAACCAAATCTTTCATGAACTTCGCATACCCTGACATTTGCTCAAGTGCCTCAACCAAAGGGACATTGATTGTGATGCTCTTCATCATGTCAATGAATTTCTTTAATTGATTGTCACTCTTTTGCTTTGCTAACCGTTGAGGATAAGGTAGAGGTGGCCTAGGAAAAGGTGCCTTGGCCTTTGTACAACCGGCTCGGGCATGTCAATCACGTGTTCCCTAGATGGGTTCACGGCATCTTGAGTCTCCACCTCGGCTTCATCATCAATATCAATCCGCACATCATTGTTCACATTTTGATTAACCATATCATCAACAATCAAAGGTACATCATCATCCCGCAACTCAACATCTTCATCCATAGCTTGCTTTTGCATCGAGGCATTCACATCACCGCCTCTTCCACTTCCTGTTGTAATTGTCATCACATGATTATTATTCCCACCCTTTGGGTTCACCACCGTATCACTTGGTAGAGCACCCTTGCGACGAGTATTCAATGCTTGAGAGATTTTGCCTAATTGTACCTCCAAATTCCGGAGAAATGTGTTATGCGAAGCTAATTGGGCCTCAGAATCTTGGTTCTTTTTTATCATTTGCTCGAACATGCTCTTAATTCTTCCCATATCACTTCCGGACGAACTCGGACATTGAGAAAGAAAGGGGGGTGGATTGTTCGGTTGTTGGTACATGGGGGGTCTTTGAAAGCCTTGCCCCCTGTTGCCTTGGTTACCGCTATTGTTCCACCCTCACTGAGTGTTGTTGTTGCCCCAATTATTGTTATTGCCATTCCAATTTCCTTGGTTGCTTTGATTACCCCAATTGTTGTTTTGGTTGTTGTTATTCCAATTACTTCCGCCTTGTTGTTGATTGTTGCAATTTCCTGGAGGATGCCATTGTTGATTCGAAGAGTTGCCTCTATTCCCTTGGTAGTTATTGACATATTGGACCTCTTCACTTTGATCGTCATAGCATTCATTTGAATAACCACCACCATCATTGTTGTTGTCATATTGTTCTCAATTACCTTGAGGTTGTTGTCCTCTTTGCCTCCTTTTCAACATAGACACACCTTCCATTGCATTGACTTGGCACGGGTTATGGACTTGTTGCAATTGCACCTTTGCCAATTGATTCATAGTTGTTGTAAGCTCGGCGATGGCTTGGCCATGATTATGTAATTCCTTGTGCAAATGGATGACCGTGGGGTCACCTTGGGGCACATTTGCTCGGCTTTGCCATGCCGAAGAGGTGTCGTCCATTTCATCAAGTACATCACATGCCTCTTGGTAAGAAAGTTTCATAAAGTTCCCTCCGGTCAATTGGTTCACAATGCATTGATTCGTGGTGTTGATGCCCCGATAAAAGGTTTGTTGAATCATAGCCTCGGTCGTGTCGTTATTAGGGCACTCTTTCACCATTGTTCTATATCTTTCCCATATCTCATGCAAAGGTTCCGTTGGCTCTTGCTTGAAAGCTAGAATTTCATCCCGAAGAGCTGCCATATGACTTGGAGAAAAGAACTTGGAAATAAATTTATCCGCCAAATTCATCCCATGTTGTAATAGAATGATTGGGGAGCCTTTCTAACAAATCCAATGCTTTACCCCGAAGAGAGAACGGGAAAAGCCTCAACCTCAATGCATCCTCGGACACGTTTGTCTGCTTGCTAGCCCAACATGTATCCATGAACCCCTTCAAGTGCTTGTAGGCATTTTGATTGGAGGCACCCGTGAAATACCCTCTTTGCTCGAGCAAGGTCAACATAACATTTGTGATTTGAAAGTTACCACAAACGACCAATACATACAGTCCACAAAATAGTATCTCCCACTAGAGTAGATACATGAACAGATGAAACAAGAGACTCACGGGGCGTATCCAAAGAACGAGCAAATTATGATGACACATATGAAAAAGTTAAATCAGGATCAAATAACGCAGAGGCATCTCTGTAGCAAACCCAGATAATACCTGTAATCACAACATCTGAGGCAATAGCATCGAGTTTAGCTGGGAGTGCATAGAAATGGGCCTGACCGTCCCCTGACCGACCTCCCCCTCTAGGGCGACCGCTAGCTGACTGTCCTCCACCCCTAGCTGGATGCGTGGGTGGTAAAGTAACTAGTGCTGAAGTCGATGGCTGACTCCTCTACTAAGATGAAACCCCTAGATGACAAGGACGCTGTCTCCACATATTCCCCAACTCTCCACACTCATAACAACCCCCTGGTGCTGGAGATAGGGACTGAAGGGAACCCCTAGCACCAGGGATGACTAGCAGAAGGACCTGGCATAGAAGAGCCCTGAACTGATGGAGCGCGGGATGAACTCTGGGTTGTGATTGCTGCCGACTTAACACTATGTTGTGGTAGGAAACCCGGGTCGCAATAGCATTTACCTGAAGAGAGGTCTGTGATCAAATTTCCATAGGGAGCTAGTCGTGGAGTTATATTTTCTGTTTAGCCTAGAGTTGCGGTTGTGCTTCTAATGTCACTTCAAACATTTTTGGGTTTTTGATTTATAACTATTTTTATAAGACTATTGATTAACATTAAATTATACTACAAGAATATTGCTAAGTTGTATCTAATAGGAAGAAGGGCACTACGGTCGTGACACTACCTAGGTGGCTAATTGACGGGTAGATGTTACTTAGGTTCGATTGACATATTTGGGGCTTATGCTATAACCGTTGCACAATCTTACCCACTCTCACACGTCTCGGTAGAGAGAGTAATTTTTGCCCAATTGACTCTCTCGAGACCAAATGGGTAGGCAAATTAGACCAAGCAACTGGGGTTCAAGTAGAGTGATTACTCTTTCGAGATTTAACCCATTAATTGGGACTATCATTTCT
The DNA here is from genome assembly GCF_000393655.2 of Nicotiana sylvestris. Taxonomy (NCBI): domain Eukaryota; kingdom Viridiplantae; phylum Streptophyta; class Magnoliopsida; order Solanales; family Solanaceae; genus Nicotiana; species Nicotiana sylvestris. Next base: position 129,730,635 of record NC_091064.1, on the reverse strand, counting down.
CATGATTCCATCCCAATTCCTTGTTGGGTCAATTTTGGGGTCATAGACTCTCTTTCTCAAGAAGAGTTAAACCCACAAAGCTTGAATCAGTGTTTGCAACCACCAATTCTAAATTAAATCATAAATTCAACCCAAATAACAAACACCCATAGTCAATCTTACCTTAGATGGCAACACCCATCAATTACCCACACTAGGGTTGAGCCACAACCCTAGCTAATGGGTTTAGCTACTCATGCTAGATACAAAAATTGAAGAAATAGATGAAGAACTAAACATATTAATTAATTACTAAGAAGAAACTACAGTAATCTATATTTAATGGAAAGCAAAATATGCCAAAAATGGCTACAACACCAAGCGCAACTTTTTTCTCTAGTTCCCAGATAAATCGATCCATAAAAAAATAGTAAAATGTTCTATTTATACTAGGCTGGAAAAACTGGACAAAAATACCCCTGCAGGGTTAGTGCGGGCCGCACAAAACAGATCGCGGCCGCACTAGCTCTTGAACTTCAACTATTTGATAACTTGAGCTGGGGGACGCGGACCGCATGGAAGTGTACCGCGACCGCGATGGCAACTGGCGCGGTCCGCGCAGTCGTGACCGCGGACCACGTGATAAAAAATTCCCTTCCCTGAACCTTATGAACACGGACCGCACAGTGCAGGAGTGCAGCCATGAAGCTCCACCGCGGACCGCGAAGATCCTACCACGGCCGCGTGCCTTTGAGCCTGAATATGTCAGTCTCTGAACCTCCTAGTGTGGCCGCGGTCACTATTGTGCGGTCCGCACTAGGCCCTTTCTTCTTCAATTATCTTGGTCTTTGGTACTTGAGCAGGTTTCACTCCTTTTTGAGCCTATCTTTGACAATTCATCACTTTGTCGATCAAACCTGCAATCAAGCACAACTTGTGAGCATTTAGGAACTAATTTGTAGCAGTTTATATTAAAAGCATAGGCAAGTAGGGGCAATAACACGTTAAAATCCTAACTTATCAGGTTGGAAGGGCACTGAGTGAGGAATAAACCTGATGAGAACTGTGAGAACTATGGCCCGATGATGCCCCACGATAACCTAGGTGAGCTGACTGAGCATGCCTAAATGGACGGTCTCTGCCGTGCTGAAACTAACCTCCGTGATGAGTACCACTGAATCCACCCTGACCACGAGGCCTCTTAGCCTTCCTCTCAACCCTCTCATGGCCATGAACCTTTTCAATCTGTCGAGCTATGTCAACAATGTCACGCCCCGAAAATCGAGGAGCACGACTGGCGCTCAACCGAGTAAACCCGACTGAGCAAGCCTGTTAGATTTCATTCTACCCAAACTAATTCATGAATAAATAGGAGATGAACTCCATTAATCATACCTTGTAAATATTTCATTAACAACTTCCATTTTATTTCCATTAGCAGTTTCAACCATAATGTCCAAAATATTACAATTTTTATAGTTATGATGATGTAAAACATATTTGCCAAATACCAATACTTCTAATTTAATTCCAATACTCGACACCACCCACAACCTGTCTACGGAACCTCTAAATACAACTGAAGAGAAATATGAAAATGCCGGCAACAAGGTTCTGGCTATACCTCAATATACAAGCACATGACGAATAGAAGTTACAGGACCCCAAAATGAAGTGGGGCTCACCAAGTCCCCAGCAGAGTCGCCAGAGCTGTCACACCTCCTTTTTCCGCACCCGCGAGGGTGCAAGGGAGTTTTTCCAATTAAAGGACAATCGAGACGGGATTGGTTTATTTATTTCAGAGTCGCCACTTGGGAGATTTAGGGTGTCCCAAGTCACCAATTTTAATCCCGAATCGAGGAAAAGAATGACTCCATATTACAGTCTGCGTACCAGAAATCCGGATAAGGAATTTTGTTAACCCGGGAGAAGGTGTTAGGCATTCCCGAGTTCCGTGGTTCTAGCACGGTCGCTCAACTGTCATATTCGGCTTGATTATCTGATTTAATACAAATATGAGCTTATGTGCAAAATTTTATCTTTTTACCGCTTTCTTAATTATTGTTATTATTTTTACGAGAATTGCAACGTCGTGGAAACATATCTCGAACCACGTTACATCAATGCACCCGTGGTTGTTTGACATATCTCGACTCGGTTGAGATTTAGATTTAGGTCACATAAATGTGCACCCGAGTTAAGGAAAATAAATTATTAAAGACGTGCCTAACGCAACTAGCGTATTGTTATTTTGGGGAAGGCCGTAAAATTCGCTAAACGGCCTGTCCCGAATTCTAAGTGTTTTAATATACATACATTTAGAGGGCCCCGCAACTTGTGTATTTTTTGTTTGTCGAGGCTCGTCTCATTCATTATTAAAAGAAATTTGCAACATCATGGAAATGCATCTCCGACCACGCCACAATCAATGTACCCGTGATTAGAGACACATTTTGATTCCATTGAGATTTGGATTTGGGTCACATAAATGTGCACCCGAGTTTAAGAAGAGAACATTATTAAATACGCGCTTAAAGAGACTATCGCGTTATTATTCTGGGAAGACCGTGAGATTTGTTAAATGGCCCGCCCTGGAAGCTAAGTGCTTTGATATATACATTTAACGAGGGCCCCGCAGCTTGTGCGTTTTTATTTGTCGAGGCTCATCTCGTCTTCATTTTAGAAGGATGCCCTATAGTAGCTACGTTTCTTGTCGCGTTTGTCTCTACTAATTGGAAGCAGAAATAGCCCTAGTTAATTACATGCTTGCAGGTTATTTATAGCAGGATTCCGAATGCTTTTACGAAAATCAGAAACAGGGCCTCGCCTACGGGCAAGCGATCGAATGCTCATGGGCCCAAACCCAGCTTATGCAGGATTGGCCAGGCCTGGGCCACTGATTTTCCGACGAGGACCTGCTTGGTCCGTTTCAACTTGTGCTCGACCTTCATGAGGTTGAGACCGTAAACTTATGTTCTTTGTTCTAAAGGTGTGGCTTATCAATTATAATAAGGCAGTTTATTAAAAGGGAAGGAGATTAACTAATGATGGATAATTTTCATGCCTTGATGGACATGCTAATCACAGACATAGCTAACTTCTGAGCTATAGCTTATTATACTGTTACACCTTTCATCTATCAACCTACACACATACTAAAATATCAAGTTACCCTACAATTGACATTTGCTATGTATGAGAGCTAACTCAAGTATCCAAACAGAAATGTAAGAATACTATACATCCCGTGATATTCAGTATACAGGCTATGTCTAAAAATAAACAATCTTCAACTCTTCTCTTTTGTATTCATGCTCAACTTGCAAATTACATGGACACTTTTAGTCGTGTACCTGGTATAGCAAAGCAAAATAAGGAGAATGATCAGCTGAGTAGTATGCAACAAACACAACAATAGCAGATAAACAGCAACAACACAGCAACAAACAACCAGCCGCAATGATGAAGCTCACAAGTGGTCGAGCAATAAACAAGCAATCCCAGAAACAGAATGGTGAACCAACAGAAAACCAGAGTATTCAATGTAACAACACCAGAAGTTCAACAATCACAAACAGCTCGGCAAATAACCAACAACAATTAGCAAAGATAGCTTGACCAACTTGAACTCTTATGCAGTTTTCAGACAGTACTCATTCACAGTATTCTGAAATTTCTTTCTGTTTTTCCCTCTCTGAAGACTAAAAGTGTCCAGCCCTTTTTATGTTCTGAAACAACTTATTTATAAGCTAATAACCCAGTACAGTCAAGCTGCCTGGATCATGCAAATTGCAGTCTGCCCATACCCCTCAGCTTCCCATGCCTAAAGGCATTTTTCTTGGTAAACTTAATCAGCCCCCATGCTTTGTCCTATTGCTCTAATCAAGAGTTATGGGTTTAAAGTATTCATTTAATTCCCATGCTCTTGTGTTTTGTTCCCCATTGTCATTAGGCTAATAGTATTTTAATTGACACTTGACAGATCCTTTAATCCTGAACCCTTAATCAGTTTCTTCCCCCAACCAAAGCTATCCCACAGACCCTTGATCATTGCTGTCTTGCCCCACCCTTTCATTCTATTGTATCTGCCAGTTACTAGTTCGAATCCCCCCTCCCACAGCTAACAAACGACCATTCAACAAAATCAACCAGTAAGAGTTAGGTCGTTTGTTATTTGATGCTGTGCAACTAACGACAACATGTGTCGAGTCGACTTTTCGAGTTATAATGTATACTAACTAGTCACTGATCGACTGAACTCAAAACAGAACAAATGAGTGATTCAGGCATTTTTCAGAACAACGATGGAACTTTACGACACTTAATTATTTGACGACGTTACTCAAATCGACTATACGAACTAATATACGTAACAATTAATCGACAAACAACACAGACTAAAAAAGGCACCAATTTATTTCAACACTCGGGGCATTTAACATGGAGTTTATGAAACTTAACTGGTCGACAACATCAGTCGAAGCGAACAAACATCTTATAACACTCCATTAACATTTGAGAAAAGAAATCAACCAAACAAAAGGGTCTTTGAAAATGGACAGAAAATAATCAAAAATAATCTAGAACAAATCCACAAACATATGCATAATACCTAAACAAGAGGAAAGAAAAGACGATTACATCGAAAACTTACCTCAAATGAAACATGTTTGGTTTTTAGGGTTCTTGAACTCAGATTCGGGATTTGAAAAGTTCTGCTTGTATTTGACCGGAACCAAAGCTGATTAGGGTGTGAGGGATGTTAGGTGAGTGACTAGGGTGAATTTGGGACTCATCCGGTGACTTAAGGTTTTGGCTCGAATCTTTGATCGAAGATTTGAGCACCCTGGAGGTGATTCGAAGTTAAGTGGTTAGGGATTTGTGTTCAGGGTGGCTCGTAGGTCCCGTGGTGTAACTATGGTAGCCATCAGCATCCTGGCCGCCGGATTTATGTGGAAAGGGGAACCAGGGCGGCTGCTAGGGTTTCGGGGGTTTGGGGTCCTTTCAGAGAGAGACGAAGGAACGGGGTGGGGCTTGGGTAGGGGGCGGGGTAAAAAGGGTTAGGTTTATATATGCATTGAGGGTTTAGATCCTGGCCATTGGATCAAGTGAGATCTATGGCCAGGATCTATTCACTTGGGAAGAACAATGTCGTTTGGGTGTGTGGTAGGTGCGACCGGGTGGGGGATTGGATCGGGTCAAATTTTGACGGGTCTAGGGGAAGGCCTGGATCCGTTGGATCAAAGGGGTTGGACGGCTCAGATCAATTGCCTAAAACGGCGTCGTTGAGGGTAAATGAGCAGCCTGATCAAGACCGTTCGTTTGAATCAGATCAACGCCTCCAACAGGGACGCTGATACGACGTCGTTTGGGTCCATGCTTGAGCAGGCCTGGTCTGAACTGGATCTGTGTGCGGTTTTGGGCCTCACTTTGGGGCCCAATCTGATTTTCCCACAACCTTTTCCCCTCTTTGATTAACAAAATTTAAACCAAAACTCCTAAATAAATTGCACAAATTAAAAATAAAATTACACATATATTGGTTAACACCTATAACAATTAACACACAGTTTTAAATTAAATACAAATCGCTCAATGACAAGACATATATTTTTTGATTTTATTTCTTTTTGGAGTACTTTCGTGAAGCAAAAATCAAGTGCTTACAGCAGCCCCTCTTTGCCCGAAGACACGAAGGGTTTTCGCGCAAAGATAAAGCGGGCGATTTTTGCTCGTCCGAGTACTCCGTGTGAAGCATTTTTTGAAAAAGATTTGACCGAACCTTTGCTTCAGAGGTTTCCTACATATCCTGGGCTGAACAGGAATCAGGTCAATGTAGTTCGGGAAATTTTGGTAGCTGGGACTACCGTGTGACTGTAGTGTTTGCTGTTGTTGTGCGCTGTTGTATGCTGCTGTAGGATGCTACTGCTCAACCGATCTCCCTATTACATTGCTCTAAAAGGAAAACAAGAAGCTAAGCTAAACTGAGGATCCTGAAATCTCATCCATCTTCAACTTGTTCTTGTTGCCTTGCTTTCTTGTCGGCTAACGCTTTCCTCTGACGCCTTTATTTTGTGAACTTGGAGATGATGCTGGTCCTTCACCTTTTCTGAATGTCAGTTTTCATCATCTTGCTTGGTCCGCTGGGGACATGGCTCTTTCATTAAGCTTTTCAGTGGTTCCTCTGGTGGTACGACTCTCTTCATCATATTTGCTATGCTGGGCATGATTTAATATTCATAAGCCGCTTCTTTCAAAATGCGTCCTTTCTTCCCTTTTGACATATGCACTTGACCTGGCGACCTTCTGCTTCCTGGTGCTGAGGATTTTTGTTGTTTCCTGCTGGGCATTCCTGCTGTAACCTTCCGCCTTCTGATAGAGTTACTGATTCAAAAATCTGCAGTATAAGACAAAAAAATATTCCTCTTGTTATACAGGTGGGTGCCTGAATGCAAAATTATGAAATGTATGCCTGCATTATACTGGTGGGCGACCTAGAACATGAAGTATTCCCGCATTTTACTAGTGGGCGACCTAGAACAGAAAGTATTCCCGCATTTTACTGGTGGGCGACCTAGAACATGAATGTATTCCCGCATTTTACTGGTGGGCGACCTAAAACATGAATGTATTCCCGCATTTTACTGGTGGGCGACCTAGAACATGAATGTATTCCCGCATTTTACTGGTGGGCGACCTAGAACATGAATGTATTCCCGCATTTTACTGGTGGGCGACCTAGAACAGAAAGTATTCCCGCGTTTTACTGGTGGGCGACCTAGAACATGAATGTATTCCCGCATTTTACTGGTGGGCGACCTAGAACATGAATGTATTCCCGCATTTTACTGGTGGGCGACCTAGAACAGAATGTATTCCCGCGTTTTACTGGTGGGCGACCTAGAACATGAATGTATTCCCGCATTTTACTGGTTGGCGACCTAGAACATAAATGTATTGCCGCATTTTACTGGTGGGCGGCCTAGAACATGAATGTATTCCCGCATTTTACTGGTGGGCGACCTAGAACAGAAAGTATTCCCGCATTTTACTGGTGGGCGACCTAGAACATGAATGTATTCCCGCATTTTACTGGTGGGCGACCTAGAACATGAATGTATTCCCGCATTTTACTGGTGGGCGACCTAGAACATGAATGTATTCCCGCATTTTACTGGTGGGCGACCTAGAACAGAATGTATTCCCGCATTTTACTGGTGGGCGACCTAGAACATGAATGTATTCCCGCATTTTACTGGTAGGCGACCTAGAAAAGAAAGTATTCCCGCATTTTACTGGTGGGCGACCTAGAACAGAAAGTATTTGAATTTGTTTCCTCGTTCCTCCGAGAAAATTTTTGACAACGGTAGAAAATTTTCTGCCCCGGTTTTGGTGTCCTTTCTGACATCGCGTCCTTCTGCCATCATCAGCCTTTATTTTCCTGCAGCAGACAAAAGGACTTTGTTAGTTTTAATCATGGTGGGCAGCGATGTCTTTTCCCGCTGGGGATGCTTTTTCTCTTTTCACTCTTGCTTTGTGCCCCTCACAACTGGTTGGTGGACAAAGTTGCTTGCTGGGGGTGACCTGTCTGATGGGGATGGTTTTCCATTTATCCCCTTTTCTGCTTTTCTCTTTACAGAACCAAACTGCGGGAGTCCGCTTCCCTCCCGAAACCAATTCCTTTAGGAGTTTTATTTCCTCCCGGAACTGCAAGGCATAGAACTTTATTGCCTGGGGATAACCCTTAGGACTGTTAGGGTTATCTTGCATCGGATTAATTTCCCTTTCCTGTGGATTCTGACCATTTCGGCCTCGGGTCCGTGATTTATCGACATTATGCAGGGAAACCTTCTCGGAACTTGGTCCACAGGTCCTTCACCCATCATTTTCCACTCTCTTTCCGTCGCTCTTAACTTTCTACGCAATTCGTCCTTTGGTTTTGCAACCGACGCCTTTTGTCTTATTCTCGGCTTTTGGCCTATCCCTTTCGTATTTTGCTTTTGTACCCCTTCGGACTCTGGTAGTAAACTTTGAAAGATCCTTTCAAAACAGATTTTTAGAAAGAAATAAAAAAGGTAGAAAAGGAGAGAAATCTTTCTGAACCAATACTTGGTGGAAAGAAAAACTTATCTGGATGACCTGACTGGTCCTTATGATCATGACGTGCACCATAGATTCCCGACCCAGTCTATTTGTATAAATCATCTGCCTTATGGACTTACTTGCTGGGGAGAAATGAGTGTCCATTTCTTTGCGAACGTGGACCCTTTTGTCGATCTGTCTTGTCGCCTCATAGCGCCCTTCGAGGGGTTTTCACTAATGAGACTCTCTCTTTTCTCTCAGCTCCCGGCGCCTTATGGTGCCTGTGAAGGTTTTCACCGATAAGACTCTCTCATTTTATATCTCTCATCTTTCGTCGCCTCGTGGTGCCTGCGAAGGTTTTCACCTGCCAAGACTCTCTCATTTTATTTCTTCACCGGAGAATTGGAGTGCTGTCGATATGATCCTCTCTTTTGGAGATTCCTTTGGACTACCGATTCATTTCTAGTTTTATGATCCTCTTCTTTGCCGGGGATTAGTGTATTATTCTTGGCTTTATTTGCCTGACTTGGCACCTCTTGGATATTGATCGGGAGGTCTTTGGGACGTCGATGTTGGTTTTGGTGTGGGGCTAAAAGAAAGGCTATCAAAAAAATGAAATAACTTTGATGGGTGATCCACTACAACTTTTGGAATCAAACCTTTGTTGGAACTTCAAAACATAACCTCTGCCCCAGTTTTCTTGCTTGGGGGATTTTATTTTTTACACTATGTTGAGCTATGTGCGTGACACACACTGTGCCTATTATGCACACTTATGTACACTGTGCACACTATGCACACTATGCACACTATGACCGGGCCGTGAGGTGCCTACGTATCCTCTTTGAGGAATCAGGTCAAACGTAGTTCCCATGGTTTTGTTTTTCTTGTAATTTTTATCTCTTTTTTTCCTTTTTTTTTCTTTTAAAAAAAAATTTCTTTTCTTTTCTTTCTCCTTTTCATATCTTTCCATTAGTGATTCCAAAAGAGGGGAATGAAAGAATAAATTAAGGCTCAAAAAGGGGGAAACGAGGGTTAACAGTGTTTGGATAGAAGAAAGAATTGCCTCCGTCATTTCATTATCCAATAAGTACCAAGTACAAACAAACGAACCAGTAATTGCCATAATCAAAGAAATTACGCATAATATCTTTTGACTGCATCTGAATTGATAGCCATGTCAACACATCTTCCCTCGATATCTGTCAAACACAAAGCACCGTTGGACAACACTCTGGTCACGATATAAGGCCCTTGCCAATTTGGGGCGAACTTGCCTTTTGCTTCGACCTGATGCGGGATGATCCTCTTTAATACCTGCTGCCCTATTTCAAACTTCCTGGGGCGTACCTTCTTATTATATGTCCTTGCCATTCTCTTCTGATACAGCTGACCATGGCACACTGCTGCCAATCTTTTCTCGTCTATCAAGCTCAACTGTTCCAATCGAGCTTTGACCCATTCATTATCATCAATCTCGGCTTCAGCGACAATCCGGAGGGACGGAATTTCGACCTCCGCCGGTATTAAGGCTTCAGTTCCGTACACCAACAAATAAGGAGTTGCACCTATGGAAGTCCGGACGGTAGTGCGGTAACCCAACAAAGCAAAGGGTAATCTCTCGTGCCATTGTCTGGACCCTTCCACCATCTTTCGCAGTATCTTCTTAATGTTCTTATTGGCTGCTTCGACCGCCCCATTCACCTTGGGACGATATGGGGTGGAATTGCGGTGTGTAATCTTGAATTGTTGGCATACCTCTCTCATTAGGTTGCTGTTAAGATTTGCACCGTTATCCGTGATGATTATTTTTGGGATCCCAAATCTGCAGATCATATGGGAGTGCACAAAATCCACCACTGCCTTTTTAGTTACCGACTTGAAGGTTTTAGCCTCAACCCATTTGGTGAAGTAGTCAATGGTTACTAGAATGAATCTATGACCGTTGGATGCTGCGCTCGATAGGTCCAATGACATCCATGCCCCATGCCACAAACGGCCAGGGTGCTGACATCGTATGTAACTCTGTTAGCGGAGAATGAATCAGATCTCCATGTATCTGACACTGATGGCATTTTCTCACGAAAGAGATACAGTCATGCTTCATGGTAAGCCAATAATACCCTGCTCGAAGGATCTTCCTTGCCAATACATATCCGCTCATATGTGTCCCACAAACTCCAGCATGTACCTCTGCCATAACCGTCGTGGCTTGACCGGCGTCTATATATTTTAACAATCCCAAATCCGGGGTTCTTTTGTACAACACTCCTCCGCTGAGGAAGAAACCATTTGACAAACGCCTAAGGGCTCTTTTTTGGTCTCCAGTGGCCTGTTCCGGATATATCCCCATTTTGAGGTACTCCTTGATATCATGAAACCAGGGCTCGCCATCCGCTTCCTCTTCCACCGTGTTGCAATAAACGTGCTGATCACGAACCTGGATGTGCAGAGGGTCAACATACATTTTGTCAGGGTGGTGCAACATTGATGCTAAGGTGGCCAATGTATCCGCAACCTCGTTATGAACTCTCGAGATATGTTTGAACTTCACCGATCGAAATCGCTTGCTCAGATCGTGCAAGCATTGTCGATATGGTATGAGTTTCAGATCCCGTGTTTCCCATTCACCCTGAATCTGATGTACCAAGAGGTCCGAGTCTCCCAAGACCAAAACGTCTTGGACATCCATGTCCGCAGCCAATCGCAGACCCAAAATGCAAGCTTCATACTCGGCCATATTATTGGTGCAATAGAAGCGTAGTTGAGCCGTAACAGGATAATGGCGTCCTGTTTCAGAAATGAGTACTGCTAATATTCCAACCCCTTTCGCGTTTGTAGCTCCATCGAAGAAAAGCTTCCAACCCGGTTCCTCGGGTAACGCCAGCTCACTTGTATGCATCACTTCTTCGTCGGGAAAATACGTTCTTAAAGGCTCGTATTTTTCATCAACGGGATTCTCTACCAAATGGTCGGCCAGCGCTTGGGCTTTCATGGCTGTCGTCGTCACATAGACGATATTAAACTCTATGAGCAGAATTTGCCATTTTGCCAACCTCCCTGTGGGCATAGGTTTCTGAAAGATATACTTCAATAGGTCCAAATGAGATATGAGATAAGTAGTATACGAGGACAGGTAGTGTTTCAACTTCTGAGCTACCCAAGTTAGGGCGCAACACGTTTTCTCGAGTTGAGTGTACTTGACCTCATATACTGTGAATTTCTTGCCGAGATAGTAATTCCTGTGTCATCGTGTTGCCCCAATACACAACCAAATGAGTTTTCCAAGACCGTCAGATAAAGAATTAAGGGCTTCCCTGGCTTAGGCGGGACCAACACGGGTGGATTAGACAGATACCCTTTGATTTGGTCGAAAGCCTCTTGACACTCTGCCGTCCAACTTACCGCAGCATCCTTTTTCAGCAGCCGAAATATGGGCTCACAAGTTGCTGTGAGTTGAGCGATGAACCTGCTGATGTAATTGAGTCTACCCAACAGACTCATTACCTCTGTTTTGTTCTTTGGCGGTGGCAAATCTCGGATGGATTCGATCTTAGATGGGTCCAGCTCAATACCCCGTCGACTGACGATGAATCCTAACAGCTTTCCTGATGGAACCCCGAATGCGCATTTGGCCGGGTTAAGCTTGATATCATACCTTCGGAGTCTTTGGAAGAATCTCCTTAGGTCTGCTACATGGTCTTCCTGACGCCAAGACTTTATGATCACATCATCTACGTACACCTCAATTTCTTTGTGTATCATGTCGTGAAACACAGTAGTCATTGCTCGCATGTACGTTGCCCCGGCATTCTTCAGTCCGAACGGCATTACCCGATAGCAGTAAGTTCCCCATGGCGTGATAAATACTGTCTTTTCCGCATCTTCCTCGTCCATTAGGATCTGATGATAACCCGCATAGCAATCCACAAAGGATCCGATCTCGCGCCCAGCGCAATTATCGATCAAGATATGGATGTTGGGCAATGGAAAATTGTCCTTGGGACTTGCTTTGTTGAGGTTGCGGTAGTCGACGCACACCCTGATTTTTCCATCCTTCTTTGGGACTGGTACCACATTGGCCAACCACTCGGGATATCGAGTGACCCGAATGACCTTCGCCTGCAACTGCTTAATCACCTCTTCTTTGATCTTTACACTCATTTCTGTTTTAAATTTCCTTAGCTTTTGCTTGACCGGAGGGTATGCCGGGTCAGTGGGCAATTTGTGAACCACTAAATTGGTGCTTAATCCCGGCATATCATCATATGACCATGCAAAAACATCTTTGAATTCCACGAGGGTTTTGATCAATTCCTCCCTGACATTCGGCTCAATGTGGATGCTGATTTTGGTTTCTCGGACGTTATCAGCGTCTCCTAAATTCACAGCCTCAGTGTCATTTAGGTTAGGCTTGGGTTTCTCTTCAAATTGGCATAGTTCTTGGTTTATCTCTTCGAAGGCTTTATCTTCGTCATATTCAGATTCATCGTCACAAACGACCACTTGTATCATTAAGTCGGACGCAGATTGATTTATTAGACTAGGTCGAAGATCCGCTGTGCATGCCATGTCATTAGAACCAATAAAAAGAGAACTGTTCAGAAAGAAAAAGAACAAGACACAATTAAAATGAGACAAAAGAAGAGAACTTTATTAAACTTGCGGGATAAAAGGGTTCACACTTTTACAAAACAAAAGTAAAATTTGGATTACACCCTGGGATAATCCGAACAAAACAAAACAAACAAAAACATAAATCAAAGCCTACTACCAAGAATCCCCTCGGACAGGAAGAGGAGTAACCGTCCAATTGTTGGTCTTGGCCTCAGGCCTCACAAATTGTATCTCCGCTCTGCTGGAACTCTCTCCAGTTTCTACCATACTGACATCAGCAAATAGCCTCTCGAAACTCTGATTCAGGTCCCCATCCATACCGATCGATGGTCCTAGAATATTTGGGACTGGCGGCCCCTTGGCACTTGCTCTGACAAAAGACCTTGAGAGACGTGGCACCGGCTTGGGCAGAAACCAAACTCTCTTCTTCATTTTTCGTGCTTGCTTCCTATCTGCCGCGGTTGGTTTGAACCCCAAACCGAAGTTTTCCAAGTTCTTGGGCAGGAAGACAGGTTGGACAATCCCCTGAAGCTCAACTCCCAGGCCTTTTCCCGGCACGAACCCGTTGCCCAGCATTTCCGAGACCATCATGATTGTTGCGGAAGCTACCCTAGGGTACTGAAGGATCTCACCCTCAGAAATCTTGTTTGCCGACATTGTATCGAAAATCTGGTAGACCCAAGGACCTTTGTCATCATCAGTCTCTATGAATGGTACAATGGCGCCACCCATGGTGCACGCCATGTCTTCGCCGTGCAGTACGACCTCTTGTCTATCCCACTCGAACTTAACCATCTGATGTAGGGTGGAAGGCACTGCTTTGGCTGCATGAATCCACGGTCGTCCCACCAGAAGGTTATAAGATACTGTGGCATCTAACACCTGGAACTCCATGGTAAACAGGACTGGACCGATGGTCAATTCAAGTACAATATCCCCCACAGTGGTTGTTCCATTTCCGTCAAACCCTCGGACGCAGATGCTATTCTTGTGGATTCTTCCGTCGTCGATCTTTAACTGGTTCAGGGTGGATAATGGACAAATATTGGCACTTGACCCGTTATCCACCAATACCCGAGTAACTACCGCGTTTTCATATTTGACAGTCAGATACAGAGCTTTATTATGCTCCGTAACTTCCACTGGCAGATCATCATCTGAGAACGTTACCATGTTCACTTCGAAAATCTTGTTGGCAATGGTTTCCAGGTGGTTTACAGAAATCTCGTTGGGTACATGAGCTTCGTTCAGTATTTTCATCAGGGCCCGGCGATGTTCCTCAGAATGGATCAGTAATGATAGCAGCGAGATCTGTGCTGGTGTTTTCCTCAGCTGCTCGACCACGGAGTAGCCCTGCACTTTCATCTTCCTCAAGAAATCCTCAGCCTCTTCTTCGGACACAAGTTTCTTGGTTGTAGCGGGATTGGTTCTTCTTAGCTCCACCGGAGCAAAACACCGACCTGATCGAGTCAGTCCTTGCGCTTCACAACTAACTTCCTCCACTTGTTTTCATTTGTACATCACCACTGCCCTCTCGTATTTCCAAGGCACAACCTTACTATCAACCATCGGCAACTGAACTGCGGGCTTTATTGTGACCAGTTCCCTGTATACCCCTTTTAACACAACTACAAGTGTGGGCGGAGTCCCTGATATTACCAACTTGTTTGGCTCGGGTTTGCTTGTTATGGCGGACGGTCTCTTCCCCAATATCACTACCGGCTTGACGCCTTCTCCCTGGGACTGTACCCCTGTTCCTCCACTGGTCGGTCCTTCTTTCGGAGCGGCCTGGATCATCATCACTGTTTGTGAGGGTTTTCTCAACTCTCCTCCCTCATACACCAACTCAATCATGTGAGTCTCGAGGCATTTAACATGGAGTTTATGAAACTTAACTGGTCGACAACATCAGTCGAAGCGAACAAACATCTTATAACACTCCATTAACATTTGAGAAACGAAATCGACCAAACAAAAGGGTCTTTGAAAATGGACCGAAAATAATCAAAAATAATCTAGAACAAATCCACAAACATATGCATAACACCTAAACAAGAGGAAAGAAAAGACGATTACATCGAAAACTTACCTCAAACGAAACATGTTTGGTTTTTTAGGGTTCTTGAACTCAGATTCGGGATTTGAAAAGTTCTGCTTGTATTTGACCGGAACCAAAGCTGATTAGGGTGTGAGGGATGTTAGGTGAGTGACTAGGGTGAATTTAGGACTCATCCGGTGACTTAAGGTTTTGGCTCGAATCTTTGATCGAAGATTTGAGCACCCTGGAGGTGATTCGAAGTTAAGTGGTTAGGGATTTGTGTTCAGGGTGGCTCGTAGGTCCCGTGGTGTAACTATGGTAGCCATCAGCATCCTGGCCGCCGGATTTATGTGGAAAGGGGCACCAGGGCGGCTGCTAGGGTTTCGGGGGTTTGGGTCCTTTCTGAGAGAGACGAAGGAACGGGGTGGGGCTTGGGTAGGGGGGCGGGGTAAAAAGGGTTAGGTTTATATATGCATTGAGGGTTTAGATCCTGGCCATTGGATCAAGTGAGATCTATGGCCAGGATCTATTCACTTGGGAAGAACAATGTCGTTTGGGTGTGTGGTAGGTGCGACCGGGTGGGGGACTGGATCGGGTCAAATTTTGACGGGTCTAGGGGAAGGCCTGGATCCGTTTGATCAAAGGGGTTGGACGGCTCAGATCAATTGCCTAAAACGGCGTCGTTGAGGGTAAATGAGCAGCCTGATCAAGACCGTTCGTTTGAATCAGATCAATGGCTCCAACAGGGACGCTGATACGACGTCGTTTGGGTCCATGCTTGGGCAGGCCTGGTCTGAACTGGATCTGTGTGCGGTTTTGGGCCTCACTTTGGGGCCCAATCTGATTTTCCCACAACCTTTTCCCCTCTTTGATTAACAAAATTTAAACCAAAACTCCTAAATAAATTGCACAAATTAAAAATAAAATTACACATATATTGGTTAACACCTATAACAATTAACACACAGTTTTAAATTAAATACAAATCGCTCAATGACAAGACATATATTTTTTGATTTTATTTCTTTTTGGAGTACTTTCGTGAAGCAAAAATCAAGTGCTTACAACATCCCCTCTTTGCCCGAAGACACGAAGGGTTTTCGCGCAAAGATAAAGCGGGCGATTTTTGCTCGTCCGAGTACTCCGTGTGAAGCATTTTTTGAAAAAGATTTGACCGAACCTTTGCTTCAGAGGTTTCCTACATATCCTGGGCTGAACAGGAATCAGGTCAATGTAGTTCGGGAAATTTTGGTAGCTGGGACTACCGTGTGACTGTAGTGTTTGCTGTTGTTGTGCGCTGTTGTATGCTGCTGTAGGATGCTACTGCTCAACCGATCTCCCTATTACATTGCTCTAAAAGGAAAACAAGAAGCTAAGTTAAACTGAGGATCCTGAAATTTCATCCATCTTCAACTTGTTCTTGTTGCCTTGCTTTCTTGTCGGCTAATGCTTTCCTCCGACGCCTTTATTTTGTGAACTTGGAGATGATGCTGGTCCTTCACCTTTTCTGAATGTCAGTTCTCATCACTTTGCTTGATTTGCTGGGGACACGGCTTTCTTCTTTAGATCTTCCAATGGTTTCTTCAGTGGTATGGCTTTTCATCAGAATTGTTATACTGGGCATGCTACAACGTTCCCAAACTACTTCTTTTGAGACGCGTTCCTTCTTCCCTTTGAATGTGCGCTTGACCTGGCGACCTTCTGCTTCCTGGTGTTGAGGATTTTTGTTGTTTCCTGCTGGGCATTCCTGCTGTAACCTTCCGCCTTCTGATAGATTTACTGATTCAAAAATCTGCAGTATAAGACAAAAAAATATTCCTCTTGTTATACAGGTGGGCGCCTGAATGCAAAATTATGAAATGTATGCCTGCATTATACTGGTGGGCGACCTAGAACATGAAGTATTCCCGCATTTTACTGGTGGGCGACCTAGAACAGAAAGTATTCCCGCATTTTACTGGTGGGCGACCTAGAACATGAATGTATTCCCGCATTTTACTGGTGGGCGACCTAAAACATGAATGTATTCCCGCATTTTACTGGTGGGCGACCTAGAACATGAATGTAGTCCCGCATTTTACTGGTGGGCGACGTAGAACATGAATGTATTCCCGCATTTTACTGGTGGGCGACCTAGAAAAGATGTATTCCCGCGTTTTACTGGTGGGCGACCTAGAACATGAATGTATTCCCGCATTTTACTGGTGGGCGACCTAGAACATGAATGTATTCCCGCATTTTACTGGTGGGCGACCTAGAACAGAATGTATTCCCGCGTTTTACTGGTGGGCGACCTAGAACATGAATGTATTCCCGCATTTTACTGGTTGGCGACCTAGAACATAAATGTATTGCCGCATTTTACTGGTGGGCGGCCTAGAACATGAATGTATTCCCGCATTTTACTGGTGGGCGACCTAGAACAGAAAGTATTCCCGCATTTTACTGGTGGGCGACCTAGAACATGAATGTATTCCCGCATTTTACTGGTGGGCGACCTAGAACATGAATGTATTCCCGCATTTTACTGGTGGGCGACCTAGAACATGAATGTATTCCCGCATTTTACTGGTGGGCGACCTAGAACAGAATGTATTCCCGCATTTTACTGGTGGGCGACCTAGAACATGAATGTATTCCCGCATTTTACTGGTGGGCGACCTAGAACAGAAAGTATTCCCGCATTTTACTGGTGGGCGACCTAGAACAGAAAGTATTTGAATTTGTTTCCTCGTTCCTCCGAGAAAATTTTTGACAACGGTAGAAAATTTTCTGCCCCGGTTTTGGTGTCCTTTCTGACATCGCGTCCTTCTGCCATCATCAGCCTTTATTTTTCTGCAGCAGACAAAAGGACTTTGTTAGTTTTAATCATGGTGGGCAGCGGTGTCTTTTCCCGCTGGGGATGCTTTTTCTCTTTTCACTCTTGCTTTGTGCCCCTCACAACTGGTTGGTGGACAAAGTTGCTTGCTGGGGGTGACCTGTCTGATGGGGATGGTTTTCCATTTATCCCCTTTTCTGCTTTTCTCTTTACAGAACCAAACTGCGGGAGTCCGCTTCCCTCCCGAAACCAATTCCTTTAGGAGTTTTATTTCCTCCCGGAACTGCAAGGCATAGAACTTTATTGCATGGGGATAACCCTTAGGACTGTTAGGGTTATCTTGCATCGGATTAACTTCCCTTTCCTGTGGAGTCTGACCATTTCGGCCTCGGGTCCGTGATTTATCGACATTATGCGGGGAAACCTTCTCGGAACTTGGTCCACAGGTCCTTCACCCATTATTTTCCACTCTCTTTCCGTCGCTCTTAACTTTCTACGCAATTCGTCCTTTGGTTTTGCAACCGACGCCTTTTGTCTTATTCTCGGCTTTTGGCCTATCCCTTTCGTATTTTGCTTTTGTACCCCTTCGGACTCTGGAAGTAAACTTTGAAAGATCCTTTCAAAACAGATTTTTAGAAAGAAATAAAAAAGGTAGAAAAGGAGAGAAATCTTTCTGAACCAATACTTGGTGGAAAGAAAAACTTATCTGGATGACCTGACTGGTCCTTATGATCATGACGTGCACCATAGATTCCCGACCCAGTCTATTTGTATAAATCATCTGCCTTATGGACTTACTTGCTGGGGAGAAATGAGTGTCCATTTCTTTGCGAACGTGGACCCTTTTGTCGATCTGTCTTGTCGCCTCATAGCGCCCTTCGAGGGGTTTTCACTAATGAGACTCTCTCTTTTCCCTCAGCTCCTGGCGCCTTATGGTGCCTGTGAAGGTTTTCACCGATAAGACTCTCTCATTTTATATCTCTCATCTTTCGTCGCCTCGTGGTGCCTGCGAAGGTTTTCACCTGCCAAGACTCTCTCATTTTATTTCTTCACCGGAGAATTGGAGTGCTGTCGATATGATCCTCTCTTTTGGAGATTCCTTTGGACTACCGATTCATTTCCAGTTTTATTATCCTCTTCTTTGCCGGGGATTAGTGTATTATTCTCGGCTTTATTTGCCTGACTTGGCACCTCTTGGATATTGATCGGGAGGTCTTTGGGACGTCGATGTTGGTTTTGGTGTGGGGCTAAAAGAAAGGCTATCAAAAAAATGAAATAACTTTGATGGGTGATCCACTACAACTTTTGGAATCAAACCTTTGTTGGAACTTCAAAACATAACCTCTGCCCCAGTTTTCTTGCTTGGGGGATTTTATTTTTTACACTATGTTGAGCTATGTGCGTGACGCACACTGTGCCTATTATGCACACTTATGTACACTGTGCACACTATGCACACTATGCACACTATGACCGAGCCGTGAGGTGCCTACGTATCCTCTTTGAGGAATCAGGTCAAACGTAGTTCCCATGGTTTTGTTTTTATTGTAATTTTTATCTCTTTCTTTCCTTTTTTTTTCTTTTAAAAAAAAATTTCTTTTCTTTTCTTTCTCCTTTTCATATCTTTCCATTAGTGATTCCAAAAGAGGGGAATGAAAGAATAAATTAAGGCTCAAAAAGGGGGAAACAAGGGTTAACTGTGTTTGGATAGAAGAAAGAATTGCCTCCGTCATTTCATTATCCAATAAGTACCAAGTACAAACAAACGAACCAGTAATTGCCATAATCAAAGAAATTACGCATAATATCTTTTGACTGCATCTGAATTGATAGCCATGTCAACACATCTTCCCTCGATATCCGTCAAACACAAAGCACCGTTGGACAACACTCTGGTCACGATATAAGGCCCTTGCCAATTTGGGGCGAACTTGCCTTTTGCTTCGACCTGATGCGGGAGGATCCTCTTTAATACCTGCTGCCCTATTTCAAACTTCCTGGGGCGTACCTTCTTATTATATGTCCTTGCCATTCTCTTCTGATACAGCTGACCATGGCACACTGCTGCCAATCTTTTCTCGTCTATCAAGCTCAACTGTTCCAATCGAGCTTTGACCCATTCATTATCATCAATCTCGGCTTCAGCGACAATCCGGAGGGACGGAATTTCGACCTCCGCCGGTATTACGGCTTCAGTTCCGTACACCAACAAATAAGGAGTTGCACCTATGGAAGTCCGGACGGTAGTGCGGTAACCCAACAAAGCAAAGGGTAATCTCTCGTGCCATTGTCTGGACCCTTCCACCATCTTTCACAGTATCTTCTTAATGTTCTTATTGGCTGCTTCGACCGCCCCATTCACCTTGGGACGATATGGGGTGGAATTGCGGTGTGTAATCTTGAATTGTTGGCATACCTCTCTCATTAGGTTGCTGTTAAGATTTGCACCGTTATCCGTGATGATTATTTTTGGGATCCCAAATCTGCAGATCATATGGGAGTGCACAAAATCCACCACTGCCTTTTTAGTTACCGACTTGAAGGTTTTAGCCTCAACCCATTTGGTGAAGTAGTCAATGGTTACTAGAATGAATCTATGACCGTTGGATGCTGCGCTCGATAGGTCCAATGACATCCATGCCCCATGCCACAAACGGCCAGGGTGCTGACATCGTATGTAACTCTGTTAGCGGAGAATGAATCAGATCTCCATGTATCTGACACTGATGGCATTTTCTCACGAAAGAGATACAGTCATGCTTCATGGTAAGCCAATAATACCCTGCTCGAAGGATCTTCCTTGCCAATACATATCCTCTCATATGTGGCCCACAAACTCCAGCATGTACCTCTGCCATAACCGTCGTGGCTTGACCGGCGTCTATATATTTTAACAATCCCAAATCCGGGGTTCTTTTGTACAACACTCCTCCGCTGAGGAAGAAACCATTTGACAAACGCCTAAGGGCTCTTTTTTGGTCTCCAGTGGCCTGTTCCGGATATATCCCCATTTTGAGGTAATCCTTGATATCATGAAACCAGGGTTCGCCATCCGCTTCCTCTTCCACCGTGTTGCAATAAGCGTGCTGATCACGAACCTGGATGTGCAGAGGGTCAACATACATTTTGTCAGGGTGGTGCAACATTGATGCTAAGGTGGCCAATGTATCCGCAACCTCGTTATGAACTCTCGAGATATGTTTGAACTTCACCGATCGAAATCGCTTGCTCAGATCGTGCAAGCATTGTCGATATGGTATGAGTTTCAGATCCCGTGTTTCCCATTCACCCTAAATCTGATGTACCAAGAGGTCCGAGTCTCCCAAGACCAAAACATCTTGGACATCCATGTCCGCATCCAATTGCAGACCAAAAATGCAAGCTTCATACTCGACCATATTATTGGTGCAATAGAAGCGTAGTTGAGCCGTAACATGATAATGGCGTCCTGTTTCAGAAATGAGTACTGCTCCTATTCCAACCCCTTTCGCGTTTGTAGCTCCATCGAAGAAAAGCTTCCAACCCGGTTCCTCGGGTAACGCCAGCTCACTTGTATGCATCACTTCTTCTTCGGGAAAATACGTTCTTAAAGGCTCGTATTTTTCATCAACGGGATTCTCTACCAAATGGTCGGCCAGCGCTTGGGCTTTCATGGCTGTCGTCGTCACATAGACGATATTAAACTCTGTGAGCAGAATTTGCCATTTTGCCAACCTCCCTTTGGGCATATGTTTCTGAAAGATATACTTCAATAGGTCCAAATGAGATATGAGATAAGTAGTATACGAGGACAGGTAGTGTTTCAACTTCTGAGCTACCCAAGTTAGGGCGCAACACGTTTTCTCGAGTTGAGTGTACTTGACCTCATATACTGTGAATTTCTTGCTGAGATAGTAATTCATGTGTCATCGTGTTGCCCCAATACACAACCAAATGAGTTTTCCAAGACCGTCAGATAAAGAATTAAGGGCTTCCCTGGCTTAGGCGGGACCAACACGGGTGGATTAGACAGATACCCTTTGATTTGGTCGAAAGCCTCTTGACACTCTGCCGTCCAACTTACCGCAGCATCCTTTTTCAGCAGCCGAAATATGGGCTCACAAGTTGCTGTGAGTTGAGCGATGAACCTGCTGATGTAATTGAGTCTACCCAACAGACTCATTACCTCTGTTTTGTTCTTTGGCGGTGGCAAATCTCGGATGGATTCGATCTTAGATGGGTCCAGCTCAATACCCCGTCGACTGACGATGAATCCTAACAGCTTTCCTGATGGAACCCCGAATGCGCATTTGGCCGGGTTAAGCTTGATATCATACCTTCGGAGTCTTTGGAAGAATCTCCTTAGGTCTGCTACATGGTCTTCCTGACGCCAAGACTTTATGATCACATCATCTACGTACACCTCAATTTCTTTGTGTATCATGTCGTGAAACACAGCAGTCATTGCTCGCATGTACGTTGCCCCGGCATTCTTCAGTCCGAACGGCATTACCCGATAGCAGTAAGTTCCCCATGGCGTGGTAAATACTGTCTTTTCCGCATCTTCCTCGTCCATTAGGATCTGATGATAACCCGCATAGCAATCCACAAAGGATCCGATCTCGCGCCCAGCGCAATTATCGATCAAGATATGGATGTTGGGCAATGGAAAATTGTCCTTGGGACTTGCTTTGTTGAGGTTGCGGTAGTCGACGCACACCCTGATTTTTCCATCCTTCTTTGGGACTGGTACCACATTGGCCAACCACTCGGGATATCGAGTGACCCGAATGACCTTCGCCTGCAACTGCTTAATCACCTCTTCTTTGATCTTTACACTCATTTCTGTTTTAAATTTCCTTAGCTTTTGCTTGACCGGAGGGTATGCCGGGTCAGTGGGCAATTTGTGAACCACTAAATTGGTGCTTAATCCCGGCATATCATCATATGACCATGCAAAAACATCTTTGAATTCCACGAGGGTTTTGATCAATTCCTCCCTGACATTCGGCTCAATGTGGATGCTGATTTTGGTTTCTCGGACGTTATCAGCGTCTCCTAAATTCACAGCCTCAGTGTCATTTAGGTTAGGCTTGGGTTTCTCTTCAAATTGGCACAGTTCTTGGTTTATCTCTTCGAAGGCTTTATCTTCGTCATATTCAGATTCATCGTCACAAACGACCACTTGTATCATTAAGTCGGACTCAGATTGATTTATTAGACTAGGTCGAAGATCCGCTGTGCATGCCATGTCATTAGAACCAGTAAAAAGAGAACTGTTCAGAAAGAAAAAGAACAAGACACAATTAAAATGAGACAAAAGAAGAGAACTTTATTAAACTTGCGGGATAAAAGGGTTCACACTTTTACAAAACAAAAGTAAAATTTGGATTACACCCTGGGATAATCCGAACAAAACAAAACAAACAAAAACATAAATCAAAGCCTACTACCAAGAATCCCCTCGGACAGGAAGAGGAGTAACCGTCCAATTGTTGGTCTTGGCCTCAGACCTCACAAATTGTATCTCCGCTCTGCTGGAACTCTCTCCAGTTTCTACCATACTGACATCAGCGAATAGTCTCTCGAAACTCTGATTCAGGTCCCCATCCATACCGATCGATGGTCCTAGAATATTTGGGACTGGCGGCCCCTTGGCACTTGCTCTGACAAAAGACCTTGAGAGACGTGGCACCGGCTTGGGCAGAAACCAAACTCTCTTCTTCATTTTTCGTGCTTGCTTCCTATCTGCCGCGGTTGGTTTGAACCCCAAACCGAAGTTTTCCAAGTTCTTGGGCAGGAAGACAGGTTGGACAATCCCCTGAAGCTCAACTCCCAGGCCTTTTCCCGGCACGAACCCGTTGCCCAGCATTTCCGAGACCATCATGATTGTTGCGGAAGCTACCCTAGGGTACTGAAGGATCTCACCCTCAGAAATCTTGTTTGCCAACATTGTATCGAAAATCTGGTAGACCCAAGGACCTTTGTCATCATCGGTCTCTATGAATGGTACAATGGCGCCACCCATGGTGCACGCCATGTCTTCGCCGTGCAGTACGACCTCTTGTCTATCCCACTCGAACTTAACCATCTGATGTAGGGTGGAAGGCACTGCTTTGGCTGCATGAATCCACGGTCGTCCCACCAGAAGGTTATAAGATACTGTGGCATCTAACACCTGGAACTCCATGGTAAACAGGACTGGACCGATGGTCAATTCAAGTACAATATCCCCCACAGTGGTTGTTCCATTTCCGTCAAACCCTCGGACGCAGATGATATTCTTGTAGATTCTTCCGTCGTCGATCTTTAACTGGTTCAGGGTGGATAATGGACAAATATTGGCACTTGACCCGTTATCCACCAATACCCGAGTAACTACCGCGTTTTCACATTTGACAGTCAGATACAGAGCTTTATTATGCTCCGTAACTTCCACTGGCAGATCATCATCTGAGAACGTTACCATGTTCACTTCGAAAATCTTGTTGGCAATGGTTTCCAGGTGGTTTACAGAAATCTCGTTGGGTACATGAGCTTCGTTCAGTATTTTCATCAGGGCCCGGCGATGTTCCTCAGAATGGATCAGTAATGATAGCAGCGAGATCTGTGCTGGTGTTTTCCTCAGCTGCTCGACCACGGAGTAGCCCTGCACTTTCATCTTCCTCAAGAAATCCTCAGCCTCTTCTTCGGACACAAGTTTCTTGGTTGTAGCGGGATTGGTTCTTCTTAGCTCCACCGGAGCAAAACACCGACCTGATCGAGTCAGTCCTTGCGCTTCACAACTAACTTCCTCCACTTGTTTTCCTTTGTACATCACCACTGCCCTCTCGTATTTCCAAGGCACAACCTTACTATCAACCATCGGCAACTGAACTGCGGGCTTTATTGTGACCAGTTCCCTGTATACCCCTTTTAACACAACTACAGGTGTGGGCGGAGTCCCTGATATTACCAACTTGTTTGGCTCGGGTTTGCTTGTTATGGCGGACGGTCTCTTCCCTAATATCACTACCGACTTGACGCCTTCTCCTTGGGACTGTACCCCTGTTCCTCCACTGGTCGGTCCTTCTTTCGGAGCTGCCTGGATCATCATCACTGTTTGTGAGGGTTTTCTCAACTCTCCTCCCTCATACACCAACTCAATCATGTGAGTCTCGTGGTGCGCTGACAATGGGTTTTGGTTGATGTTAGGAGCTTCCGGTGTCTGGACCTCGATCTTATTGGTATCAATAAGATCCTGTATGGCATGCCTCAATTTCCAACACTTTTCGGTATCATGCCCCAGCATCCCTGAGCAGTACTCACAACTTATTGATCGGTCCAAATTCTGGGGTGGGGGATTTGGTTCTCGAGTCTGGACAGGACTAACCAAACCCAACTGCCTCAATTTGTGGAACAAAACGGTGTAGGTTTCTCCCAACTCCGTGAAAGTTCTGTGCTTCCGCAGCCTGTCATTCCTAGCATCTGGATTTCCCCGAAAGCCTGCCCCTGGAGGGTTTCTATATGCCCTCGGTGGAGGATAGGTGTTTTGGGGTGGTGCATATGTGTTCTGGGGAGCCGGCGCCTGCCATTGCGGGCGAACCGGAGGCTGAGTGTATGTCTGGGCTTGGTGTACGGAGAAATGTGGTTCTCGAGGTGGATAGTAGTGCTGTGGTGGGCTGTATGGGTAGTTTGGCCCGTGGGGCCTGGGTTGATTGTAGTGGGGTTTGCCAGACCTGGCCCAACTGCTTGCCTCAATCGTGGCAATTTCTTCTTTCTTTCTTCTTCCCAGCGCACCTCCCGTGCCGCTCTGAATAGCCTGGGTCGTGGCCTTGAGTGCCGAGTAATTCAGGATTTTGTCAGACCTCAGACCCTCTTCTATCATGACCCCTATCTTCACTACCTCGTTGAAGGATTTTCCGACCGTTGTCACCAAGTGACCAAAGTAGGTTGGATCCAGTGTTTGCAAGAAGTAGTCCACCATTTCTCCCTCTCTCATGGGAGGATCCACTCTAGCTGCTTGCTCTCTCCAGCGGAACCCGTACTCGCGAAAACTTTCCCCGGGCTTCTTCCCGGTCCTCAATAATGTGAGACGGTCAGGGACTATCTCGAGATTGTATTGGAAATGACCTGCGAAAGCCTGCGCCAGGTCATCCCAAGTGTACCATCTGCTGGAATCCTGCCTGGTATACCATTCTAGCGCAGATCCGCTCAGACTTTGGCCGAAATAAGCTATCAGCAGCTCATCTTTGCCGCCTGCCCCTCTCATTTTGCTACAGAATCCCCGCAAATGCGCCATGGGATCACCGTGCCCTTCATATAAATCAAACTTAGGCATCTTGAACCCAGCCGGGAGTTGGACGTCCGGGAAAGGGCATAGATCTTTGTAAGCCACGCTGACTTGGTTGCCCAATTCGTACAGGTTCCTGAAGGACTGCTCCATTCTTTTAAACTTACTTAATACCTCATCTTGTTCTGGGGCTTTAACCGGCTTTTCAATTTCTGCCGGTACCTCCAAATGCGGATTGTAGGCATGTGGTTCGGGGGCATGGAATGTAGGCTCAGGGGGATAGTATTGCGTATCGGGAGCCTAAAACAATGGCTCGCTGGCCGTTCTCTGCAGGGTGGCTGATGTGGGTCCCACAAAAGTGGGAATATTTGGTGTTGGGAGAGGTTGATGGGGTGGTGGAGCTTGGGAATCATGTGGGCTTCTTTCCTGATGATAACGGGGATTCGGGAGGCTTGTTGAAGGGCCGGAATGAGGGTATTCCGGCATGTCCCTCAGTGGCTCAGGGCTCTTTTGTGCTTTGGCTAGAGCTAGCTGCATTGCATTCATCTCTAGTCCCATTCTTTCAATCTTTTCCATCACTTCTTTTAACAACTGGTCATCGGCCTTTCTTCCTCGGTACTATTCTCCGAAGTAGTCATGCTTGTTGCTACCGGTCCTTTGGATCTGGTTTGGTAAGGGTGTGTTGCCAGAACTCTTTAACAACAAACTGTCTGGATTCAGACAAACAACAAACTTCGTTAGCGTTAGAGATTAACAGATTTGATAACAACACCTTGAGGATGCAATGCTCCTAGGCAGTTAACTGTTTCTAACATGCTATGCTTCAAACAACATGTGTCATCCCGACTTGCTCATTTGTCCCTTTTTAAAGCACTTTGAAAAATCCTGTATTTATAATTTTTTTTTTAATTTTTGAGACAGTGTTGTATTTATTTCTTTCAAACCTTATTTGTAGTACTATTAGACCGTCTGTGAAGCTGTGACTCCAGTTCTGGGTAGTCTTGTGTAAACAATTGTAATGGTTATACTAAGAAATTTTATTATTTTTCTTCCGCTTGATATAAATTCCGCTGTCTTTAAGTTATTGTTGTATAATTGTTAAGGAATATAAACTGGTAAAAAGGTAATTTGTTCAAATAGTCGGCTTGCCTAGCTCACACTAGTAGGCGCCATCATGACTCCTAAGGGTGGGAAATCCGGGTCGTGACAAGTTGGTATTAGAGATCTAGGATACATGGGTCTCACAGTTCACAGACAAGCTAGTAGAGTTTGAGGGATCGGTACAGAGACGTCTGTATTTATCCCTCAGAGGCTATAGAGTTAGGAATAACTTCACGTCTATTCTTTCCTGTCATGCGATTTTGTTCTCTCAATGCTAAATTAGAACCTCTACTCTTGTCCTTTTGCTAATGGCGAGGTCACGTACCGCTTCTTTAGTCGAATAGCAGCAAAGGCCGGTGTTAGATCAGCTACATCTTCGGAGGTTTTGCGGAGGTTGGATAGGTTTCACCAATCTCTTCGTTACCACTTTTAGCGGTGTATCTTCTGAGGATCCCCAGGATTATCTAGACAATTGTCATGAGGGTCTCAGGAACATGGGGATAGTGGAGACCAATGGGATTGACTTTGCTACTTTTTGCTTGTCTGGATCCGCCAAGACTTGTTGGAGAGATTATTGTTTGGTTAGACCAGTTAGGTTATCAGCTTTGACTTGGGATCAGTTTCTCAGTTATTTCTGGAGATGTTTCGTCCTGTCACTCAGAGAGATCTACCCGAGGTAGTTTGAGCGTCTCCAGCAGGGTTCTATGACTGTTACTCAGTATGAGACCAGGTTTAATAATTTGACTCGTCATGCTCTTCTTATACTTCCACTGAGAGAGGGAGTGGGGAGGTTCATTGAGGGACTCGTTCAGCCCGCTCAGTCAGCTAGAGGTGGAGATAGAGGTATTAGAGGTAGAGGTAGAGGTGTTAGAGGTGGAGGTAGAGGTATTAGAGGAGGAGGTACAAGTACTATTCTGGTTTGTAGTAGAGATGCTTCCCTTTTATTTTTGATCCAGGATCTACATACTCTTATGTGTCATCTTATTTCGCGTCGTACCTGGTCATGCCTAGTGATTCTTTGAGTGCTCCTATTTATGTGTCTACACCGGTGGGTGATTCTATTGTGGTAGACCGAATCCATCGTTCATGTATAGTTGTGATTGGAGGACTTGAGACTCGTGTAGATTTGTTGCTTTTGGATATGATTGATTTCGATGTCATATTAGGGATGGACTGTTTATTACCTTACCACGCTATCTTGGACAGTCATGCCAAGACTGTGACCTTAGCTTTGCCGGGTTTACCTCATTTAGAGTGGAGAGGGACTCCTGGTCATTCTACCCATAGTGTTATCTCGTATATGAAGCCTCGGCATATTGTCGAGAAGGGGTGTTTGGCCTATTTGGCATATGTTCGTTATTCCAGTGCCGAGGTTCCTTCTATTGATTCTGTGCCTGTTGTTCGTGAGTTCCCCGAGGTATTTCCTTCGAACCTGCCGAGTATGCCACCCGACAAGAATATTGACTTCTGCATTGATTTGACTCCGAGCACTCAGCCCATTTCCATTCTACCGTATCGTATGGCCCCGCCTGAGTTGAAAGAGTTGAAGGAGCAGTTGCAAGACTTGCTTGAGAAGGGTTTCATTAGATCTAGCGTTTCGCCTCGGGGTGCGCCGGTGTTGTTTGTTAAGAAGAAGGATAGATCGATGAGAATGTGTATTGATTACCGACAGTTGAACAAGGTTATAATCAAGAATAAGTATCTATTGACGAGGATTGATGATTTGTTTGATAAGCTTTAGGGTGCCAAGGTATTTTCGAAGATTGACTTAAGATTTGGCTACCATCAGTTGAGGATTAGGGCATCCGATGTCCCTAAGACATCTTTCCGCACTCGGTACAGGCATTACGAGTTCTTGGTGATGTTATTCGGGTTGATAAATGCCCCAACAGCTTTTATGGATTTGATGAACCGAGTGTTTAAGTCTTACTTGGATTCGTTCGTAATAGTCTTCATTGATGATATTTTGATATATTCCCGCAGCCGGGAGGAGCACAAGCAACATCTTAGAGTGGTTCTTCAGACTTTGAGGGATAGTCAGTGGTATGCTAAGTTTTCGAAGTGTGAGTTCTGGTTGTGTTTAGTTGCATTCCTGAGTCATGTTGTATCAGCAGAGGGTATTCAGGTTGACCCGAAGAAGATTGAGGTAGTCAAGAACTGGCCTAGACCAGCATCAGCTATAGAGATTCGGAGTTTCTTGGGATTGGCAGGCTACTATCGTCGGTTCGTGGACGGTTTTTCATCTTTCGCAACCCCGATGACCAGGTTGACCCAGAAGGGTACCCAGTTCAGATGGTCCGATGAGTGTGAGGCGAGCTTTTAGAAGCTCAAGACAGCTCTGACTACAACACCGGTGTTGGTTTTGCCCACAGGTTCAGGGCCTTATACAGTTTATTGTGATACATCTCATATTGGGCTTGGTGTGGTGTTGATGTAGGATGCCAAGGTCATTGCTTATGCTTCACGGCAGTTGAAGATTCATGAGAAAAACTATCCGATTCCTGATTTGGAGTTAGCATCCATTGTTCACACGTTGAAGATTTGGAGGCATTATCTGTATGGCGTAGCATGTGAGGCATTCACGGATCACAAGAGTGTGCATTATTTGTTCCAGCAGAAGGAGCTAAATTTGAGGCAGAGGAGGTGGTTAAAGCTATTAAAGGACTATGATATCACCATCTTATATCATCCGGGAAAGGCCAATGTGGTGGCCGATGCTTTGAGTAGGAAATCAGCTAGTATGGGCAGTTTTGCTTATATTTTGGTCGGTGAGAGACCGTTTGCCTTGGATGTTCAGGCTTTGGCCAATCAGTTCGTGAGGTTGGATGTTTCTGAGCCCAGCCGTGTATTAGCTTGCACAGTCACTCGTTCTTCCTTATTGGAGCGCATTCGTGATCGGCAATATGATTACCCCCATTTGTGTATCCTTAAAGACACGGTGCAGCATGGAGGTTCAAAGCAGGTTACCTTAGGAGACGATGGAATTTTGAGATTGCAGGGTCGAGTTTGTGGGCCTAATGTGGATGGGATTCGAGAGTTGATTTTAGAGGAGGACCATAGTTCTCGGTACTCTATTCAACCGGGCACTGCGAAGATGTATCAGGATTTGCGGCAACATTATTAGTGGCGGAGAATGAAGAAGGATATCGTTGCATATGTGTCTCGGTGTTTGAATTGCCAGCATGTTAATTATAAGCATCAAAGGCCTAGTGGTTTGTTCCAGAAGATTGAGATTCCTGAGTGGAAATAGGAGCGGATCACTATGGACTTTGTTGTCGGACTCCCATGGACCCAGAGGAAGTTCGATGCAGTGTGGGTTATTGCTGATAGGCTGACCAAGTTAGCGTATCTCATTCCTGTGGCAGTCTCCTATTCTTCCGAGAGGTTAGCTGAGATCTATATCCGGGAGATTGTTCGTCTTCATGGTGTGCCCGTGTCTATAATTTCGCACCGAGGCATGCAATTTACCTCACATTTCTGGAGTGCGGTTTAGTGAGGGTTGGGCACATGGGTTGATTTGGGCATAGCGTTTCATCCTCAAACGAACGGGCAGTTCGAGCGAACTATTCAGATTTTAGAGGATATGCTCCGAGCTTGTGTCATTGACTTTGGAGGCTCGTGGGATTGGTTTTTGCCTTTAGTAGAGTTTTCCTACAACAACAACTACCAGTTGAGTATTCAGATGGCTCCTTATGAGGCTTTATATGGTAGGCGGTGTCGGTCTCTGGTTGGATGGTTTGAGCCAAGAGAGGCTCGGTCGTTGGGTACAGATCTGGTTCAAGATGCCTTGGACAATGTCAGGATTATTCAGGATAGGCTTCATACAACTTAGTCCAGGCAAAAGAGCTATGCCTACCTCAAGGTTCGAGATTTGGCTTTCATGGCCAGTGAGCGGGTATTGCTTCGAGTGTCTCCTCTGAAGGGCATGATGAGATTTGGGAAAAAAGGCAAGCTTAGCCCTAGGTTCATTGGCCCGTTTGAGATTCTTGATCGAGTGGGAGAGGTGGCTTATAGACTTGCATTGCCATCGAGCTTATCAGTCGTGCATCCAGTGTTTCATGTGTCCATGCTTCGGAAATATCACGGCGATCCATCCCACGTGTTAGATTTCATCACTGTCCAGTTGGACAAGGACTTGCCTTATGAGGAGGAGCTGGTAGCTATTCTAGACCGGCAGGTTCGTCAGTTGAGATCGAAGAGTTTTCCTTCTGTTCGTGTTCAGTGGAGAGGTCAGCCTGCTAAGACATCGACCTAGGAGTTCGAGTCCGATATGCGGAGCCGTTATCCCCATCTTTTCCCTGATTCGGGTACTTCCTTCTTCTATCCGTTCGAGGACAAACAGTTGTTTTAGAGGTGGAGAATGTGATGATACAAAAAGTCATCACCTGTTTTTAAAATAATTTCTGCATTTCGGGGCCTTAGAAACCTCTTTCTCTGTCACCTCGATTTGCGTGCACAATCTAGGTGCATAGCCGGAAAGCTAATATGTGAAAATTTGTGAAAAATGGTAAGTTTTAATTATAAAATGAATTAAGTTGACTTCGGTCAACATTTTGGGTAAACGGAGGTCCCGTGATTTGACAGTTTCGGAGGGTCCGTAGGAAAATATAAGACTTGGGCGTATGCCCAGAATCGAATTCCGAGGTCCCAAGCCCGAGAAATGAATTTTCAAAGAAAATTGTTTTCTGAAATTATTTATGAGATATGGAAATGAACTGTGATTAGAACTCGATGGTATCGGGCCCGTATTTTTGTTTTGGCGCCCGGTACAAGTCTTATATGTTATTTAAGATAAGTCTGTGAAATTTGGTAAGAAATGGACTTGAAACGGCGTGAATCGGATCATTTTTGAGAAAATTGAAAATTTGAAGTTCTTAATAAAATTTCATGATTTTGATGCTAAATTCCTAGTTATTGATGTTATCTTTGTGATTTGAATGCATGAGCAAGTCCGTATGATATTTTTAGATTGGTGTTCATGTTTGGTTGGGAGCCCCGAGGGCTCGGGTGAGTTTTGGATAGGCCACAGAGTGAAATTTTAACTTAGGGAATTGCTGGTATGCTTCAGGCCTACAGGCTTTGCTAATGTATCGCAAATGCGAAAGGTGGCCTAGGCTGCCTTCTTCGCAAATGCGAAGTGTCTGTCGCAAATGCGACATTTGCCTGGAATCCCCTTTAGTAGCAAATGCGAACATAGCAGAGGTCGGGGTTCGCAATTCCCATATCTGCAACCTTTAATTTTTATACTTAACCGAAAAATCAACCTTTTTTTCACATCCTTTCAAAAAATAAACTCCCTAGAGCGATTTTTCAAGAACAACTCTTCTTCTAAATCTATTGTAAGTCAATTTTAACTCGTTTCCTTCAATCATTAACATCTTTTAACATGATTTCAGCTCAAAATCAATGATTTTCATGGGGAGAATTGGGTGATTGGGGTTGAACGTAGGTTTTTCAAAAATTAGGGATTTGGACCTCGATATGAGGTCCGATTTCAAAATAAATTATATATTTGGGTTCGTGGGGGGAATAGGTAATCGGGTTTTGGTTCGAACCTCGGGTTTTGACCATGTGGACCCGGGGGCGATTTTTGACTTTTTGGGTAAAACTTGAGAAAACTCATTTTCATGCATTAGAATTGATTCATTTAGCGTTTATTGATGTAATAAAGTAACTTGTGGCTAGATTCGAGCGAATTGGTGGTGGAATCAAGGGGTAAAGCGATAATTGAGACGTGAATTGTGTTCATGGCTCGAGGTAAGTGTTTAGTCTAACCTTAGCTTGAGGGATTAGGAGTCGAGTCCTAATTGCTATGTGGTATTTGTCGAGTACGACGTATAGGCATGGTGACGAGTATCTATACGTTGATGTCAAGCATGCCCGTGAGTCTTATATTGTGATTATTATGGCTTCGTTTTAATATTCATGCTTTGATGGTGATTTTTATTGTTGGGCAAAGTTTGTGGAAGTAGTTGTGACATTTGAATATTGAGGAGTGTTGGCTCATGTTGTATAATGAAATGTGATAGTATAAGTGGAAATTGAACCTTTTAAAGCATCAGCACAAGTTGTGAAGTGAGTTGTGAAGTAAATGTGAAAAGGGAAAGAGAAGAGGATTTTTGATGTTGTTCCCTCGCCGAGATTCGATTGTTTTACTGTTGTTCCCTTGCCGGGATTTTATTGTGACTTCATTTATTTCCTTGCCTTTATTTCTTGTGAGTATTGCTTTGGTAAGAGAGAGTTAAAGCACGAAGGGTGATGCCGTGCACTTGTCCTTGATTTTCCTGAATCTTGCTGATAATTTAGATATGTTGTCCTTTACATTTATTTACTGTTGTCACTTGATTCTATTATGTTGTTATTGATTCCGTTGTCCGGATATTGTTGTTCCCTTATTGTTCCCTTGTCGGGGCTCCATTGTGATTGGTGTTAAATTGTATATTGGGATCGGGTTGCATGCCGCAACAATATTTTATTTGGATCGAGTTGCACGCCGCAACAATATTATATGTGGATCTGGTTACACGCCGCAACAATATTATATGTGGATCGGGTTGCATGCCGCAATAATACTATATTTGGATCGGGCTGCACACCGCAACAATATTATATTTGGATCGAGTTGCATGCCACAACAGAGTGATTATGTTTTGGGATCGGGTTGCGCGCCACAACAATTGATAATACGAAATGTTTATAGATTGGTTACGAGTTCCTTATTGTTTTGCTGTAAATTCTAATTGTTCTTATGCTTTTCTCTTAATTTAGAGTTCGTACTGATATTTCCCCACAACATGTACCCCCTCCCACCTTTACTTGTTATTCCTGTTTTATTTTTCCGCTGTATATTATATAACTGCACAGGTTTATTTGGTAGTCTGGTCCTAGCCTCGTCTCTACTTCGCCGAGGTTAGGCTAGGCACTTACCAGCACATGGGGTCGGTTGTGTTGATACTACACTCTACACTTTTTGTGCAGACCTCATTGTTGTAGACTTCAGACCGTAGTGAGATTGCTGTTTCTGGTTCATCAAGCGACCCGAGGTAGTCCTGCAGGCGTCCGCAGGCCTTGACGTCTCCTTCTATCTACTATTCCTGTTTCTTTCATGTATTTCCAGAGACAGTGTTGTATTTATTTCTTTCAAACCTTATTTGTACTACTATTAGACCGTCTATGAAGCTGTGACTCCAGTTCTGGGTAGTCTTGTGTTAACAGTTGTAATGGTTATACTCAGAAATTTTATTATTTTTCTTCCGCTTGATATAAATTCCGCTGTCTTTAAGTTATTGCTTTATAATTGTTAAGGAATATAAACTGGTAAAAAGGTAATTTGTTCAAACAGTTGGCTTGCCTAGCTCACACTAGTAGGTGCCATCACGACTCCCGAAGGTGGGAAATCCGAGTCGTGACAGCTGGCGGGTAAATAAAGCTCGTAAGCAACCTCCCCAACTCGCCTTAACTCCGCAACTGGGCCAATAAACCTTGGGCTCAACTTGCCCTCTTCCTGAATCTCATAATACCCTTCATTGGCGAGACTTTTCAGAGAACCTTCTCGCCAACCATGAATGATACATCGTGTGCCTTCTGATCCGCGTATCTCTTTTGTCTGGACTGAGCTATGCGAAGTCTTTCCTGAATTAACTTAACCTTTTCCAAGGCATCTTTCACCAAATTTGTACCATACAACTTAGCCTCACCAAGCTCAAACCACCCGATAGGAGAACGACATCGCCGACCATATAAAGCCTCGAAGGGAGCCATCTCGATGCTAGAATGATAGTTGTTGCTGTAAGCAAACTCGGCCAAAGGAAAGATTTGATCCCACTGCCCTCCAAAGTTAATCACACATGCCCTAAGCATGTCCTCCAAAATCTGAACTATCCGCTCCGGCTGCCCGTCGATCTGTGGGTGAAATGCTGTGCTGAGCTTTATCCGGGTCCCCAACTCACTCTGTACGGCTCTCCAAAAATGGGAAGTGAGCTGAAGGCCTCTATTTGATATGACGGAAACAGGCACACCTTGCAATCGAACTATCTCCCGAATGTAAATCTGGGCCAACCTCTCTAAAGTATAAGTAGTCACGATCGGAATAAAGTGTGTTGACTTAGTCAATCTGTCAACAATGACCCACATTATATCAAACTTCTGCAAGGTCCACAGCAACCCAACAACGAAGTCCATAATAATGCTCTCCCACTTCGACTCAAGTATAGGCATCTGCTGAAGTAGGCCACCTAGCCTATGATGTTCATACTTAAACTGCTGGCAGTTCAAACACCAAGCCACATACTCAACTATGTCTTTCTTCATCCGCCGCCACCAATAATGCTGCCTCAAGTCACGATACATCTTCGTAGCACCCGGATGAATGGAATATCATGAACTGTGTGCCTCCTCTAGAATCCTCTCCCTCAAGCCATCAACATTAGGAACGCATAGGTGACCCTGGAGTCGCTGAACACCATCCTCGTCAATAAAAACCTTCTAGACACTGCCCTGTAGCACCGTCTCTCTAAAAACTGCCAAATGCAGATCATCGAACTGCCGGGCCTTGATCTGCCCCAATAATGAAGACTAGGTGACAACACATGCAAGGACTCGGCTAGGCTCTGAAATATCCATCCCACGAGTTTGTTAGCCAAGGACTGAATTTCCAAAGCTAATGGCCTCTCCTCTGCTGAAATGAATGCCAAGCTACACAACTCTCTACTTTCATGCTTATGCGATCCGCGACCACATTTGCCTTGCCCGGATGATAAAGAATGGTGATGTCATAATCCTTCAGTAACTCAAGACATCTACACTACCTCAAATTAAGATCCCTCTTCTTAAACAAATGTTGTAAGCTTCGATGATTAGTATAAACCTCACATGACACCCCATACAGATAAAGCCGCCATAACTTAAGAGCATGAACAATCGTGGCCAACTCTAGATTGTGCACGGGATAATTCTTCTCATGAATCTTTAGATGACACGAAACATATGCAATAACTCTCTCCTCTTGCATCAATACACAACCCAAGCCAACGCGTGAAGCGTCGCAGTACACAATATGCATCCTCGAACCGGAAGGCAACACAAGAACCGGTGTTGTAGTCAAAGTTGTCTTGAGCTTCTTGAAGCTCATCTCACAATCATTGGACTAACGAAAAGGAGCACCCTTCTGGGTCAATCTAGTCAGAGGTGATGCAATAGATGAAAATCCCTATACGAATCGACGGTAATAACCTGCTAACCCTAGGAAACTCCTGATCTCGGTCACTGAAGTAGGACGTGGCCAACTCTAAACTACCTCAATCTTCTTGGGGTCCACCTTAATACCCTCTCCTAACACAATATGCCCCAAGAATTCCACTGACTCTAGCCAAAACTCACACTTGGAGAACTTAACATATAGCTTGTTCTCTCGCAAGGTTTGAAGCACTACCCTCAAATGCTGCTCGTGCTCCCCCAGGCTACGTGAATATATCAAGATGCCGTCAATGAAGATGATAACAAAGGAATCAATATAAGGTCTGAACACCCTATTCATCAAGTCCATAAATGCTGCTGGGGCATTATTTAAGACAAAGGACATCACCAGAAACTCATAATGACCATATCTAGTACGGAAAGCAGTCTTTGGAACATCTGAGTCCCGAATCTTCAACTGATGGTACACTGATCTCAAGTCGATCTTAGAGAGCACCCTAGCACCCTGCAACTCGTCGAACAAA
The DNA here is from genome assembly GCF_000393655.2 of Nicotiana sylvestris. Classification (NCBI taxonomy): domain Eukaryota; kingdom Viridiplantae; phylum Streptophyta; class Magnoliopsida; order Solanales; family Solanaceae; genus Nicotiana; species Nicotiana sylvestris. The sequence goes on along the minus strand of NC_091064.1, from coordinate 129,694,030 downwards.
TCATCAATGCGTGGAAATGGGTACTTGTTCTTGATGGTAGCCTTGTTCAACTGGCGGTAATCAATGCACATCCGTATGGTCCCATTCTTCTTCTTTACAAACAACACTAGTGACCCCTTTGCTAACAACTCCTCAAGTTGCTCCTTCAACTCCTTCAACTCTTTCGGAGCCATATGGTACGATGGAATAGATATAGGCTAGTTACCTAGAGACAAATCAATACATAAATCAATATCACGATCCGATGGCATGCCAGGAAGGTCAGAAGAAAAAATATCGGTGAACTCCCGGACTACTGGAACTGAATCAATCGTCGAAGACTCTACGGTGGTGTCCCGAACATAAGAAAGATAAGCTAAACAGCCTTCTCAGCCATATGTCGAGCCTTCAGAAAAGAGATAACCCAACTAGATGTATTAACTGAGGAACCCTTCCACTCTAACCTTGGAAACTCTAGCATTGCTAATGTAACAGTTTTGGCATGGCAATCTAGAACGACGTGATGTGGAGATAACCAATCCATGCCTATGATGACCTCAAAGTCGGTCATATCATGCAACAGGAGATCTGCACTAGTCTCGAAAACACAGAATGTGACTACACAGGGCCGATATATCTGATCCACAACCACAAAATTGCCCGTAGGACTGGACATATGAACGGGAGTACCCAAGGGCTCACGAGGAATATCTAGGAAATGAGCAAACAGAGATGACACATATGAATAGGTAGACTCTGGATCAAATAGCACTAAATCATCCCTACCACAGATAGAAATAATACCTGTGATAACAACATCTGAGCCAATACATCTGGTCTGCTGGAATGGCATAAAATCTGGCTGGGGGCCCGGCTGGCTGGCCTCCACCTAACTGAGCAGTAGCTGGCTAACCTCTCCCTGTTTGGCCTCCACCTCTAGGACGGCCCCAGCCAGCCTGTCCCCCACCTCTAGGAGGCTGGGCAACCGGTGCTGCAATCATGGGTTGCTGACTCTGCTATACTACCTTGCCCCGAAGCTTGGGGCAGTATCTCCTCATATGACCAAGGTGTCCGCACTCAAAACAACCCTGCGGTGCGGCAACCTACTACCCTAATATCTGACTCTGATGGCCTGTAGCTCCACTGGAAGAAGCCTGAATACCTAGTGGACGGTATGAACTCTCCGGCATAGCATTGAAATAGGAACCAGAAGAACCCTGGGGACCTGAATACCCACTAGAGGAACCCTGAATAGCTGGCGGGTGGTAAGAACTCTCTGGTATGGCACTGAAATAGGGGTGCGCTGGAGCACCTCGAGGAGGTGGTGGTGCTGAATATGGGTGCCTGCTAGGCTGACACCTCCCAAACTCACCTCTGCCCCTAGATCTAGCCCTCTTGTCCCGCTACATTTGCTCCATACTTCTTAGATGGTAGCCCTCAATCCTCCAAGCAATCTCCACCACTAGATGCGCAATCTCCATCTCTCGGGCTATATTGGCCCTAATTCCAGAATGCAACCATGCAACAAACCTCCGCACTCTCTATGTGTCAGTAGGAAGTATCATCAATGAATGGCGGGATAACTCAGAAAACCTCAGCTCATAGTCGGTCCCGGACATTTGACCCTGTTCAATCTGCTCAAACTGATACCGTAGCTCTTCCCTCTTAGAGGGTGGAATATACCTGTCCAGGAACAACTGTGTGAACTGACCCCAAGTGATGGGAGGAGAACCTACTGGCTTGCCAAGATCATAAGACTGCCACCATCTACGGGCCCTACCCTTCAACTGGAAAGTAGTGAAGTAAACCCCATGAGACTCCAATATCCTCATGTTGTGCAGTCTATCCCTACACTTATCAATAAAATCTTGGGCATCCTCATGATGCTCACCCCCGAAGATAGGAGGGTTTAGCCTAGTCCATATGTCCAATAACTTCTGCGGATCACCATCCGCATTTGCTCTGAGCTCGGGTACCACTGTAGTGACTGGCTGAGCCCCATCCGTGGGTAGGGCACCCGGAGTCTGATACACAACAACTGCATAACCAGGAGCCTGAGCAATAGGGGTCAGTGCTCCCCCTCCCGCCTGGGATGTAGCTGGATCTACTGGAAATAAACAAGCCTGAGTCATGGTGTCCATGATCTGCAACATATGGCCCATGACCTCTTGGAAACCCGATGTTGTCATGAAGTCTGCCGGCGTAGGCTCAGCTGCGGACACCTCGCCCTACTCCTCAATGATATGATCCCCCACAGGATCCGCCGGTGGTGATACTGGGACAGCTCTGGGATGCCCTCATCCCCTACCTCGGGCCGGTGCCCTCCCCTCGCCTCTACCTCAGCCTCTAGCAATAGGGGGAGCAGCTCCGCCCGGGTCTGGAGCATCTTATGAATGCGCCCTTATGTGCCTTCTTGATCATAATAGATGTAAACCCAAAAGAATAGTCTACCAATGTGTGTGCCAGGAACTAGTGTCACAAGTACTAGGGCGACTAGTATAATATACAAAATATCACTATCCTACTGCCTGAAACAGGACAGACAGTACATAATAATAACAAAAGAAGAGAACTCCGGTATGGTGCTGAACGGCTCATAAGGGGGCAGCTTACCATGAGATCTCGATCAGGAATCAGTAACGCGCATCGGAGGGGTAACTAGATTCACCTGCCTCAGATCTTGTACAATTAAGTACAGAAGCGTAGTATGAATACATAAATAACATGTACCCAGCAAGTATCCAGTCTAACCTCGAAGAAATAGTGACGAGGGTTCGACTTGACACTTACTAAGGTCAATATCAATAATATTCAAAGATTACACTAATCCTGGATAACATGGATATAATGACAAAGCTCAGAATTCAAAGAGAACAATATAGCAGTTTCAGTCATGTCTTGTAGTAGTTGCACTCCAAGGCATTTAACATAGTAAGTCATGGATAAAATTTCATATAAATATCATGCGCACATTATGCCGAGGTCGTATGGCCATATCCAATATAAAAGAAATTATGCACTGCTAGAGGGTCGAATGACGCGAACCATAGATGCATCTATTTCTACCGAGTCGATTGGCCCGATCCACAAATATCAATTATGATCAAGAAGGCACATAAGGGCGCATTCATAGTCAAATAAATTCATACAAGTTCTCAAGTAAGTGCATACGTTCGTTTATATCTATTTTCAATCCCTAACATGTCTTATGTGATCTCATTAGTATGTAAGAATATAAGTATTTGCAAGTATGGAATGATACGGGTCCTAAGCTAACCAGACAATTAGTATAATAGTAGATAAGCACGGACTCTCGTCGCCACAAACGTACATAGCCCCCATATACAATCACATACATTTATTAGATTCACTTAGGGGTTTATTTCCCTCTTACGAGGTCAGAAAGGAGACTCACCTTACTCCAAAGCTTACTTCGAATATCAAGAACGTGCTCAAACCCTCAACTTGGAGCCGAACGATCTAAAACTAATTAAACGGGGTAAGAACTAGTCAATACAAGCTCAAGAGTTCATATTCTAACTATTAAAGTAATTCCCCAATCCTAAATACAAGTTTCCTAAAATCCGTCCCCGGGCTCACGTGCCCGGATTTTGGAAATTTTTGAGGGAAGGTGTTACCCATAACCTAAGGATCAATAATTTATGATTTTTACTTCATTCAATAAAACATTTCGTGTTTAAATCTTGTTTTTATCAAAACCCTAAGTTTTTATCAAAACCCTAGGTTTTACTCTAATCTCATGATTTTTCACTAATCTTCATGTGTTAATCTACCCAAAACCCAAGTATTGAACTCACATTAAGTAGAAATAACATACCTCAGAATACTAGGTTGAAATCCCCTCTTTGGAAGCTCCCAAATCGCCCAAACAATGAAGGAAATATGTCAAAAATGACACATTTCCATATTAAATGAAGATACTGCCTTCAGCGATTTTCGCACCTGCGGTTTGGGACCGCATCTACTGTCTCGCTTCTGCGAGGGAACATCCGCATCTGCGGAGATGGGCTGGGCTGGCTGGGACCACTTTTGCGGTCTGGGGGCCGCTTCTGCGGTTCCGCTTCCTCGGAAAAGGAGCTGCATTTGCGTTTCCTGCGCTCCTCCCCCTTGGTTGCGCCTGCGAGGGCTCGACCAATTTTGCGATCTCGCATCTGCGGCTGACCAATCGCAGGTGCGGTTATGACATATACCTGGAGCCTCGACCGATTGACGATCGGGGCCCCGCCCGGACATATCGACAAGTTTGAAATCATAAAATGGACTCACTTGAACCCTTCGGAATGCCCGAAACGATGCTAAATCTAAGAATCACCCCCAAAAACCAATTGCATCAAACTTATGAACTTCAAGTTCTTCAATTTACTTCCAATGCGAAGAAACACACTTATACTACTCGGATTAACACCAAATTTTTCGTGCAAGTCTTAAATGACAATACAGAACTATTACCTATCTCGGAACTCCGTTCGGACTTCTATAACTCAAAAACCCGCTCCAAACCAAATTTCAAGAACATTAATATTCTTAAAGAACCAACTTTCACTATTACACGCCAAAATGCTCCCGGGTGATCCAAAACCCGGTTCGGAATACGCCCAGGTCTGAAATTATCATACGAACCTATTGGAACTGTCAAATCCCGATTTTGGGGTCATTTACTTAAGATGTTGTTCGAAGTCATGCTTGGCCTTTTAAGCCAACCTTAAGGAACCAAGTGTTCCGATTTCAACCTAAACCCTTCCAAATCCTGAACCAACCATCCCCGTAAGTGATAAATTAGTTAAAGCAAGTACGAGCAATCTTATTTAGGGGAACGAGAATAAAGCAAAATGACCGGTCGGGTCGTTACATTCTCCACCTCTTAAACAAATGTTCATCCTCGAACGGGTTTAGATTCATACCTGAAGTGCCAAAAAGCATGGATATATGCTATGCATGTCCTCCTTAGACTCCCAGGCCGCCTTTTCCACTGGTTGGCCCCTCCACTGGATCTTCACCGCAGAAATCTTCTTGGATCTCAACTGGCAATCCTGCCTATCAATAGTGGCAACTAGCTCCTCCTCAGCATCGATACGACAAAAACTGGATGAACTCCTGATAAGATGGGGGTAAAGAAAGCTCGTAAGCAACCTCCCCAACTCGCCTCAGCTCCTCAAAAGGGCCAATAAACCTTGGGCTCAACTTGCACTCTTCTCGAATCTCTTAATACCCTTAATTGGCGAGACTTTCAAAAGAACCTTCGCGTTGACCATGAATGATACATCGCGCACCTTCTGATCCGTGTATCTCTTCTGTCTGGACTGAGCTATGCAAAATTGTGCACTACTAGAGGGTCAAATGGCGCGAACCATAGATGCATCTATTTCTACCGAGGCGATCGGCCCGATCCACAAATATCAATTATGATCAAGAAGGCACATAAGGGCGTATTCATAGTCAAATAAATTAATACAGGTTCTCAAGTAAATGCATACGTTCGTTTATATCTATTTTCAATACCTAACATGTCCTATGTGATCTCATTAATATGTAAGAATATATGAATTTGCAAGTATGGCATGACACGGGTCCTAAACTACCCATACCATTATCATAATAGTAGCTAAGTACGGATTCTCGTCACCACGTACGTACGTTGCCCCCACAGACAATCACATACATTTATTTTATTCACTAAGGGGTTTATTTCCCTCTTACAAGGTTAGAAAGGAGACTCACCTAGCTCCAAAGCTTACTTCCAATATCAAGAATGTACTCAAAACCTCAACTTGTAGCCGAACGATCCAAAACAAATTAAACGGGATAAGAACTAGTCAATACAAGCTCAAGAGTTCGTATTCTAACTATTAAAATAATTCCCCAACCCTAAGTACAAGTTTCCTAAAATCCATCCCAAGGCCCACACGCCCGGATTTCGAAATAATATTAGGGAAGTTGTTACCCATAACCTAAGGATCAAGAATATATGATTTTTACTTCATTCCACAACAAAAGTTGTGTTTAAATCTTGTTTTTATCAAAACTCTAGGTTTTACTTTAATCCCATGATTTTTCACTAATCTTCATGTGTTAATCTACCCAAAACCAAAGTATTAAACTCACATTAAGTAGAAATAACTTACCTCACAATGCTAGGTTGAAATCCCCTCGCTAGAAGCTCCCAAATCGCCCAAACAATGAAGGAAATGTGTCAAAAATGACACATTTCTGTATTAAATGAAGATACTGCCTTCAGCGATTTCCGCACCTGCGGTTAGGGACCGCATCTACTGTCTCTCTTCTGCGAGGGAACATCCGCATCTGCGGAGATGGGCTGGGCTAGCTGGGACCGTTCCTGCAGTTCCACTTCCGCGGAAAAAGGAGCTGCATCTGCGTTTCCTGCGCTCCTTCCCCTTGGCTGCGCCTGCGAAGGCTCGACCTATTTTGCGGTCTCGCATCTGCGGCTGACCAACCGCAGGTGCGGTTATGACAGATACCTGGAGCTTCAGCTCCTTTCAAAATTTTCCAACTTCACTCGAGCCTCGACCGATGGATGCTCGGGGCCCCCGGGACCCACCCGGACATACCAACAAGTTCAAAATCATGAAACGAACTTGCTCAAACCCTCGGAACGCCCGAAATAATGGTAAATCTAAGAATCACCCCCTAAAACCAATTAAATCAAACTTATGAACTTCAAGTTCTTCAACTTACTTCCAATGTGATAAAACACACTTAAATTACTCGAATTGACACTAAATTTTGCGTGCAAGTCTTAAATGGCAATACGAAACTATTCCCAGTCTCGAAATTTCATTCGGACTTTGATAACACAAAAACCCACTCCAAACCAAATTTGAAGAACTTTAAAATTCTTGAAGAACCAACTTTCACAATTACGCGCCAAAACACTCTCGGGTCATCCAAAACCCGATCCGGACATATGCCCAAGTCAAAAATCATCATACAAACCTATTGGAATCGTTGAATCCCGATTCTGGGGTCATTTACTCAAAATGTTGACCGAAGTCAAACTTGGACTTTTAAGCCAACCTTAAGGAACCAAGTGTTCCGATTTCAACCCAAACCCTTCCAAATCCCGAACTAACCATACCAACAAGTCATAAATTAGTTAAAGCAAGTACAAGAAGTTTTATTTAGGGGAACGGGGTTCTAGAAAGAAAAATGACCGGTCGGGTCGTTACATTCTTAACTATGAAGTACCTTCCAAAACTTAAACTACAAAAAAAGAGGCGATATAGCGATACTTACATCGTAGGGATCGTTCTAATGTTATCGCTTCTTGATTTCGTACATGGGATGTTAACCTTCTTTGAAACCCTAGAAAAGGGCTTATGGATATGTGTAGGGATGTTTTTTGGTCGTGTCCTATGGAAATATACGGATAAAGATGGCCTAATACCTATATATATCAACTTTGGAAAAGTTAAAGTGGTACTCGCTTTGCACCCTAGCACTGGCCCATCTTCCGACACTTATATATTTTTATCCGAATATCGTATGAATGAACTATCACGCCCCAAAGCTAGGGAGGCATGGCTGGCACCCGGTGACGTACTGGCCTGAGAAAACCCCTATGTGACTTTCTTTCTTCTTCTAACTATCATGGGCCAGTATGGCCACAACCTATAATGTATAACTATAAATGGGCCACAACTCGTATCAATGAACCATAGTTCTTAAAACGTGAATACATATGGGCCGTCAAGGCCTCTGACATACTTTACAAAATGAACATCTATCTATAAAGCCTCTAATATTATTTAACATCAAATGGGACAGGGTATCGGCCTACCCATAAGTCTGTAGCAAAACTCTGACACGATGACTCATACACTCGGATGCACTCCGAATGAGGTGAAGTCTTACCGATTCTTTGCTGAATGCCAATCTTGTATACTATAAGGGCTCGTCAAAAAGATTATCTATACCTGCAGGCATGAATGCAACGTCCCCAATGAAAGGACGTCAGTACAAATAATGTACTGAGTATGTAAGCCATATAAATAAGTACATAAAAGACATGGAAGAAATATAGAGTAAATGGCTTAACCTGTACATCTGGATAATTCTGTAAATCATGAAATACTTATAGTGTCATGCATATGCATATGAATGTCATGTCGTGCATAGGTACATGTGTTCATAACATCATCAAGCCTCTGAGGGCATCCCATTATATCATCTCGGCCATTGTGGGCATAATCATCAATGTATACCAGCTGATCAGGTGGTGGTGCGTATATAACGCCATAACCTTTTCCCATATCCCATATATATAATATACATATATACGCATATAAAACGCCATCTGGTCATGGGTCAATGTGCATATATAAATGCATGAAATGCATATGAAATACGTTAATAAAATCTCTTGGTACGTCATAAGACCATTATGCCTCTGATTAATATCATGACGTAAACTTTATCAATGTCACGACCCCAAATACCCCGGTCGTGATGGCGTCTATCACAGTACTAGGCAAGTCAATCCAACATTTACCTCATCGAATTCTTTTTATAAAAATCATTCTCTAAAACCAATTAAGTCTCAAATTCTTCATATGTAATATATAAATCAACAGAAATATGCAGAAACCAGTACAAAATATATTAACACAGCCCAAATCCACTGTCACTAGTCATGAGCCTCTAAGTACAACCAAAACACTGTCTGAATAATACAAAACAGTTTGAAATAACAAAATACTAAGATAAGAAGGAGGAAGGCAGGGCTATGAACACCGTGCAGCTACCTTACGATCTCCGGATACGACTCTGAGAGTGCTGGAAGCTCTCACTCTAATACTCGGACACTTGGATCTGCACACAAGATGCAGAGAGTAATGTGAGTATGCCAAATTAGTAAGTAACTAAAGTAAATAAAGTCTGACTTCAGTGACGAGCATTTAAAATCATATAAGAAATCTCAATAGAAATATCAAAGAAAAATCTACAGTTCAATAGCCAATTATCTTGTAAAAAACTCCAATTTCAGTCAGAAATCTTTTGAAAACATTTATTCAACATTTTCAAGCAGAGTCTCAGTATAAAAGAAGAGTGAAAACATAGAAAATGTCATAAACAAGCCCCTAGGGCAAGGTATCACTCATAAGTATAGCCTCTTGGGCAAGCCTCTTAGTCACTCGTGACTCAGCTCTCGTTACTCAGCACTCCGTCTCAATAGATATCTCATAATAATAATATTAACCACTGTGGCGCATAGCCCGGTCCATAGTATATAGTCGACTACACTAACTGGGGGTGTACAGACTTCGTAGGGGCTCCTACAGCCAAAGCTTCATATCGCTGTGGCGTGCAACCCGATCCATAATTTATATATAATATCGTTGTAGCGTTGTTAATTTGGGCTGAATGCCGTGTTTGGGACCTTTGTGCCGACCTGTTTAGACCCTTAGGGGTATTTTTACTACCTTCCTCAGTCTGTTTGATTTGAAAGCATATCCTTAGTCATGTTTTACATATTTATTGTTTAAATCCGGTTTCATCACACTATTATTACTTAATATATGAAAACTGTTTGGACTGAGTTTCCCTGATTTTTCACTGATATGCCCGAGTGTTTATTATATATATATATATATAATCCTCACCATTAGGTCCTCAACCTCTCTCAGTCATTAACCTCACGGCCACTCGGGCATATCAGTGAAAAATCAGGGAAACTCAGCCCAAACAGTTTTCATATATTAAGTAATAATAGTGTGATGAAACCGGATTTAAATAATAAATATGTAAAACATGACTAAGGATATGCTTTCAAATCAAATAGACTAAGAAAGGTAGTAAAAATACCCCTAAGGGTCTAAACAGGTCGGCACAAAGGCCCCAAACACGGCATTCAGCCCAAATTAACAACCCAATTTCTAAAACACGTGGATATCATATAAGGTATATCAAAATATGCAACTATACAGTCGCCAAGGGACGGAACAAGTCACAATCCCTATGGGTGCAGCCTACACGCATGTTACCTAGTATGTGCGTCACCTCATTTACCAAAATAGTACGAAATTGTGAGGTTTCATACCCTCAGGTCTAGATTTACAATGGTTACTTACCTCAAACCGGATGAAATACTACTCCGCGATGCCCTTGCCTCTCGACTCGGCCAGAACTCGCGTCGAATCTATCAAAAATCAGAGTTATAACATCAATATATGCTAAGGGAGCGAAGCCCATGCAAAAATAATCAATTTACATCAAGAATCCCGTAATTGCCCAAACCGACCCCCGGGACCACGTCTCGGATTCCAACAAAAATCACAAAACTAGAATCCTTACACTCTCAGGAGTTCATACATACCAAATACTTCAAAATCCGACCACAAATGACCCCTCAAATCCCCAAATCAAAATCTCCAATTTCAAACCCTAAACCCCCAATTTTATCCACTATCCTCCATAAATTCCATACCTAATCAGTAAAATATCATAATAGAATGAGTTTTAGTTCCAAGAATCTTACCTCCACGAAGTTCCCTTGAATTCCCTCTTCAAAATCTCCCAAAAAGCTCCAATCCCGGATGAAAATGGTGAAAAACAACACAAAATTCGTGAAGGGGAACTTATATACTTTCTGGCCCAAGGATTCCGCTCCTGTGGCCCTTTTATCGTTTCTACGGTACCGCTTCTATGTTCTAACCAACCGCATCTGCGGTTTTCACTTAAAGTACTGGGACCGCACCTGTGGTCTGGCAGGTGCGTTCAACCTTCCGCACCTACGACTTATGGTCTTCTAGCTCATAGTCGCATCTGCGGCTGCTCCAACGCTTCTGTGATCTCACACCTACGGTCCCCAATGCGCAGGTGCGGTTATGACAGTAACTCAGCAGCTTCAGCTACAGATTCTAACTTCCAACTTTCCAATAACCATCCAAAATCATCCTGAGGCCCCAGAGAGCTCAACAAAAAGTACGAGCAAGTAATATATCACTATTAAAACTTATACCAATCTTCGAAACCCATAAAACAACATCAAATCATCAAAATACCCTAAGATTCAAGCCTAAGGTTTACAAAACTTCTAAAATCCGCTTTTGATCAAAAGGTATGTCAAACCTTGTCCGAATGACCTAAAATTTCGCACACACATCGCAAATGACACAACGAACCTACTCCAATTTGTGAAATTCCATTCCGACCCCTATATCAAAATCTCCACTACCAATCGGAAAATGCCAAAATTCTATTTTTGCCAATTCAAGCCTAAATCTACCACGGACCTCCAAATTACATTCTGATCAGACTCCTAAGTCCCAAATCACCTCACGAAGCTATCTGAATCATAAAAACCAAATTCCAAGATCATTTTCACACAAGTCAACTTCCGGTTGACTTTTCCAACTAAATGGCTAACTTAAGAGATTAAGTGTCTCATAACACTCTAAATCTACTCAAAACCCGAACCAACCGACATGATACGATAAAATGAAGCTAAACAACACATAAAGAAGTAGAAATGGGGGAAACGGAGCAGTAACTAATGAAACGACTGGCCGGGTCGTTACATCCTACCGCTCTTAAACAAACTTTCGTCCTCAAACGAGTCAAAAAACATACCTGAAGCCTCAAATAGGTGAGGGTATCTGCTCCGCATCTCCCGCTCGATCTCCCAGGTAGCCTCCTCCACGGCCGAGCTCTCCACTGCACTTTCACTGAAGTTATATCCTTTGATCTCAACTTTCAAACCCGACGCTCCAAAATAGCCACCGGCCCCACATCTTAAGTAAAATGTCCCTCTAACTGGACCGTGATGAAGTCCAAAACATGAGATGGATTGCCAATATACTTCCGGAGCATAGAAACATGAAATACCGGATGCACACTCGACAAGCTGGGCGACAAAGAGAGATCATAAGCCACCTCCCCAATCCTCCGAAGCACCTCAAAAGGCCTAATGAACCAAAGACTCAATGTACCCTTCTTCCCAAATCTTATAACACCCTTCATGGGCGAAACCTTTAGTAGAACTTTCTCCCCAACCATGTAATACACATCACAGACCTTCCTGTCGGCATAACTCTTTCGAAGTCGCTCCTGAATCACCTTCACCTTGTCTAAAGCATCCTACACCAAGTCTATACCCAAAAGCCTAGCATCGCCGGGCTCAAACCAACCACTGGAGATCTGCACCTCCTCCCATATAAAGCCTCATATGGAGCCATCTGAATACTCGACTGATAACTGTTGTTATAAGAAAACTCCGCGATCGGTAGAAACCGATCCCATGACCCTCCAAAACCAATGACACAAGTGCGCAACATGTCCTCCAATATCTGAATAGTGTGCTCAGACTGCCCATCTGTCTGAGGGTGAAAAGTCGTGCTCAACTAAACCCGAGTACCCAAATCTCGTTGTACGACCCTCCAAAACTACAAAGTAAACTGAGTACCTCTATTTGATATGATGGAAACTGGAATCCCATGCAGGCGAACAACCTCTCGGATATAAATATCTGCTAACCGCTCGAAGGAATAGGTAGTACATACAGGAATAAAGTGTGCGGACTTGGTCAGCCAATCCACAATCACCCAAATAGCATCGAACTTCTTCAAAGTCCGTGGGAGCCCAACTACGAAGTCCATGGTGATCCGCTCCCACTTCCACTCTGGAATATCCATCTGCTAAAGTAAGCCACCTGGTCTTTGATGCTTATATTTCACCTGCTGATGATTGAGACACCGAGCTACAAACCCCATAATATCCTTCTTCATTCTTCTCCACCAATAATGCTGCCTCAAATCTTGATACATCTTCGTGGCACTAGGATGAATGGAATACCGCAAGCTATGGGCCTCCTCTAAGATCAACTCCCGAAGACCATCCATATTGTGCATACACATCCGGCCCTACTTCTTCAATACCCCATCATCACCTATAGTCACATCTCTGGCATTGTCATGCTGAACTTTGTCCTTAAGGACAAGAAAATGAGGATCATCATATTGGCGCTCTCTGATGCGATCAAATAAGGAAGACCGAGAAATCACACAAGTCAATACCCGACTGGGCTCCAAAATATCCAACCTCACGAACCGATTGGCCAAGGCCTAAACATCAACTACAAGAGGTCTCTACCCAACAGGAATATACCCCAAAATCCCCATACTCACTGCCTTCCTACTCAAAGCATCGGCCACTACATTGGCCTTCCTCGGATGGTACAAGTGTAATGACCCGACCGGTCGTTTTAAGAATTAATATCTTGATCTCCTATTAACTGCTTTCCCCATGTTTGTTTATGCTATTTTGGTTTTCCAGGATGATTTGTTTTGAGTTTCGGAGTGTTTTGGGACACTTAGTCCCTAAATGAGAGTTTAAGTTTTAGAATTTGGATCGTAGTCGGAGCAGTGTGAAACCGGCCTCAGAATGGAATTTTGTTAGTTCCATTAGCTCCGTTGGATGATTTCGGTCTTAGGGGCGCGTTCGGATTGTGTTTTGGAGGTCCGTAGCTCATTTAGACGTGAAATGCCGAAAGTTGAAATTTGAAAGTTTCCGGTGCGATAATGAAATTTTGATATCGGGGTCGGAATCTGATTCTGAAAGTTGGAGTAGATCTGTAGTGTTGAATGTGACTTGTGTGCAAAATTTGGGGTCAATCGGACTTGGTTTGGTTGTTTTATAATCGGATGTAGGATTCCTGAGATTTCTAGTTCATAAGGGTTGGAGTGGAGAGTGATTTGTAGTTTAGCATAGTTTGATGTGATTTGAGGGTTGGAATAAGTTTGCATGATGTTTTAGGATTTGTTGGCATGTTTGGTGGAGGTCCCGGGGGTCTCGGGTGAGTTTCGGGGGGTTGACGGACCTTTGACTCAAGAGGAAAATTGCAGAAATTGCAGCAGGTCTCCAGTTCTGGTTTCCTTCTGCGCGTTTGCAAGTGGGGTCTCGCGTTCGTGAAGAGGATATGGGGTAGGTGGAAGATTAACGCTTCTCATTCGCGTTGTTTATCCTGCGTTCGCGAAGCAGAGAGGTCATATGCCTACGCGTTTGCGAAGAAGGTCCCGCGTTCGCGTAGGAGGGAGAGAGATTATGACGCATTCGCGACAGGGTCATCGCATTCGCGATGAAGGAATTCTAGGCCAAGCCAAGTTATGCTTTTCTAACGCGATGGGCCTTCCGCGTTCACGAAGAAGGAATCACCTGGGCAGATTATAAATTTTCAAAATCGAGGGTTTAGCCATTTTTATCAAAACTAGAGTTTGGGAGCTCGGATTTGAATGAGATTTTGGGGGATTTTCAGAGATATCAATTGGGCAATGATTGTACACTGGATTTTGGTTATATTCCACTAATCTATCATTTAATTTTGGATTTGGGGTAATAAACTAGGAAAAATGGAATAGAGTTCTTCAACTAAGATTTTGAGTTTTGATTGAGAATTTGACATCGGATATGGATAATTTTGGTACGAGTGAAATCGTGAGTGAATGAGGGTTTCTAATCCGTAACTTTTACCTGATTCTGAGACATGGGTCCGGGGGACTTTTTGGGCAATTTTCTTAATTTTGCGTGTTAACTTCGAATTAATTAGTTACTTGAAGTTATATTTACATTATGTAATTTATTTGAATATATTTGGGCCATTTGGAGTCAGGTACTCGTGGCAAGAATGTGATTTCAAGTTGATTGAGCTTGTTCGAGGTAAGTGGCTTGCCTAACCTTGTATGGGGGAACTCCCCTTAGGATTTGGTACTGTTGTTATATGAGTGCCATGTACGTGAGGTGATGAGTGCGTACACGTGCTAATTATTGAAAAACCTTGTTTCCATTACGTAAATATCTATATTTTTTCTTGTGATTAAGCAATACTTGTACTTGAAAACTCCTATTTAGCTTAGGAAAAGGATGTTTATGTGATTTAATTGTCTTACCTGTTTTAATTACCTACTTGTACTCTGTGCAGAATGTTAGAGTAGAATTTCCTACTTAATTCTAGAATAGAACTGTAAATTTTTCTGAGATTGTTGTGTGTTTATATTTGGGACTACGAGACGATATCCCGAGAGATCCTCCCTCCCTTTGCCTGTTTACTTTGGGACTACGGATCGGTATTTCGGTAGACCCCCCTGCGCATTTATATTTGGGACTACGGGACAACACCCGGTAGATCCCCCTGCACTGGATATTTACTTTGGAACTACGGATTAGTATTCCAGTAGATCCCCCTGCACATTTACGCTTGGGACTATGGGATGATATCCCGGTAGATCCTCCTGTTGCTATTTCTATGTACTGAGTTATATTCTTTCTGTGTCTTTAATTCCTTATCGACTGTTAGTATTCTAATCATACTGTATCACTTCATACTGCTTACCCTGTCATATATATATAACCAGTAGGGCCCTGACCTTCCTTGTCAGTACCCGACCGAGGTTAGGCTTGGCATTTACTGCGTACCGCTGTTGTGTACTCATGCCTTTTCCTGCACATGTTTTTCGTGTGCAGATCCAGGTTCTTCGGCCTAGCCATACTTTCAGTGAGGCGAGGCGATCTTCAGAGACTTTGAGGTATATCTGCCGCATCCGCAGACCGAGGAGTCCCTCTCTATTCGCCCCTCTAGCTTTAGCTCTCCTGTATTTACTTTTGTTTAGACATTCCAGAGTTAGAACACTTGTATTTATTCAATAGCTTGTGATTTCATAAGATTCCGGGTTTTGGGAGTTGATTCAGTTTGAGAGTTTATACTTGTATATGTCGAGCGGCATCTTAAGTGTTTTATTTATGTTTATTCCGTAGCTTTTGTCTAGTTTTGTATTTCGTTTCTTTTTTCGCAAATCGTAAGGCTTACCTAGTCGTAGAGACTAGGTGTCGTCACGACAGTTCACGGAGGGCGAACTTGGGTCGTGACAATAATATAGTAATATCATAATCCTTTAGCATCTCCAACCATCTCTTTGTCTCAAATTGAGATCCTTCTGCTTGAACAAGTGCTGGAGGCTACGATGACCAGTAAACACCTCACAAGACATACCATACAAATAATGCCTCCAAATCTTCAACGCGTGAACAATGGCGGCCAACTCCAGATCATGAACGAGGTAGTTCTTCTCGTTGGGCTTCAATTGATGAGAAGAATAAGCAACCACTCTACTCTCCTGCATCAACACACACCCAATACCAACTCTCGAAGCATCACAATACACTGTATTTGAACCTGAAGCTAATGGCAAAACTAATAGTGGAGCTGTCAAGGCAGTATTGAGCTTTTGAAAGCTCGCCTCACACTCATCCGACCACCTGAATAAAGCACCCTTTTGAGTCAATTTGGTCAAGGGTAATGCAGTAGATGAAAATCCCTGAACGAACCGATGGTAATAACCTACCAATACAACAAAGCTACGAATCACTATGGCTGAGGACAGTCTGGGCCAATTCTGAACCACCTATATCTTCTTCGGATCCACTTGAATACCCTCATTGGACACCACGTGCCCCAAGAAAGCCATTGAACTGAGCCAAAACTCCACTTGGAGAACTTTGCATAAAGCTTCTCCTCCCTCAATCTCTACAAAACAACTCTCAAATGCTCTGCATACTCCTCCTGACTACGTGAGTACACCAGAATATTATCAATGAAAACAATCACAAACGAGTCTAGATAAGGCCGAAACATGTTGTTCATTAAATGCATGAACGTTGTTGGGGCATTGGTCAGCCCAAAAGACATCACAAGGAACTTATAATTACCATATTGGGTCCTGAAAGTTGTCTTAAGAATATCCGAGTCCCTGATCATCAACTGGTGATACCCTGAACGGAGATCAATCTTGGAGAACACTCTTGCTCCCTGAAGCTGGTCAAATATGTCATCAATACGAGGCAAAGGATACTTGTTCTTGATTGTAACTTTGTTCAACTACCAGTAATCAATGCACATCCTCATCATGCGATCCTTCTTCTTCATAAACCCCTTATCAAGGAGTTCCTGAAGCTGCTCCTTCAACTCTTTCAACTCTGTCGGTGCATATGATACGGTGGAATATAAATGGGCTGAGTGCTCGGTACCAAATCAATACCAAAGTCAATATCCCTGTCCGGTGGCATGCCCGACAGCTCTGCAAGAAACACATCGGGAAAATCCCTCACAACCGACACAGAATCAATACTAGGAGTCTCTGCACTGACATCCCTCACAAAGGCTAAGTATGAAAGACAACCTTTCCCAACCATCCGCTGGGACTTCAAGAATGAAATCACCCTAATAGGGACAGAATCAGTCAAACCCCGACACTCAATTCGTGGCACAACTATCATAGCCAATCTAACAGTCTTAGCATGATAGTCCAATATAGTATGACAAGGAGATAACCAATCCATGCCCAATATCACATTGAAGTCCACCAAACAAAGCAACAAAAGGTCCACTCGGGTCTCCAAACCCCCAATAGTTACCATACACGACCGGTATATACGGTCCACAACTATAGTATCAGCCACTAGAGTAGATACACGAATAGATGAGACAAAAGATTCATGGGGGGTATCCAAATAACGAGCAAAATATGATGACACATATGAAAAAGTGGAACCGGGATCAAATAATACAGAGGAATCTCTATGGCAGGCTGAGACAATACCTATAATCACAGCATCTGAAGAAATAGCATCTGGTCTGGCTGGGAGTGCATAAAAATGGTCCTGATTACCACCTGATCGACCTTCCCCTTTCGGGTGACCCCTAGCTGACTGACTCCCACCTCTGGCTGCCTGAGTGGGTGGTAAAGTAACTGGAGCTGAAGTCGAGGGCTGACTCCTCTAGGGGTGTATAGACTCAAGAGGGGCTCCTACAGCCAAAACGTCATATCGATGCGGCGTGCAGCCCAACCCAATATATATCACTGCGATGTGCAAAACAATCCATATAAATATCGTTGCGGCATGCAGCCCGATCCATAATTTATATATAATATCACTGTGGCGTGCATCCATATCCATAATATATATAATCCTCAGCATTAGGTCCTCAACCTCTCTCAGTCATTAACCTCACAACCACTCGAGCATATCAGTGAGAAATCAGGAAAACTCAGCCCAAACAGTTTTCATATATTAAATAATAGAGTGATGAAATCGGATTTAAATAATCAACACGTAAAACATGACTGAGGATATGCTTTCAAATAAAATAGAGTGAGGAAGGTAGTAAAAATGCCCATAAGGGTATAAACAGGTTGGCACAAAGGCCCCAAACACGACATTCAACCCAAATTAACAACCCAATTTCTAAAACACATGGATATCATATAAGGTATATCAAAATAGGCAACTATACAGTCGCCATGGGACGGGCCAAGTCACAATCCCTATGGGTTCACGCTTACACTCCCGTCACCTAGCATGTGCGTCACCTCATTTACCAAAATAGTACAAATTTTCGGGGTTTCATTGTTACAACCCATATCCACACGTGTTAGTTCATGCCATATATTAGTTAACATAAATCCAAGAAGGAATTACCTTTGAGATTATAATGAGTTAATCCTATTGGTCTTAAGTGATACAAGGGTGTATAAGGGTGATTAACAAGTATTAGAAGTTAAATGAATCAAGGATGTTGTAACTCGTATTTTCAGGTAAACCTAGAGGTTCTTAATACACTCAAGGTCATGTATTAAGGTATTTGAATCATATAATATCTGTATCATAAGTCTTGAAGTCAAACGAGTTATGAAACAAAAGTCGATAAACGTTGTCGCAACTTAGGTTCATAATTTTACTTAAACATTAGGTTAAACTTTTCTAAGCTTTTCTCCTAATTTACAGGGAATTACGGGGTGATCTACCCACCAAATTAACTATCTATGAGTCTAGTTTCCAACGCATTAAACCGTTTGTCAATATGATCTCGGAGTATAGAGATATTCATATTTTCGCAAGCCTGCGCAGATTTGTAGATGACAAGTAGGTGCATCACCTACTTGCCAAAATGATAGGACAAAATTAAAAGACATAAGTCGGACAAGAGAGGTCTTTTAAGAGGTTATGAACTCAGTTATTTCATCCATATTTCATACCCTCAAAACCAAATTTAACTCCTGCAACTCCTCCCCAAAAATCCCACACAAACCCTAATCGATTTTCCCTCTCTATCAAGTTCTATTTGAAGGTAAAACCTAGAGTTTGAAGAACCAAGGGAAGGGCTGAGTTATCCAACAAGTAAGTTAAGTTACTGCCATCTTTCATACATTTTTCTCTGATGTGAATTCATGGTAATTCGTTCAATACAAGTAAGAACTCATGGGACGGTGATTGGAAGCCGTGAGTTCGAGTTATTCACTTGTAGCAGACTGTTTTGTGGACTATTTTGTGTTGCTATTGGGCTGCGTGTTTTACTACTATTTTGTGGAGTTTTGGAGGTGGAAGGGTGTGGAGTAACACCATATATATGTAGGGTTGTGGGATGACAGTTATTCGTAATATTTCTGGGTCGTTTGACACGACTACGGTGGTCGTCATATTTATGATGTAATTAGGTTGTGCGTGGACTATTTTGGGGGGCTCAATATGTTTATTATTGATGTTGATTGGGCTGTTTGGTGATTGTTTTGAATGGTTTGAAGTCATATATATAGGGGAGGTGCTGTCCGTTTCAACGTAAAATAGGTTGTGGTCGATACATAATAGTTATGACGCTTAAATGATAACGATAGTATCGTTTCTCTTATTGTAGACTAAGGAGTTGTGACAATTGCATAGCTTGTGATTGGGGCAGTATATACAAGGTATGTGAGGCTATCCCTTTTCTTCTTTTGCACGACTCCGATTGTACATAATGTAATGAACGAGCTTCCAAAGATACTCTACTCTTAGAAGCTAGCAGTACTTACATTGCTTTCCCCCTTATGGAACGATTGATGTTAATGTTGTTTCTCTTATTCTTATGTTATCAATGTTGTTGGTACTTCCTAATTCTTATAAGGTTCATAGTGAAGAGTTAATCCTAATAACGTGTACAGAGGATATCGACCTTACGTCACTCCGAAAGGTTTAGGATGTGATTCCATGAGTCGAGCATGCATTATATATATGTATCTATTTTACTCTACCAAGCCATGCTATAGTCGGCCGGGTATGGTACCTATTGTGCAACCACTGATCAGTTGGGTTTTACCGAGCTCCACGTGGCCGGGTACGATTCTACCGAGCCTTATGACGGCCGGGTACGTTTTTACCAAGCCTATTATGGCTGGGTACGATATGATGATGATGATGACCACAGAGGCGTATGTTTTAAAAGTTTATGTATACATACATATGTATCATGAATTTCATGTCAGTAGCCCTCAGAGGTACTCAGATGTTCCAGGTTGTATATTCTCTATCCCTGCTTACATTATTGTTCGTATTTATGGTTCCATGCCTTATATACTCAGTCCTTTATTCGTACTGATGTCCTTTTGTTTGTGGACACTGCATGTCGTGATGCAGGCCCTAATAGACAGGCAGGTGCAGCTCCCCCACTACAGTAGGTTGTCCAGTTCAGCAGTGATTGGCGAGATCCCTTCTCCAGGCTTGCCGTGGTCTTGGTATGCATTTTTGTTATAGACATTATAGGTATGTCGGGGCCCTGTTCCGGCTATGTTGCAGCACTTATGTTCATTTAAAGGCTCATAGACAAGTGTCGACTCATGTATAGTTTGGTATGCCTTGTCGGCTGGTTTTTGTTGAATAGTCTTTCATGGTAGCGTGGTAGCTCGTACCTTATATGTAGTTTCTTGATTGTCTAGCCATCCCCTACTATTTATGTTCATTCCATCATATTTTGTTGCTGGTTGTCTATGCTCCAAGTCTACCATTTATATTGATCTCGTCAACCCTAAAAGATAGTAAAAAAAAGGTTAGATAAAATATACGTTGGTGCTCGACAAGTATGGTCGGGGGATAGTCATGGCCCTCCAGTTTGGGTTGTGACAAACTTGGTATCAGAGCAAGTCAGTCTTAGGGATTGTCTATGAGCCGTGTCTAGTAAAGTCTTGATTATGGATGTGTAGCGTGCCACACTTATAATCAGGAGGCTACATAACACCTAGAGTTGTTACCTTCTTCCTGAATCTAGATCGTGCGTAGATTTGAGTCGTAAGTGTTCATCTCTAATATTCACCATGTTTGCTTTCAGCGATGCCTTCGACTAGGAAGCAAACAATTAGTAGACGACTTGATACAGCTGCGGGAGAGGGTACCAGTCAGGTGCCCCAAGCCAGAGTAGGCCAAAGTGAGGCTCAGAGTGAGATGCTGTCTCATACCTCATCTACCCCATATCCTCCAGAGGATATTAGGAGGCACCCAGCACCTCCAGTTACTCCGTCTGGCACTACAGACCAGGATATGCAAAGTGCTTTGCAGTTATTGACTAGCTTGGTAGCTGCTCAGGCTCAAAGGCAGAATACAGGTGCTGCTGATAAACCAGTTAGTACGAGAGTTCGTGATTTTATTAATTTAGACCCTCCAGTGTTTACCGGATCAGACCCCAAGGAGGACCCACGGACTTTTATTGATCAGGTTCATCGTACACTGCGGGTTATGCATGTTAGTGATATAGAGGCAGTAGAGTTGGATTCTTATCAGCTATGGGATTTAGCGGTTCTCTGGTATGATAGTTGGGAGAGATCCAGGGGTTCGAACGCTCTTCCAGCTGTGTGGAAGGAATTTTCTGAGGCCTTTCTTTGTCACTACTTGCCAGTTGAGATACGACGAGCTAGAGCTAATAAGTTCTTGAACCTTAGACTAGGTAATATGAGTGTGCGAGAGTACAATATGCAGTTCGATTCTTTAGCAAGGTATGCTCCCCATATGGTGGCTGAGATGAGTGATAGGGTGCATTTATTCGTGAATGGATTGGGACCACATCTGATAAATGAGTGCACGACAGCCTCCTTGGTGGAGGGCATGGATATTTACCATATTCAGGCTTATGCCCAGACCCTAGAGGATCGTAAATGCCAGCAGAAGGCAAATAGGGAGCAAGATAGGGGTCAACATAAGAGGGCGAGATTTGCAAGGTATTATAATGACTTCAGAGGCAGCGTCAGGCCCCAGTCTTCGAGGAGTTCGGCGCCACCTGTAGCTAGTGCTCCCCCACAGTTTCAGAGGTCTCGATATGATTGATTTAACCATTATGGTCCAGGTCAGAGTTCGCAAGCATCAGGCTCGCAACATCACAACGATATTAGTCAGACGAGACCCACAAAACCATGTTGTGATCAGTGCGGCAAGGCCCACTTTTGACTGTGCCGTCAAGGTTCTGATGCATGTTATTCTTGCGGACAGCCTAGCCATATAATGCGGGATTGTCCTAACAGGGGAGGTGATGGTATGGCTCAGCCGACTGGATCTGTGTCTACTTCTTCCTCATCAGTTCGACCTCCAGCACGGGGTTTTCAGCAGTAGACAAGTCGTGGTAGAGGTAGAGGTGCAGTGCCAAGTTTGAGGGGTGGTCAAAATTGAACCTATGCTCTAGTAGGTCGACAGGATCTCGAGTCGTCTCAAGATGTTGTTACAAGTATATTATTTGTGTTTTCTTATGATGTATATGTGTTGATTGATCTGGGATCTACATTATCATATGTTACACCCTTTGTGGCTAATAAGTTTGGCATTGAACTTGAATTGATAAGTAAACCCCTTGTGGTATCTACTCTGATAGGAGATTCCGTGATTGCTAGAAGGGTATATAGAGGTTGCACTGTGATGATTTGTAGTCGTCAAACCTTGGCAAATTTATTTGAGTTAGAAATGGTTAATTTTGATGTGATAATGAGAATGGACTGGTTGGCCTCATGCTATGCAAATGTTGACTGTCGTACGAAGATGGTTAGGTTTCAATTTCCTGGTGAACCCATCATTGAATGGAAAGGGAATATTGCTACACCAAAAGGTAGGTTTATTTCCTATCTTAAGGCAAGGAAAATGATCTCAAAAGGTTACATTTATCATTTCGTTCGTGTTAGGGATGCGGAGGCGAAACCGCCTACTTTACAATCAATCCCCATGGTCAACGAATTCCCAGATGTTTTCCCAGATGAACTCCCAGGCCTTCCTCCTGAAAGGGAGATTGAGTTTAGCATTGATGTGTTTCCTGACACTCAACCTCCTAGGCCTTCCTCCTGAAAGGGAGATTGAGTTTAGCATTGATGTGTTGCCTGACACTCAACCGATCTCTATCCCTCCATACAGAATGGCCCCGGTAGAGTTGCGAGAGTTGAAGGTGCAGTTGAAGGACTTGCTGGATAAGGGCTTTATTAGGCCTAGCACTTCACCTTGGGGTGCACCAGTCCTATTCGTGCGGAAGAAAGACGGGTCGTTACGGATGTGTATCGACTATCGACAGTTGAATAAGTCTACTATAAAGAACAAGTATCCACTTCCAAGAATTGATGACCTGTTTGACCAACTCCAGGGTGCCAAGTATTTCTCTAAGATTGATTTACGTTCAGGGTATCATCAGGTGAGGGTTAGGGAGAAGGATATTCCAAAGACGGCCTTCCGGACAAGATATGGGCACTTTGAGTTCTTGGTGATGTCGTTCGGGCTAACAAATGCCCCAGCAGCTTTTATGGATCTCATGAATACTATATTCAGGCCCTATCTTGATGTGTTCGTGATTGTATTCATTGATGACATTCTAGTGTATTCTCGTTCGGAGGCGGAACATGCGGGCCACTTGCGGATAGTATTACAGACGCTTCAGGATCGTAAGTTATATGCTAAGCTCTCCAAATGTGAATTCTGGCTGAACTCAGTAGCATTCCTTGGCCATGTGATATCTGATGAGGGTATTAGTGTCGACACTCAGAAGATCGATGCAGTAAAGAATTGGCCGAGACCTACAACACCATCAGAAGTCCGCAGCTTCCTAGGGCTAGCAGGATATTATAGGCGGTTTGTAGAAGGATTTTCCTCTATATCATCACCATTGACTAAGTTAACACAAAAAGCTACCAAATTCCAGTGGTCTGACACTTGTGAACGTAGTTTTCAGGAGCTGAAGAATCGATTGACATCTGCACCAGTGCTCACTCTTCCTGAAGGAACAGAAGGTTATGTGGTATATTGTGATGCCTCAGGTATAGGTTTGGGGTGCGTATTGATGCAGCGTGGGAATGTGATTGCTTATGCATCAAGACAATTGAAGAAGCATGAAAAGAATTATCCAACCCATGATTTGGAATTGGCTGCAGTAATATATGCTTTGAAGATATGGCGGCACTACTTATACGGCGTCCATGTTGACATCTACACAGATCACAAGAGTTTACAATACATCTTCAAGCAGAAAGAGTTGAATTTGAGGCAGCGTAGGTGGCTTGAATTATTGAAAGACTACGACGTCGAGATATTGTATCATCCCGGTAAAGCCAATGTTGTGGCAGACGCTCTCAGCCGTAAATCAATGGGAAGCTTAGTACATATTGAGGCAGGTAGATGGGGGTTGATTAAAGAGCTTCATCAGCTAGCCAATATGAGAATCAGATTGTTAGACTCTGATGACGGAGGTGTTACTGTACAGAATACATCAGAATCATCTTTGGTAGCCGAGGTAAAAGCACGACAATATGAAGATCCTATCTTAGTACGATTAAGAGAAAGCATTCAACAGTGTAAAAGTATGGCTTTTGGGATCGGAAAAGATGGGGCACTGAGATACCAGAGCCGATTGTGTGTGCCTAATGTGGCAGGGTTGCGAGAGAAGATTATGAATGAGATTCATCAATCCCGATATTCCATCCATCCCGGCTCGACAAAGATGTATCATGATGTCAAGGAGCAGTATTGGTGGGATAATATGAAGAAGTCTATTGCAGAATTTGTAGCCCAGTGTCCCAATTGTCAACAAGTAAAGATAGAACATCAGAAACCCGGTGGATTGCTTCAAAATATAGAGATTCCGACCTGGAAGTGGGAGGTGATTAATATGGACTTCATTATTGGATTACCTCGCTCTTATCATAAGTTTGACTCCATCTGGGTGATAATTGATCGACTTACAAAATGTGCCCATTTTCTGCCAGTGAAGACAACTTACACGGCTGAAGATTATGCGAAGTTGTATATCAAGGAGATTGTTAGGCTTCATGGTGTGCCCATATCTATTATATCAGACCGAGGAGCTCAATTTACGGCTAACTTTTGGAGGTCTTTCCAGAAGGGTTTAGGCACACAAGTAAATCTCAGCACTGCATTTCATCCGCAGACTGACGGACAGGCTGAACGTACCATTCAGACACTGGAAGATATGCTACGAGCATGTGTTCTAGATTTTAAGGGGAATTGGGATGATCATCTTCCACTCATAGAATTCGCCTATAACAATAGCTACCATTCCAGTATTAAAATGGCCCCATACGAGGCACTATACGGGAGGAGATGTAGATCACCAGTTGGATGGTTCGAAGTCGGTGAAACAGAATTATATGGGCCAGATTTGATTCACCAAGCTATTGAGAAGGTGAAAGTGATACAGGAGCGATTGAGGACGGCACAAAGCAGGCAAAAATCTTATTCTGATGTCCGACGTCGTGATCTAGAGTTTGAGGTTGGTGATTGGGTTTTCCTGAGGATCTCACCAATGAAGGGTATTATGCGTTTTGGGAAGAAAGGTAAGCTGAGTCCAAGGTATATCGGGCCGTATAAAATTCTTCGACGGATTGGACAGGTTGCTTATGAGTTAGAATTGCCATCCGAATTGGAATTTGTCCACCCGGTATTCCATGTATCTATGTTGAGAAAATGTATTGGAGACCCTTCTCGAGTCGTCCCTATCAAAGATGTACAAGTTACAGAGGACCTATCATATGAAGAAGTGCCAGTGGCGATATTAGATCGGCAAGTCCGCAAGCTGAGAACAAAAGATGTAGCTTCCGTCAAAGTATTGTGGAGGAACAAAAATATGGAAGAAATGACATGGGAAGCAGAAGAGGAGATGAAGTCTAAATACCCTTACTTATTCCAGAATGAAGATAACAAGGATGCTGGTGGAAGACAGGATACATTGGAAGGTGAAACGGCTCTATGAGGTAAGCAATAATTTGAGAATACTCCTCCTTAATACAAAATGGTGATATGTAGATAATGTAAATACGCATAATGCTTTGTGTAGCCTTGTGAAGCCATATGTTGGGCTTAATTACTTGCAAGTTTTGCTAGTGACCATTTTATAGGGGAAAATTGATCGGAAATTTCCATTGGAATCCACGATGATTTAAACTCCCCATAAACCCTTACATTCGAGGACGAATGTTCCTAAGGGGGGGAGGGTGTTACAACCCATATCCACATGTGTTAGTTCATGCCATATATTAGTTAACATAAATCCAAGAAGGAATTATCTTTGAGATGATAAGAAGTCAATCCTATTGGTCTTAAGTGATACAAGAGTGTATAAGGGTGATTAACAAGTATTAGAAGTTAAACGAATCAAGGATGTTGTAACTCGTATTTTCAGGTAAAACTTGAGGTTCTTAATACACTCAAGGTCATGTATTAAGGTATTTGAATCATATAATATCCATATCATATGTCTTGAAGTCAAATGAGTTATGAAACAAAAGTCGACAAACGTTGTCGCAACTTAGGTTCATAATTTACTTAAACATTAGGTTAAATGTTTCTAAGCTTTTCTCCTAATTTACAAAGAATTACGGGGTGATATACCCAAAAACTTACAGATCTATCAGTCTAGTTTCACACGCATTAAAACGTTTGTCAATACGATCTCGGAGTATAGAGATATTCATATTTTCGCAAGCCTGCGCAGATTGGTAGATGACAAGTAGGTGCATGACCTACTTGCCAAAATGATAGGACAAAATTAAAAGACCTAAGTCGGACAAGAGAGGACTTTTAAGGGGTTATGAACTCAGTTATTTCATCCATATTTCATACCCTCAAAACAAAAGTTAACACCTGCAACTCCTCCCAAAAAATCCCACACAAACCCTAATCGATTTTCCCTCTCTTTCAAGTTCTATTTGAAGGTAAAACCTAGAATATTAAGAACCAAGGGAAGGACTGAGTTATCCAACAAGTAAGGTAAGTTACTGCCATATTTCATACATTTTTCTCTGCTGTGAATTCATGGTAATTCGTTCTATACATGTAAGAACTCACGGGACAGTGATTGGAAGCCGTGAGTTCGAGTTATTCACTTGTAGCGGACTATTTTCTGGACTGTTTTGTGTTGCTATTGGGCTGCATGTTTTACTACTATTTTGTGGAGTTTTGGAGGTGGAAGGGTGTGGAGGAACACCTTATATATGTAGGGTTGTGGGATGACAGTTATTCGTAACATTTCCGGGTCGTTTGACACGACTACGGTGGTCGTCGTATGTGTGATGTAATTAGGTTATGCGTGGACTGTTTTGGGAGGCTCAATATGTTTATTATTGATGTTGTTTGGGATGTTTGGTGATTGTTTTGAATTGTGTGAAGTCATATATATAGGGGAGGTGCTGTCCGTTTCAACATAAAATAGGTTGTGGTCGATACATAATAGTTATGACGCTTAAATGATAACGATAGTATCGTTTCTCTTATTGTAGACTAAAGAGTTGTGACAATTGCATAGCTTGTGATTGGGGCAGTATATACAAGGTATGTGAGGCTATCCCTTTTCTTCTTTTGCACGACTCTGATTGTACATAATGTAATGAACGAGCTTCCGAAGATACTTTACTCTTGGAAGCTAGCAGTACTTACATTGCTTTCCCTCTTATGGAACGATTGATGTTAATGTTGCTTCTCTTATTCTTATGTTATCAATGTTGTTGGAACTTCCTGATTCTTGTAAGGTTCATAGTGAAGAGTTAATCCTAATAACGTGTACAGAGGATATCGACCTTACGTCACTCCGAAAGGTTTAGAATGTGATTCCATGAGTCGAGCATGCATTATATATATGTATCTATTTTACTCTACCAAGCCGCGCTATAGTCGGACGGGTATGGCACCTATTGTGCAACCACTGATCAGTTGGGTTTTACCGAGCTCCACGTGGCCAGGTACGATTCTATCGAGCCTTATGACGGCCGGGTACGTTTTTACCAAGCCTATTATGGCTGGGTACGATATGATGATGATGATGACCACAGAGGCGTATGTCTTAAAATTTTATGTATACGTACATATGTATCATGCATTTCATGTCAGTACCCCTCAGAGGTACTCAGATGTTCCAGGTTGTATATTATCTATCCCTACTTACATTACTGTTCATATTTATGGTTCCCTGCCTTACATACTCAGTACTTTATTCGTACTGACGTCCTTTAGTTTGTGGACGCTGTATGTCGTGCTGCAGGCCCTAATAGACAGGCAGGTGCAGCTCCCCACCACAGTAGGTTGTCCAGTTCAGCAGTAATTGGCGAGATCCCTTCTCCGGACTTGCCTTGGTCTTGGTATGCATTTTTGTTATAGACATTATGGGTATGTCGGGGCCCTGTTCCGGCTATGTTGCAGCACTTATGTTCATTTAGAGGCTCATAGACAAGTGTCGACTCATGTATAGTTTGGTATGCCTTGTCGGCTGGTTTTTGTTGTATAGTCTTTCATGGTAGCGTGGTAGCTCGTACCTTATATGTAGTTTCTTGATTGTCTGGTCATCCCCTGCTATGTATGTTCATGCCATCATATTTTATTGCTGGTTGTCCATGATCCAGGTCTACCATTTATATTGATCTCGTCAACCCTAAAAGATAATAAAAAAAAGGTTAGATAAAATGTACGTTGGTGCTCGACAAGTATGGTCGGGTGCTAGTCATGGCTCTCCAGTTTGGGTCGTGACAAACTTGGTATCAGAGCAAGTCTGTCCTAGGGATTATCTATGAGCCGTGTCTAGTAAAGTCTTGATTATGGATGTATAGCGCGCCATATTTATAATCTGGAGGCTACATGACATCTAGGGTTGTTACCTTCTTCCTGAATCTAGATCGTGTGTAGAGTTGAGTCGTAAGTATTCGTCTCTAATATTTACCTTGTTTTCTTTCAGCGATGCCTTCGACTAGGAAGAAAACAATTAGTAGACAGCTTGATACAACTGCGGAAGAGGGTACCAGTCAGGTGCCCCAAGCCAGAGCAGGCCAAAGTGAGGCTCAGAGTGAGATGTCGTCTCATACCTCATCTACCCCGTCTCCTCCAAAGGATATTAGGAGGCACCCAGCACCTCCAGTTACTTCGTCTGGCACTACAGACTAGGATATGCAGAGTGCTTTACAGTTATTGACTAGCTTGGTAGCTGCTCAGGCTCAGAGGCAGAATACAGGTGCTACTGATAAACCAGTTAGTACGAGAGTTCGTAATTTTATTAATTTAGACCCTCCAGTGTTTACCGGATCATACCCCAAGGAGGACCCGCAGACTTTTATTGACTAGGTTCATCGTACACTACGGGTTATGCATGTTAGTGATACAGAGGCAGTAGAGTTGGCTTCTTATCAGCTACGGGATTTAGCGGTTCTCTGGTATGATATTTGGGAGAGATCTAGGGGTTCGAATGCTCCTCCAGCTATGTGGAAGGAATTTTCTGAGGCCTTTCTTCGTCACTACTTGCCAGTTAAGATACGACGAGCTAGAGCTGATAAGTTCTTGAACCTTAGACAAGGTAATATGAGTGTGTGAGAGTACAATATGCAGTTCGATTCTTTAGCAAGTATGTTCCCCATATGGTGGCTGAGATGAGTGATAGGGTTCATTTGTTTGTGAACGGATTGGGACCACATCTGATAAATGAGTGCACGGCAGCCTCCTTGGTGGAGGGCATGGATATTTCCCGTATTTAGGCTTATGCCCAGACCCTAGAGGATCGTAAGCACCAGCAGAGGGCAGATAGGGAGCAGGATAGGGGTCAGCATAAGAGGGCGAGATTTACAAGGTATTATAATGCCTTCAGAGGAAACATCAGGCCCCAGTCTTCGAGGAGTTCGGCGCCACCTGTAGCTAGTGCTCCCCCACAGTTTCAGAGGCCTCGATATGATCGATTTACCCATTATGGTCCAGGTCAGAGTTTGCAGGCATCAGGCTCGTAACATCACAGGGATATTAGTCAGACGAGACCCACAACACCACGTTGTGATCAGTGCAACAAGGCCTACTTTGGACTATGCCGTTGAGGTTATGATGCTTGTTATTCTTGCGGACAGCCTGGCCATATGATGCGGGATTGTCCTAACAGGGGAGGTGATGGTATGGCTCAGCTGACTAGATCTGTATCTGCTTCTTCCTCATCAGTTCGACCTCCAACACGAGGTTTTTAGCAGTCGACAGGTCGTGGTAGAGGTATATGTGCAATGCCGAGTTTGAGGGGTGGTCAAAATCGAACCTACGCTCTAGTAGGTTGACAAGATCTCGAGTCATCTCCAGATGTTCTTACAGGTATATTATCTGTGTTTTCTTATGATGTATATGCGCTGATTGATCCGGGATCTACATTATCATATGTTACACCCTTTGTGGCTACTAAGTTTGGCATTGAACCTGAATTGATAAGTAAACCCCTTGTGGTATCTACTCCGATAGGAGATTCTGTGATTGCTAGAAGGGTATATAGAGGTTGTACTGTGATGATTTGTAGTCGTCAAACCTCGGCAAATTTATTTGAGTTAGAAATGGTTGATTTTGATGTGATAATGGGAATAGACTGGTTGGCCTCATGCTATGCAAATGTTGACTATCGTACAAAGATGGTTAGGTTTCAATTTCCTAGTGAACCCATCATTGAATGGAAAGGGAATATTGCTACACCAAAAGGTAGGTTTATTTCCTATCTTAAGGCAAGGAAAATGATCTCAAAAGGTTACATTTATCATTTAGTTTGCATTAGGTATGCGGAGGCAGCGTATATGGCTTGAATTACTGAAAGACTACGACGTTGAGATATTGTATCATCCCGGTAAAGCCAATGTTGTGGCTGACGCTCTCAGACATAAATCAATGGGAAGCTTAGTACATATTGAGGTAGGTAGATGGAGGTTGACTAAAGAGCTTCATCAGCTAGCCAATATGAGAATCAGATTGTTAGACTCTGATGACGGAGGTGTTACTGTACAGGATACATCAGAATCATCTTTGGTAGCCGAGGTAAAAGCACGGCAATATGAAGATCATATCTTAGTATGATTAAGAGAGAGCATTCAGCAGTGTAAAAGTATGGCTTTTGAGATTGGAAGAGATGGGGCACTGAGATATCAGGGCCGATTATGTGTGCCTAATGTGGCAGGGTTGCGATAGAAGATTATGAATGAGATTCATCAATCCCAATATTCCATACATCCCGGCTCGACAAAGATGTATCATGATGTCAAGGAGCAGTATTGGTGGGATAACATGAAGAAGTCTATTGGAGAATTTGTAGCCTAGTGTCCTAATTGTCAACAAGTAAAGATAGAACATCAGAAACCCGGTGGATTGCTTCAGAATAAAGAGATTCTGACCTGGAAATGGGAGGTGATTAATATGGACTTCATTATTGGATTACCTTGCTCTTATCATAAGTTTGACTCCATCTGGGTGATAATAGATCGACTTACAAAATGTGCCCCTTTTCTGCCAGTTAAGACAACTTACACGACTGAAGATTATGCGAAGTTATTTATCAAGGAGATTGTTAGGCTTCATGGTGTGCCGGTATCTATTATATCAGACCAAGGAGCTCAATTTACAGCTAAATTTTGGAGGTCTTGTCAGAAGGTTTTAGGCACACAAGTGAATCTCAGCACTGCATTTCATCTGCAGACTAACGGACAGGCTGAACGTACCATTCAGACACTGGAAGATATGATATGATCATGTGTTCTAGATTTTAAGGGAAATTGGGATGACAATCTTCCACTCATAGAATTCGCCTACAATAATAGCTACCATTCCAGTATTAAAATAGCCCAATACGAGGCACTATACGAGAGAAGATGTAGATCACCAGTTGGATGGTTCGAAGTCGGTGAAATAGAATTATATGGGCCAGATTTGATTCACCAAGCTATTGAGAAGGTGAAAGTGATACAGGAGCGATTGAGGATGGCACAAAGCACGAAAAAATCTTATTCCGATGTCCGACGTCGTGATCTAGAGTTTGAGGTTGGTGATTAGGTTTTCCTAAGGATCTCACCAATGAAGGGTATTATGCGTTTTGGGAAGAAAGGTAAGTTGAGTCCAAGGTATATCGGGCTGTATAAAATTCTTCGACGGATTGGACAGGTTGCTTATGAGTTAGAATTTCCATCCAAATTGGAATTTGTCCACCCGGTATTCCATGTATCTATGTTGAGGAAATGTACTGGAGACCCTTCTCGAGTTGTCCCTATAAAAGATGTACAGGTTACAGAGGACCTATCATATGAAGAAGTGCCATTGGCTATATTAGATCGACAAGTCTGCAAGCTGAGAACAAAAGATGTAGCTTCCATCAAAGTATTGTGGAGGAACAAGAATATGGAAGAAATAATATGGGAAGCAGAAGAGGAGATGAAGTCTAAATACCCGAACCTATTCCAGAATAAAGATAACAAGGATGCTGGTGAAACACATGATACATTGGAAGGTGAAATGGCTCTATGAGGTAAGCAATAACTTGAGAATACTCTTCCTTAATACAAAATGGCGATATGCAGATAATGTACATGTCTATAATTCTTTGCATACTCTTGTTAGCCTATACGTTGAGTTAACCGCTTGCAAGTTTGTCCTCTATTTATGGGAGAAACTTGACCGGAATCCACGATGATTTAAACTCCCCATGAACCCTTACATTCGAGGACGAATGTTCCTAAGGGGGGAAGGGTGTTACAACCCATATCCACACGCGTTAGTTCATTCCATATATTAGTTAACATAAATCCAAGAAGGAATTACCTTTGATATGATAAGAAGTTAATCCTATTGGTCTTAAGTGATACAAGGGTGTATAAGGGTGATTAACAAGTATTAGAAGTTAAACGAATCAAGGATGTTGTAACTCGTATTTTCAGGTAAACCTTGAGGTTCTTAATACACTCAAGGTCATGTATTAAGGTATTTGAATCATATAATATCCGTATAATAAGTCTTGAAGTCAAACGAGTTATGAAACAAAAGTCGACAAACGTTGTCGCAACTTAGGTTCATAATTTACTTAAACATTAGGTTAAATGTTTCTAAGCTCATCTCCTAATTTACAAGGAATTACAGGGTGATATATCAACCAAATTAAAGATCTATGAGTCTAGTTTCCAACTCATTAAACTGTTTGTCAATACGAGCTCGGAGTATAGAGATATTCATATTTTCCCAAGCCTGCGCAGATTGGTAGATGACAAGTAGGTGCATCACCTACTTGCCAAAATGATAGGACACAATTAAAAGACCTAAGTCGGACAAGAGAGGATTTTTAAGGGGTTATGAACTCAATTATTTCATCCATATTTCAGACCCTCAAAACCAAATTTAACCCCTGCAACCCCTCCGAAATATGTTTATTATTGATGTTGTTTGGGATGTTTGGTGATTGTTTTGAATTGTGTGAAGTCATATATATAGGGGAGGTGCTGTCCGTTTCAACATAAAATAGGTTGTGGTCGATACATAATAGTTATGACGCTTAAATGATAACGATAGTATCGTTTCTCTTATTGTAGACTAAGGAGTTGTGACAATTGCATAGCTTGTGATTGGGGCAGTATATACAAGGTATGTGAGGCTATCCCTTTTCTTCTTTTGCACGACTCCGATTGTACATAATGTAATGAACGAGCTTCCAAAGATACTCTACTCTTAGAAGCTAGCAGTACTTACATTGCTTTCCCTCTTATGGAACGATTGATGTTAATGTTGCTTCTCTTATTCTTATGTTATCAATGTTGTTGGTACTTCCTGATTCTTATAAGGTTCATAGTGAAGAGTTAGTCCTAATAACGTGTACAGAGGATACCGACCTTACGTCACTCCGAAAGGTTTAGAATGTGATTCCATGAGTCGAGCATGCATTATATATATGTATCTATTTTACTCTACCGAGCCATGCTATAGTTGGCCGGGTACGGCACCTATTGTGCAACCACTGATCAGTTGGGTTTTACCGAGCTCTACGTGGCTGGGTACGATTCTACCGAGCCTTTTGACGGCCGACTACATTTTTACCAAGCCTATTATGGTTGGGTACGATATGATGATGATGATGACCACAGAGGCGTATGTTTTAAAAGTTTATGTATACATACATATGTATCATGCATTTCATGTCAGTATCCCTCAGAGGTACTCAGATGTTCCAGGTTGTATATTCTCTATCCCTGCTTACATTACTGTTCGTATTTATGGTTCCCTACCTTACATACTCAGTACTTTATTCGTACTGACGTCCTTTTGTTTGTGGACGCTGCATATCGTGCTGCACGCCCTAATAGATAGGTAGGTGCAGCTCCCCCACCATAGTAGGTTGTCCAGTTCAGCAGTGATTGGCGAGATCCCTTCTTCGGACTTGTCGTGGTCTTGGTATGCATTTTTGTTATAGACATTATGGGTATGTCGGGGCCCTGTTCCGGCTATGTTGCAGCACTTATGTTCATTTAGAGGCTCATAGACAAGAGTCGACTCTTTTATAGTTTGGTATGCCTTGTTGGCTGGTTTTTGTTGTATAGTCTTTCATGGTAGCGTGGTAGCTCGTACCTTATATGTAGTTTCTTGATTGTCTGGTCATCCCCTGCTATGTATGTTCATGCCATCATATTGTATTATTGGTTGTCCATGATCCAGGTCTACCACTTATATTGATCTCGTCAACCCTAAAAGATAATAAAAAAATGTTAGATAAAATGTACGTTGGTGCTCGGCAAGTATGGTCGGGTGCTAGTCATGGCCCTCCAGTTTGGGTCGTGACATTCATACCCTCAGGTCTAGATTTACAATGGTTACTTACCTCAAACCTGATGAAATATTACTCCGTAATGCCTTTGCCTCTCGATCGGCCGAAACTCACTTCGAATCTATCCAATATAAGAATTATAACATCAATATATTCTAAGGGAATGAAGCCCATGAGAAATAATCAATTTACATCAAGAGATTTCTAAAAATGTCAAGTCCCTTTATATCCTTTCAGACGGTAAAAAGATATTGCTAACTGATGCCAGCAATGAATATTGGAGTGTTGTTCTATTTGAAGAAAAAGATGGCCAGAGGAAAATATGCGGATATGCCAGTGGAAAGTTCAAGATGCCGAGCAACATTATCACTCCACTTTCAAGGAAATTCTTGCAGTAAAGAATGGAATCAAGAAATTTAATTTCTTCCTTATCCATACAGAATTTCTAATAGAGATGGATATGAAGGCCTTCCCAAAGATGATTCAGCTAAATGCAAAAATTATTCCCAATCATCAAATTCTCAGGTGGGCTCAATGATTCTCTCCATACAAGTTTCAAGTCAAGCACTTGAAAGGAAAAGATAATTTTCTCGCAGATTTTCTGTCTCGATCGGAAGAATTCTCAAAGAGATTTTCCCCAGCAAAACTGAAGTCAAAGTAAAAGCTGATTAGCCACATCTTCATGCTTTCAAGTATACCAGGAACAAGTTCATCAAAGCCAAAAGACCATCCACCAGAGTTGTTCAACCTCATGGATCCATTTGATCCGTCAATTATTATGGAAAGAAGAACGTAATATGAGCTCCAAATTTTCCGGCAACATGGAGGATCAATTCTCAAGCCATATGGGGTCAATCCAAAATATCCGTTCTGCCATATATTCATACCTCAAGCTAAAAATTAACCACTAGAACAATTATGGTTTTTCTGGTACCTATGTCATCAGTATTATATTTTCATAGAATTCAAATGCAACGTCTTCAAGGATTTTGATAACATTGCACCAGCTCTTAAAGTATTTTTACTATGGTTCAAGCCTAGAAGATATTGGATGCTATGTTTCAGCGATTCCTACGCAGCAAAGATATTCATGTTCCATAGGCCAGTGAACACCATAAATGGAAAAGTCCAGGAACAAGCAGAGGCATAATTTTTGTGGAAATTTTCCGTGTCCATTTTATCAATGGAGGAAGAATATAGCGAAGTAGAAAGAATCCTTTTCCAGCAAAATAGGTGCATCCCGAGAGAGATATGGCCAAAAGATTGGGCAAGATGGAATTATACCAACACTCATCCTCACTGGGAAAGAGTCCGGGAAGCAGCAAAATAATATCAAACCCCATACGAAGTCATCCGAGAAAAGATCACTCACGACATTTCCAGATTAAATTTTCGGATTACATCTCTCAATCCAAAAGAGAAAGAACACAGCAGAGAAGGACCATCAAAATCCAGGCATTACTACACCAGGTCTTTGAAAAGATGCCTAGAAGACAACCCTATAATCAATGAAGGATAATTATCTAAATCCCTACTAATCCCACCATAATCCTACATTACCTACCAAAAAACCCTCAAAAATATCCTACCCATGCCAAGATAAATTCCCACATCTTTCCATACTATCCGGGCCCCACTTCCACTTGTTTTCTACATGCTTCATCACATGCAGCACCCTACTTTCACATGTAGTCACATGCTCCCTCATACTTTCAAATGCTACACCATGTATATTCCACCACTTTCACATGTTTTCAGGAGCTTTTTAGTTGGTTTGCCTAAAGTCCTTCACATGCCAAGAAGGACCCATATGTAGATAGGTTTGCCATGTAATATAGGTTTATTTCATTATGTAAGTTTGTCTTGTAATAACCTCCTAGTCCTATATAAAAGAGGCCTTGTATTAGTTGGAAGATGATCTTGTAACCTTTGTAAATCTTCTGTGATATATTACATATGAGTGCTTTCTAGATTTCCCTCTTGTTCTTTCTTTTGAATGGATGGAAAGGTCGGTCCATGTATGAAAATAGAGTAAGAATACTCTTTGAAAGTTAGCTTATTGTAGTACAAAAATTTTCTGAGTTATAAACAACTAACGTTGGTTGTAGTACAAAAGTTTTCTAAGTTGTGTAGCTTGGCAAACCGTCCCTTATGGGTTGTTGAAGCCAGCCCCTATGTAGGAAAACTTTTGCGACTATAAAAATTAACTGCTTCTGTAGCTTGGCAAGTCGTCCTTTATGGGTTGTTGAAGTCATCCCCTTTGTATGGAAACTTTCGTATCTATGATTTAGTTTGCTTTCATAGAGTCTATTGCTCTGTTCCTTATACTGTAGTATCAGAGCCAACACATCCTTTCGGAGGGAGGAACAGTTTACTAAATATGTCTGAGTCATTTCCATAATCCTCTTCCCTTGCAAAAATGAATATGTCTCCTACTCTATATAAAACCTTGTCCAAAAAATATGATTACCTCTATGAAGTAGATATCCTGCCAGATGAACAAAAAGTATCCTCAGTGAACTACCCCTCATAAACCCCTACTCAGCTTTCGCCAAAAAATCATTTGCACCCTGGACCCAAATTTGTTCCTTAGTCCAACACAAACTAAAAGGAGTCAAAGAATATGTTGCTGCCTCAAAACTTGACCAGCATCCTATTCTTGCCACTCGAGAGGAACAATTTATCACTCTTCAAATCCCAGATGATTTTCCTAAACAATAGAGAGATCATGGTTTTACCCATATCCATTTTGGTGCTATTCGAATTGCTTTAACATATGACGGAAGAAAAGGTCAACCTGTTGTAGCTCGACTTTCTCTTCTAGATACAGGATACTTGGAGTACCAACATGCAAATTTGGGGACTGGAGAAGTTACCCTGAATGTTGGGACTGTCTTCATAATTATCTTTCCAAATTTCAACATGTCCCTTTATGATCCATACTTAATCGAAGCACTAAAAATCCAAGTCCAAATCCAAGGAGCCCCTCAAGCCAAAGATTTAATCCAAGCCACTCTTCATCACCAAATTGCATGGCAAGTCCAAAATCATGCCATGGATCTTTCCCTTCCTGGAGGATAAAATGCTTTACTCCTAAATATTGATGCTACCAAAGGAAATACCATGTGCACCCAAATACCCAAACAAATTTCAAGAGATGAATTTTTCAAAATCCTTCCTGATTCCTGGATCACAAATTATGAAAAGTTAAGAGAATCGGAGGAATCTCTACAATCTGGTGAACCAACTTTTACCAAAAGATATGACAAAACTATTTGCATAAGCTTTGACCATTCCCATCTCAAAAAACAAATAAAACCATCTTCTCTTGCCAAATGATTCAACGCAAAGGTACAACAGATACATACCCTGAACCTGATGGAGAGTTCTTTTGGAATATACAAAGAATCATGGAAGAACATGACTAGTGTCAAAATTTCGACAAAGAAGGAAAAAGGACTTGGTGGTTCAAATGCCCCTATACGGGACACTGCCCTTGGATCTTGATTGCGACTTTCAAGAATGTTTGGAAGATCCAATTGGAGAATATGATGAATACCACCAGCGTCATTGGGAAAGGTTCAGCCTCAACAAAAAAAAACCAAAATCCAAGAAGAAGGGGAAAATCACTGAAAAACAATTTCGAGCCAAATATGAAAATAACGATCCTTCAATTGGCTTATTAATCCGTCCAGGTAAATATGAATTTCTTGTCAGTTAAAACCACAGGAATGGCCAAAATTACCAGAAAAATTCACTTCAAGCTAGGAGGATAGTGAAATCAAACCCTAACCCAAATCACCATCAGCTCATACCCAGAATCCAAAAAGTCACCTGAACCTAAAACTTCACCAACTCAAAAAATCATATATCCCACACAACCAAAAATATTCATGCTAAGTTCTTCACGCTCCAGTCATACCCAAGATTTTCCTTCACTTCAACCTTTTGAAAAAGAGGGTATAAGCCATGTTCCAAGAATTCCCACGAAAAACATAGTTCTACCTACTGGAGAAAAACCCCCAACAAGTGACATCGAAGCAACAATGAGTTGGCAATCAGAAAACTCTATCTGCCAAAACAAGGTACTGAGCAACATTGGCAACACCATAAAGAACGTGGCCCATACAGAAAACAAAATGATGAGCAAAGTGGAGACAATTGAGAAAAAGATAGAGCAGACATCATCTCACCATGTCGGACTAATCAAAGCCTTAGAACTAATATTGGCAAATTTACAATATGAGATTTGTCCGCCAGGAACTTCACTTTTCCAGTTCTTCCAACAACAACAAAAGGAGACAATTTCCATCAAAGAGCAAACTCAACTTCTGAGAAATGACCACTTTGAGCCACAAAAAACCCCAGTTTTTTCCTCAAAACCTACCTTCTTCCCTATGTCTCCACAAGCATATTCCCCACCTAAATTAGATTACACCTTTTCTACTTTTCCATCTACCTCACAAAATCCAATCTCTTTCACCCAACCCTTAAAAGAAGAACATGATTTTGATATCGCAAAAATGGCTTGGGAAAGGAAAGATGCCCTTGCAACACAAAAACAAACCAAGAACAGGCGATACCAAGGAGAAAGTTCAAAAGGATCCAACCCCAAAAATCTGATGATTTCTGACCAAAAGACTCCAGACCTCTATGTCTCCCAGCCAAGATACATATCAGAAGAAGATACTCCATGGTCAGAATCTTTAAATTCATCAGGTGATGAAACAATGGAAGATAGCTCTAAATCAAGCAATGAATCCACAACGAACTCTTCCAAAAACGACGATCCCCCAATATTTGTAAACCAGCCAAGAGACCCAGAAGTATCTGAAGTAGATGAGGAACAAGAAGGCATGATAGATGAGCCAATCCTAGAAAAAAGATATGAGCCCATGGCGTCAAAACCCGTTGGAACTGGTTTCCACACTTTCGCCTTAGATGACGTCAAGGTTTCAAGATGGCCTCAAAGGATCCAAGACTTCTATACTTGGATGGTGACCAAAAATTTGGTGGAACGAGAAAAGTATATCATCCCGTCAGAACTCACTTCACAGTTCTCAGGAATCCTTTGAGATTGGTGGAACTCACTTGGAATTCAAGACAAAAATAATTTTCTTGCTTCCCAAGATTTTGCCTTCAACATCAGAATCCTACATGAAGTTTTCTGCGGAGATACTGGCCAAAGACAGGAGAAAATGCGAAGACAACTCTTCGAGATGAAGTGTGTGTCATTCGACAGAAATGACATTGACAGGCATTTTCAAAAGTTGTTGGCAAGCCGAACCATGACCATCATTGAAGAAAAGTTTCAGCCTATAACAATCCCACAAATTGGTTACATTAGGCAAGTTATTTTTGTCGCATTGGATGACATTTGTATAAAACGCTCAACCCTAAAGCAAATTATCCAGCACAATCCAGTGCTTGACAAAGAATGCCGCAAATCTGATCTAATCACCGGATCAGGATGTTCCTGCCACATATCCAGGCGAAGGAGAGAATTTAGGAGGTTCAAATGGCCAAGAATTCCAGACGGGAAATTAAGGTCCAAGAGACGCATAAAATATTTTGGATGCAGAAGGCCAGGAAATTTTCACAAGAAGAACAGATGCTTTTTTGCCATAAAATTGGACATTTTGCAAAAAATTGTCCCCAATCAAGAAGATCTGTCAAACTCCTTGAAGATATTGAAGATTACACTGGCATACATCTTGGAAAAGAGGAGGACCTTGAATCCATATTCTCTGTGGATGATGAACCTAATGAAGAAACTTTATTCTCTCTTGATATCTATGAAGATCAAGGCAATGATCAATACCAAATTTCAGAACCAGTGATCGAAGCCCAAGAGGAGATTAACGCTCTCGCAGTCGTTCCTCAAGTAGAACTCAAAGTCTATTCATCCAAATGGGATAAACCAACAGTTATTGCGTTCATCGACACCGGAGCTGCTTCTTCAATGATAAATCCTGTTGTTCTCCTTGAAGATCAATGGGTGCCGCATTTTAAGGATTTCAACACTGCATTAAATGCAATCTTGACCACAATTGTCGTTACAAAGCACCCGATCACAATTGAGTTCTTTCCAGGATTGAAGTACAGAACCAAGCTTCTAGGATCTAATGTACCAGGAAAGGATCTAATTATTGGGTTCGACATTTATAGACAACTTAGAGATCAACTCCAGATCAAGGCAAATGGGATAGCTTTTAAAAAGCAGTTCAAACTTCTTCTGAGATTCCGAGGTTATTCCAAATCACCAACGATGAACAAATCAAAGAGATTGAGCAAAATCTCATTGAACATTCATGTGCTGAATCCCACAAGGATTTCATGAAAAAGGGAAACACCCGTTATGGAAAAACGAAGAGTTTTTTTATCAAGCTCCCTTTCAAGAAGAATGAAAATATCACTCCAACAAAAGCCAGCCATTCAGGGATGAATCCACACCATCTTCAGCTTGCAAAGAAAGAATGTGAAGAACTTTTGGAATTTGATCTGATAGAGTCATTAGATTCACAATGGGCATGCGAAGCATTTTATGTCAACAAAAGAGCTGAACAGACAAGAGGAAAACTCAGGTTAGTCATCAACTACCAGCCACTTAACCATTTCCTCCAAGATGATAAGTTCCCTATCCCAAATAAACTAACCCTTTTCTCCCGCTTAGCCAAGGCCAAAAAAATTTCAAAATTTGATTTAAAATCCGGATTTTGGAAATTGGGAATCCACCTTAAAGAAAGACCCAAAACGGGATCTTGCATCCCCGATCATCACTTCCAATGGAAAGCCATACCCTTCGGGTTGAAAAATGCACCCTCCTTGTTCCAAAAATCCATGATAAAAATATTCCAACCCATCCTCCATACCTCTTTAGTTTATATAGATGACATCCTGTTATTTAGTGATACATTGGAAGAACATGTCAACATGCTTCATCAATTTGAGGCATTAGTAACACATTACGGGATCATGCTTTCTGCAAAAAAGATAGTTCTTGCTCAAAAGGAGATCGATTTTCTCGGAATGCATTTTGTCCAAGGTGAATACAGTCTAGGACCACATATATGTCAGGAATTGCTCAAATTTACAGAAACCAACTTCACAACAAAGCATATCCAACAGTTCTTGGGGATAATAAATTATGTAAGAGATTTCATCCCAAATATCTCTACATACATTTCACTGCTCACAGAAATGCTCAAGAAAAATGCTCCATCATGGGGAGAGAAATAGGATGAAGCAGTCAGAAAAATAAAAGAGATTTCTAAAAATGTCAAGACCCTCTATATCCCTTCAAACGGTAAGAAGATATTGAAAACTAATGCCAGCAATGAATATTAGAGTGCTGTTCTATTTCAAAAAAAAGATGTCCAGAGAAAAATATGCGGATACGCCAGTGGAAAGTTCAAAGATGCCGAGCAACATTATCACTCCACTTTCAAGGAAATTCTTGCAGTAAAGAATGGAATCAAGAAATTTAATTTCTTTCTTATTCATACAGAATTTCTAATAGAGATGGATATGAATACCTTCCCAAAGATGATTCAGCTAAATGCAAAAATTATTCCAAATCCTCAGATTATCAGGTGGGCTTAATGGTTCTATCCATGCAAGTTTCAAGCCAAGCACCTGAAAGGAAAAGATAATATTCTTGCAGATTTTATGTCTCGACCAGAAGAATTCTCAAAGAGATTTTCCCCAGCAAAACTGAAGTCAAAGCACAAGCTGATCAGCCACATCTTCATGCTTTCAAGTATACCAGGAACAAGTTCATCAAAGCCAACAGACTATCCACTGGAGTTGTTCAACCTCATGGATCCCTTTGATCCGTCAATTATTATGGAAAGAAGAACTGATTATGAGCTCCAAGTTTTCCGGCAACATGGAGGATCCATTCTCAAGCCATATGGGGTCAATCCAGAATATCCGTTCTGAAATATATCCATAGCTCAAGCTAAGGATTTTCCACAAGAACTATTATGGTTCTTCTGGTACCTATGCCATCAGTATTATATTTTCATGGAATTCAAATGCAACGTCTTCAAGGATTTTGATAACATTGCACCAGCTCTTAAATTATTTTTACAATGGTTCTAGCCTAGAAGATATTGGATGAAATGTTTCAGCGATTTCTACACAGCAAAGATATTCATGTTCCATAGGCCAGTGAAGATCATTAATCGAAAAGTCCACGCGCAAGCAGAGGCATCATTCTGGTGGAACTTTCCCGTGTCCATTTTATCAATGAAGGAAGAATATAGTGAGGCACAAAGAATGCTTTTCAAGCAAAATAGGTGCATCCAGAGAGAGATATGGCCAAAAGTTGGGCAAATTGGAATTATACCAACACTCATCCTCACTGGGAAAGAGTCCGGGAAGCAGCAAAAGAATATCAAACCCCATAAAAATTCATCCGAGAAAAGATCACTCACGACATTTCTAGATTAATGTTGCGGATTACATCTCTCAATCCAAAAGAGAAAGAACACAGCGGAGAAGGACCGTCAAATTCCAGGCATTACTACACAAGGTCTTTGAAAAGATGCCTAGAAGATAACCCTAGAATCAATGAAGGATAATTATCTAAATCCCTGCTAATTCCACCATATTCCTACATTACCTACCAAAAAACCCTCAAAAATATCCTACCCATGCCAAGACAAATTCCCACATCTTTCCATACTATCCGGGCCCCACTTCCACTTGTTTTCACATGCTTCTACATGTTTCGTCACATGCAGCACCCTACTTTCACATGTAGGCACATGCTCCCTCATACTTTCACATGCTACACCATGTATATTCCACCACTTTCACATGTTTTCAGGAGCTTTTTAGTTGTTTTGCCTGAAGTCCTTCACATGCCAAGAAGGACCCATATGTAGATAAGTTGGCCATAAAAGATAAGTTTATTTTATTATGTAAGTTTGTCTTGTAATAATCTCCTAGTCCTATATAAAGTAGGCCTTGTAGTAGTTTGAAGAGCATCTTGTAACCTTTGTAAATCTTCTGTGATATATTACATATGAGTGCTTTCTAAATTTTCTTTTTGTTCTTTCTTTCGAATGGATGGAAAGGCCGGTCCATGTATGAAAATAGAGTAAGAATACTCTTTGAATGTTAGCTTATTATAGTATGAAAATTTTCTGAGTTATAAACAACTAACATTGGTTATAGTACAAAAGTTTTCTGAGTTGTGTAG
Organism: Nicotiana sylvestris; assembly: GCF_000393655.2. Classification (NCBI taxonomy): domain Eukaryota; kingdom Viridiplantae; phylum Streptophyta; class Magnoliopsida; order Solanales; family Solanaceae; genus Nicotiana; species Nicotiana sylvestris. The sequence continues at coordinate 129,649,970 of NC_091064.1, read as the reverse complement.
CTTGGCAAACCGTCCCTTATGGGTTGTTGAAGCCAGCCCCTTTGTAGGAAAACTTTTGCGACTATAAACAAATTAACTATTTGTGTAGCTTGGCAAGCCGTCCCTTATGGGTTGTTGAAGCTAGCCCCTTTGTAGGGAAACTTTCGTATCTATGATTTAGTTTGCTTTCTTGGAGTCTCTTACTCTGTTCCTTACACTGTGGTATAATATCCGTCAATTAAATAGACAAAAAACAGTTTAAACAAATTCAGCACACAATTGAGAAAAGGAGAAGCTCAGAAATTGAAGTAGGAAATGAAGACAGACAATCATTAAAAAGGAAGAACACAAAGTGAAGAAAGAAGGAAGCAGAGACAATCATCGCCACATTACTCTCGAGCTTCATATGTACAAGAAAAAAACAAAAAAAAAGCTCTTAATTGGGAAATAAATTGATAGAAACAATGGTAACAGATTACCCAAATCTCTTAAGAACCCAATAAACATTCATAAAACCAAATTTCTGGGCTCATAGATGGTTGATTTAGTGAGACAACTTAAACTAATACTACTTACATATATGTAGTTATGAATTACTGTCTAGGTTAATAAACACTTAAGCAAAAGAGATAATTCATGCTATGCCATATGATGAGTAAATAAAATGATGGAGGAGGACCAATGACTGGAAGTGTTTGTCAACAGTAAAGGACATGTCAACAGTAAAGGACAAGTTTGAGCAACTTCTTTTTGTAACTTAACCACCCAAACTAGGATTGTTGATTATAATATATACACAAGACCTTAACCCCTGAGGTCAAAGGTATTACACAAAAAGTTACCTTAATCCCAAACGTACATTCTAGCTTACCAAAAAGCTAGCCTTATCATATCTACTTCTAAAGCTTAGTAACTCCCATTTATCTAGCTGAAAAAGACCTTTACAACTCTTAGGCAGTTGTAGAAAGAGCTTTATGTTTATGTTTGTGTTTGTGACTCTGCTTTTATGCTTTTGTTGAGTTCTTCTATGAAGCAATATTAGTGGGTCAGTGTGCCTAACATATCTTCTCTACCGGTAAACTAGCAACACACACAGTAACCATTCAAATTACAGGTTCAGATGTCCTTATATGGAAGCAGACATAATTAGATAAAATTAGAAATTCAAACTTCTTTTGAATATAATAATCAGGAAAAGATAAAAATTTCCTAGAAATATTCGAACAAGCTTAGTTAGGCAAAATAAAAATAAAAACCCCTAAACCCTAAACCGGCCGCCACAATGCTAGAAAAAATGGTCAAAATGCGCGCAGGGAGTGTGGAAAACAGAATGCATGACTGAGATTTTAAAGAAAATAAACAAGAATTGTAGAATACAGGTTGAAATCGTAATGAAAAATGCAACTTACCGGTGCCGCCGATGGTGGTTTGTCTTCCTCGTAATCTTTAGCGAACTGATGAAGGTTTTTGGGAGAGAGAGGTCAGAACTTTTGGAAGAGATGGTGTTTGTTCTCGTATCTCTGTGTGTATAGGTATATTATTAGGCTTTATTAGTTTATTAAATATTAAATACAAAATATATATAATATAGAAGCGGGGTCTATAAATCTTTTAGTGGGACGTCCAAAATTTGTGGGAAATTATAGAGGGAATTAGTAACCGTTGCCGTACATTAAAATTGCAAATACCCATTACCATAGATAAGCCTATTGCTACGGTTGTCCAAAACCGTTTTCATAGAAAATCTACTGTAACGGTTTTTAGACTACTGCAACGATTTAGGGGCTAAACTGTGCCGATAGTACCAATTACCTTCTGCAACGATTGAAACCGTTGCAACAGACCATCTATAGAACGGTTACAGAATCGTGGCAATAAAAAGCGTTGCCATAGCTCCAGTTTCTAGTAGTGACGATGAAGATGGAAGCTTCAATAACTCATTCAAAATTCTATCAACGTGACTTTGCTACAAAAGTGTCACGACCCTAAACCCGGACTCGGTCGTGATGGCGTCTCTCGTGAAGACAAGGCCAGCCAACTATTCCCAATTCGGCGTTAAACAATTAAACACCAAGAAAGCAGTTTAAAACATGATTTAATAATACTAAGTAGCAGGTAAAATCAATAAAATGCGGAAGTACAACCCAACACAGCCCTAACCGGGGTGTCACAAGTCACGAGCATCTAACAACACTGAATACTCCAAAGTAACTACAGAGTTTAGTAATGAACTAAGGACATAAAGGAAAATAGATAGGGAGGAGCTCTTGGCTGCGAATGCCAACAGCTACCTAAAGACTCCCCGGATCCGCCTGAAGCTGGAATGATCAGCACTCGGGAGCGGGACCAGCTACGCCTGAATTTGCACACAGGGTACATGGAGTAAAGTGAGTACTCCAACTCAGTGAGTAACAAATGTAAATAAAGACTGAGATCAAGAAAACACCTAAGGCATAAGGCATTCTATAATGAAGCAGTAAAACCATTTGAAAACAGTAAACTAGTGAAAAGATGAGTAAAATCCTTATTCAATAAATAAGCAGGTAATTGACGATAATTGAGGAAAAATAAACACATAGAAGTTCGCCCCTCAGGCACTGTATCAACAAAACCGCCCCTCGGGAAACATCTCAGAACAATACCAGCCCCTCGGGCTCAATCTTACATCACAATGGGTACCCGCGCTCACTGGGGGTGTGCGGACTCCTGGAGGGGCCCCTTACGGCTTGAGCACAATATCAAGCCACCTCATGGAATCATCACTAGGCCCTCGGCCTCATATCAATCAAGCCACCTCGTGGCATACATATCTCGGGCCCTCGACCTCATAATCAGTATCAAATGTTTCCTCACAACATAGGCCCTTGGCCTCACTCAGTCAAAATCCTCACAAGCCACTCGAGCAATAGTAAAACAGTGTTTGTCAGCCCAAACATCATTTAAAAATTTCATTTAAGTATTAAAACTGAGTAAACATGGCTGAGTACAAAAGCAGTGAAAGATAACATGACTGAGTTCAAGTATAAAGTCAAAAGAGTGAGGGAATATCAATAAAAATCCCCGAATGGTTCAAATAGTTGGCACAAAGCCCAAATATGACATTCAGCCCAAATAGATTTCAGAAAAATACGCGGTAAAACCATCAATCGGGATGGATCAAGTCACAATCCCCAATAGTGCACGACCCCACACTCGTCATCAAGCGTGTGCCTCACCTTAATATAGCACTACGATGTACAAATCCGGGGTTTCAAACCCTCGGAGCATCATTTACAATCATTACTCACCTCGGACCGGCCAAATCTCTAGCTCGCGACGCCTTTGCCCCTTGAATCGGCCTCCACTCGCGTCGAATCTATCCAAAATCAGAATAAGGACGTCAAAATATTCTAAGGGAATAAAGCCCAAGCGAAAATAATCAATTTACAACATAAATCCCAAAATTACCAAACCCGACCCCCGGTTCCACGTCTCGTAATTTGATAATTTTTACATCAATAGATTCCTTATCTCCCCACGAGTTCATATATATTAAAAGTTCTAAAATCCAACGTCAAATGGTCCTTCAAATCCTAAATCAAAGGTCTAAATTTCCAAGCCCTAGTTCTTCAATTTTTTGGCTAAATTTCCATGATTATTTAGGTGGAATTCACATTAGAATTGAGTTCTAAGTCCAAGAATCTTACCTCCAAGTGATTCCCCTTGAATCCCTCTTCAATCCCCTTCAAAAAGCTCCAAAAACGACCAATAATGGAAGAAATAAACCTCACATTCGTGGAAAAGACGACCTTTTAAACCTTCTGCCCAGGCCTTAATTCCTTCTTCGCGAATGCGGTCAACGCCTCGCGTTCGGGAAGCACAAAATGACTTTGACCAAAAATCCTCTTACACGAACGCGACATGCCCCTTGCGAACGCAAGGTTTCCTCAGACTTACTCTTCACGAATGCACTCCCTCTCTCGCGAACGTGATGAACAACTCGACATCAGACCCAACTAACTAAATTACTCTACGCGAACGCGCTGCACTTCTCGCGAACGCGATGCACGAACATCCAGCCCTTCGCAAACGCGGAGCCTTCCTCGCGAACGTGAAGGCTAAAATCCCACCTTCCTCCACTGACTCTTCATAAAAGCGAGATACACTCGGGAACGCGAAGAGTAAGATACCTACAACAGCTGAAACCAAATTCTGCAATTTTTCTTAACTTAGAATGATCCTTTCAACCCTACGAAACTCACCCTAGGCCCCCGGGACCTTAACCAAATACACCAACATATCCTAAGACCTCATTCAAACTTGTTCCAATCTTCAAAACACCTCAAACAACATCGAATCAACCAAAACACATCGGATTCAATCCTAACTTTCAAAAACCTTCCGAATTCCGCTTTTGATCAAAAACCCAACCAAACCACGTCTGAATGACCTGAAATTTTGCACACACGTCCCAAATGACACAGCGGAACTACTGCAACTCTCGGAATTCCATTCTGAACCCTATATCAAAATCTCACCTACCAACCGGAAATCGCCAAAACATCAACTTCGCCAATTCAAGCCTAAATCTACTCCGAACCTCCAAAACCCATTCTGATCACACTCCTAAGTCCCAAATCACTTCCCAAAGCTAACCGAAACATCAAAACTCACATCTGAGCTCTCTAACACATAAGTCAACATCCAGTTTACTTTTCCAACTTAAACTTCCTTAAAAGAGATTAAGTGTCTCAAACCTTACAAAATCATTCCGGATTCGATCCGACCAACCCGATACCACAAAACACTGATAACGAAGCATAAAGAAGCAGAAATGGGGAAATCAAGAGTTGTAAAGCACTGGTCGGGTCGTCACATCCTTCCCAACTTAAACAAATGTTCGTCCGTGAAATCAAGAAACATACCTGCAGCCTGAAACAGGTGAGGATATTTGCTCCGCATCTCCCGCTAGGTCTCCCAGGTAGCCTCCTCCACGGGCCGACCTCTCCACTGCACTTTCACTAAATCTATATCTTTTGACCTCAACTTCCGAACCTAACGACCCAAAATAGCTACTAGCTCCACATCATAGGTCAAATCATTGTCCAACTAAACTGTGCTGAAATCCAGAACATGAGATGGGTCCCCAATATACTTCCGGAGCATAGAAACATGAAATACCGGATGCACACTTGACAAGCTGGATGGCAAAGCAAGCTCATAAGCCACCTCCCCAATCCTCTGAAGCACCTCAAAAGGTCCAATGAACCGCAAACTGAATTTTCCTTTCTTCCCAAATCTCACAACACCTTTCATGGGAGAAACTTTCACCAGAACCTTCTCACTAACCATCTAGGACACATCTCGAACCTTCCTGTCAGCATAACTCTTTTGCCTCCACTGCGCTGTACGAAGCCTGTCCTGAATCACCTTCACCTTCTCCAAAGCATTCTGCACCAAATCTGTCCCCAATAGCCTAGCCTCACCGAGCTCGAACCAACCAACTGGAGATCTACACTGCCTCCCATACAAAGCCTCATATGGAGCCATCTGAATACTCGACTGGTAGTTGTTGTTATAAGCAAACTCTGCAAGCGGTAGAAACTGATCCCATGACCCTCCAAAATCAATGACACAAGCAAGCAACATGTCCTCCAATATCTGAATGGTGCGCTCGGACTGCCCGTCTATCTGAGGATGAAAAGATGTGCTCAACTCAACCTGAGTACCCAACTCTCGCTGCACGGACCTCCAAAACTGCGATGTAAACTGAGTGCCCCTATCTGAAATGATGGAAACTATGACACCATGCAACCGAAAAATCTACCGGATATAGATCTCTGCCAACCGCTCTGAAGAATAAGTAGTACACACAGGAATGAAGTGCGCGAACTTGGTCAGCCGATCCACAATCACCCAAATAGCATCGAACTTCCTCAAGGTCCGTGGAAGTCCAACAACAAAGTCCATAGTGTTCCTCTCCCACTTCCCACTAGGGAATATCCATTTGCTGAAGCAAGCCACCCTGTCTCTGATGCTCATATTTCACCTGCTAACAATTGAGACACCGAGCTACAAATCCCACGATATCTTTCTTCATTCTTCTCCACCAATATTGCTGCCTCAAATCCTGATACATCTTCGCGGCACCCAGATGAATGGAATACTGCGAGCTATGGGCCTCCTCCAGAATCAATTCTCGAAGCCCATCCACATTGGGCACACAAATTCGGCCTTGCATCCTCAACACCCCATCATCACCAATGGTCATATCTCTAGCATCATCATGTTGAACTCTATCCTTAAGGACAAGCAAATACGGATCATCATACTGGCGCTCTCTGATGCGATCATATAAGGAAGACCGAGAAACCACACAAGCCAATACCCAACTGGGCTCCGAAATATCCAACCTCACGAACCGATTGGCCAAGGCCTGAACATCAACTGCAACAGGTCTCTCCCCAACTGGAATATATGCCAAACTCCCCATACTCACTGCCTTACGGCTCAAAGCATCGGCCACCACATTGGCCTTTCCCGGATGGTACAATATAGTGATATCATAATCCTTAAGCAACTCCAACCATCTCCGCTGGATCAAATTGAGATCCTTCTGTTTGAACAAGTGCTGGAGGCTACGATGAACAGCAAACGCCTCACAAGACACACCATACAAGTAATGCCTCCAAATCTTCAATGCGTGAACTATGGCAGCCAACTCCAAATAATGAACGGGGTAGTTCTTCTCATGGGGCTTCAACTGACGAGAAGCATAAGCAATAACTCTACCCTCCTACATCAATACACAACCAATCCCAACAATTGAAGCATCACAATACACGATATATGAACCTGAAGCTTATGGCAAAACCAACACTGGAGTTGTGGTCAAAGCTGTCTTGAGCTTCTGAAAGCTCTCCTCGCACTCGTCCGATCGAGGTGTGTCCCCTGAGGGAGCACATCCAAGGCTCACTATGGTCGACCTCAGAGCAGTACAATCGATGATTGTCATGGAGAGGTGGGAAAATTCCCAAATGCACTTGATTAGAGGTGACTGGGTCTGCAAGAATAGTACAAATCCCTACTTACTCATTATACAGTTGTACCAATAGCATTTCCTCATCGTTATTAGATATGTACTATGTTGGGATTCCCCCTCCTATATAATAGGGAACCTTAATATCTTGTAAGAATTGGGATTATTACACAACATATTGAATACGATACAACATTCTCTGCTCTTTGCTAAAACAATTACTTTATACATTTATTGCTTATTCTTTCATAGTTCATTCATTGTTCATTTATTTTTCTTCATTTATTGTTCATTATTAATCGCAAAAGGTCACCTTTGAGACCCTCATTGTCATTGATTCTTCATCAATTGTTCATTTCTATTAGCCCCCGCTAGACCTCTAGGCCCTACTCCAGCCAGCTCGAGGCCCAGCCTTGTGACCCTATTGGTTTGTATTTCTTATTTTCTTCACTAACACTTAGCATCTACTGCTGAACAACTAGTATTGAAATAAATCACCTATTTTTAGAACCACAAAATCAAATACAATTGTAGTTACCATTTTCAAGGTAAAAAAAACAAGAACAGGAAAAGCCAGCAGTCCTATTTTAAGAACAAAAGGTCCGAACTCAATCTGAAACACGCCCGGGGCCCTCGGGACCCTGTCCGGACATACCAACAAGTCTTAAAACATGATACTAACTTGCTCGAAGCCTCAAATCACATCAAATAAAACTAAAACCATTTATCGCATGTCGATTCAAGCCTAATGAACTTATGAACTTCTAACTTTTAATACTAATGTCGAGACATACCATCCCAACTCCAATTGACCTCAAATTTTACACACAATTCATAATTGACATAACTAACCTATTCCAACTTCTAGAACCAAAATCCGAACTCGATATCAATAATGTCAACTCTCAGTCAAACTTGTTACCCTTCCAAGCCTTCAACTTTCCGAATTTCACCAATTCAAGGCGAAACGACCTACGGACCTCCAAATCCATATCCGGTCATGCTACTAAGTAAAAAATCACTATAAGGAGCTATCAAAATCGTCAAAACTCCATGGCAGAGTCATCTACATAAAAGTCAAACTCCGGTCAACTATTTCAATTTAAGTTTCCAACTTCGGGACTAAATGTCCCATTTCAGTCCGAAACTCACCCAAAACCAAAACCAAACACCTCATCCAGTTACATAACCACAATATAACATAGAGGAGGCAATAAATAGGGAAACAGGGCTAAAGTACTCAAAACGAACGGCCGCAGAATTACAACAATGCGACTCAACTTTACTACTTTTCTCTCCACTTGGATGATATGAATTGGGCACTAACTTGGAATCAAGCTTGTGGCAACCAGCGACGGGGGTGGTAAGTAGATGATCAATCCCAATATCAATTTCTTCATTTTGCATTTCATGGCTTTCCTTTGAGGGATGTCATTTTGCACTCTTAAATATTCAAATTGCAAGACGTATGGCTCTTATTTCTTCTTTGCACTCCAACATGGATTCACATGGCTCAATTCCCATATTACCATACAATTTCAAAGTTGAGAAATACTTGGAATGAGTTAACAACCTCCCAACTCGCAACTTTTTCTGGATTTTGACATCCTCTTTTTTCCCCGAACTACAGTCAATTTCAACCATCTCTCCAATTACAATGGTTGACTCTAATTCCATCTTTATCGTGGCATCACCAACAAGCATGAAGTCTATTGGCGGATGTTCAATTCTGGATTCCTCAAATTGAAGCTCCAAACCATTTTCGCGACTATTTCCAAGATCTCCTCTAAGACTTTTTACTCCTTGTTTCCTTCTTTAAGCAGGCACTTCATCATGAGTTTGAAGTCTTCATTTTTCCCATACTCAATTCTTCCACTTCCTAAACCCTAAAAATGTCAAAACTAAAAGTAGACTCGTCATAGTGGGGGTTTGGGGAAGCACAATTGCCCAAATGGCAAATTTTGACAACACCTCGCACACACTCCACTCATGGGTTTGAGATTATGCGCACAATCCGCCTCCGAGAGAATTTTAAAAAAATTCTACGAGTGTGGTCCTGCACAATAAGGACAAGGGTCATCAAAGTATTAACAACTACCATTCGACCAATATTTGTTATATGATGCCATTTTCAAAAACTAATAAAATAAACAAGAAAAACAAATAGAATATAAACGAAAATAACAAAATAATTACACAAATATGTTTGGACCAAAGCACGTATGCTTACATCTTAAACAACCTAAATGCGGCAAATTGTTCCCTGGCAACTGCGCCAATTTTGATGACCTCCAAATCCACTACTAAAATAGTAAGAGGACACGGTCGCATACAATATAATATACCCAACTATGAGTCGGGGTCGATTCCCATAGACAACAATATGTAGGCGATTAGATAATGTAAGAGATTATCAATTATTATGCTAAGCCAAACATTAATAAAGGTGTTATGAGAAAATGTTTATAATAAATGCATAAATATAAACTAACCTAGAAAGTGAGTAAAATGATCAATGGCTACAAGCATGGATGCAATAAGAATTACACTCGAGTAAAGATCCAATGTATTTCACGATTTTACAAACATGAATGAGTTTATGTTAGTTAGCCTCAGATATTAATTCTTTATTAGCTTCTTCGGATGTCACAACCCTAGTTCTCCCCCCATTAACCGTCGTGACAACACCTAGTCTCTATGACTAGGTAAGCCTAACAAATTGCAGAAAAAGGAAATAAAATACAAAATTGGCAAGTTACGAGTAAAAGCATAAATAAAGAGTTTAGAAATGCCGCTCGACATATACAATAGGTGCTCACAATATTGAAACAAATTCCCAATACCCAGAATCTCATGAATCACAAACTAGAGGAAATACATAATGTTCTAACTCCAGAAGTCTAAATAAAATAATTACAGAAGGCCTATAGCTAAAAGAGAGAATAGAGAGGGACTCCTCAGTCTGCGGTTGTCACGACCCAAACCGATGGGCCGCGACGGGTGCCTGAGTCCTACCTGTCAAACACCCCTAAGCATGCGTCTAAGATATGAACCCAAATAACATCTTCTGAATTACGAAAATAAAATACAAGAAGGAAACCTGCCTTCAAGGCATATGCATGTATACATGCAGAATACAGTGGGCGAGCCGGCAAGGCTGCTATAGACAACTATACATCCAAAACTGAAAGCTTACAAGGCCACATACAATCCAACTAGACGTACTATCTACAGACCTCTAATAGAAACATAACTGTACAAAGATGGGACCGAGCCACATCATACCCATATATATATATATATATATATATATACAAATGTATCCTACCAAAATCAAAGCAGCTCCGAATTAAGTGGAGCACGCCAACTCTCGCTGATCACGGATCCTACGAAGGGGGACCATCAGCTTGCCTACCTGCACCTACTGGCATGAACCGCAGGCCCCGTGAAATATGGCGTCAGTACAAAAAATGTACTGAGTATGTAAGGCATGAAAATTAGTACGTAAAAGACATAGGTGAAACATGGAATAAGGAAACACATCTTTAAATCTGAATAACTTTGTAAATTCTGAAACATTTATAATGCCATGCACGTGCATATAAATGTCATGCCATGCACGTGCATATAAATGTCATGCCATGCATAGGTATGGGTGTACATAATATCATCAAGCCACTGAGGGCATCCCATCATATCATCTCGGCCATTGTGGGCAATATCATCAACATATACTAGCTGATCAGGTGGTGGTGAATATATAACGCCGTAACCTTTTCCCATATCCCATATACATATATTTACATATATACGCGTATATAATGCCATCTGGTCATGTGTGTGGCACATGTATAAATGAGTGAAATGCATGAAAAATACATAATAACGTCAATATTCCTTCCGGATAAATATTTTCAAATGTGTATTATTCTGAGATCCACGAACAGAAGATAATAACATTTTCCATGGGAAATCAAGAATATAGACAACCCTACTATTTCTATGAAAAGAGTAATTTATGAAAACTGTGTGTTTGCTCGTTTTTTCAGTATAATTTGGACCATGCCAAAAGAAAGAAGGGAGGGTCATAACATACCTGGAGTAGGTAACACTCCGTATAATATTTCATTGGAAAAACTTCGTTGATTGAACGAAATTTTCCCCTGCTCCTTAGAAATTCACGGACAAAAATCATTTCTGGTTTTGGAATGAAGAAAACGTTTTTGGTTTAAATTTTGAGAGGAAAACGTGTTTTTGGTTCCTTGAGAATTTGAGAGGAAAACATTTTTTTGGTTCCTTGAGAATTTGAGAAGAAAACGTTTCTGTTTCTTTAAAGTTTTGGAAAGAATAACATTTTCTGGAGTCATTTTGGTTCATATTAGACTTTGGCAGATAACTTAGTTAGTTATCCAATCTCATTTATGCCTAGGTGGAAATAAATGACTACTTAGTCACTTCTTGACTTGGTGGCTTCTTGCCACGTGTTTGGGGGATAATTATTAAGTTTGTATTCACTTATTAGTTAAACAGGTAATATCCCGTTACCCGGTAATTAACCAATTACCCGCATAATTTAAAAATTGCCCCAAATTACTTAAAATTCAACTTATTTTTAATATACTTTATATATACTTTATACATTATACTACCGTGGTCATATGGTACCTTGCATAGTACTAGTTCATAATTATCGGGTATTATCGTTCGACCCGTATTTTATTCCAAATTGGCCACTTTCAACGAAACTCGTTTTCTTTAATTTGTGTACCCCTTTATCCTCCATAACACTTATTTATCGCTTGTTATAAATAGGGTAAGTACGTTAACGTCAAGATGATTTCATCCCCGAGTCTACGTCGGCTAACTGAAAACGAAATTTTAACGTACGAAAATCGCGAGATGTAACAGTGGACGCGACATATATACCTCGAAGTCTCTAAAAATTGTCTCGCCTCACTGATAGTATGGTTGAGCCGAAGAACCTGGATCTACACACGAAAAAACATGTGCAGGAAAGGGCGTGAGTACACCACAACGGTACCTAGTATGTGCGAAGCCTATCCTCGGTCGGGTAGTGACGAGGAAGGTTAGGGCCCTACTGGTTATATATATGTATATAAGATAAGGTAAAACAGTATGAAGTGCGACGGTATAATTAAAAACGCTAACAGTCGATAAAGAGTAAAATCATAGACAGAATATACTCGATACACAGAGATAGCAACAGGGGATCTCCTAGGATATCGTCTTGTAGTCCCAAACGTACATGTACAAAGGATCTCCCAGGATATCGTATCGTAGTCAGAATCATAAATATGCATGGGAAACTCCCGGAATACCTATCTGTAGTCCCAAAGTAAATATCCAGTACAGGGGAATCTCTCGGGTGCCATCCGTAGTCCCAAATGTAAACGTGCAGGGGGATCTCCTGCAATACCGATCCGTAGTCCCAAAGTAAACATGTAGGGGGATCTCCCAGGATATCGTCCCTTAGTGCCAAAGTAAACACAGCAGTATTAAGAACGAATCTACAGTTCTATTTGAGAATAAATAAGAATTCTACTCTAAACATGTTTCACAAAATACAAGAAAGCAGTTAAAGCAGGTAATACAATTAGATCACATAAGCATGCTTTTCCTAAACTAAACAAAAGGCTTCAAGTACAAGTATTGCTCAAATATAAGAAAACATAGATATTTACTTAATGAAAACAGGGTTTTTCAACAATTAACACGTGCTCACACTCGTCACCTCACATACATGGCACTCATATAACAACAGTACCAAATCCTAAGGGGAGTTTCCCCACACAAGGTTAGGCAATCCACTTACCTCGAACCAGCTCAAAATCAACCCGAAACCATGTTGTTGCCACGAGTATCCAACTCTGAGTGGCCCAAAACTAATCAAATAAATTTCATAATGTAAATATAACTACAAACAATGAATTTAGCTAAAGGAATCGAAGCTAAGGTAAGAAAATAGAAAAATGCCCAAAAATCCTCCCCAGGCCCACGTCTTAGAATCGGGTAAAAATTATGAATTATGATCACCCATTCTCTCACGAGTCTAACCATACCGAAATCACTCCAATCGGATACCAAAATCTTTATCAAAACCTCAAATTAGGCCTAAGAACTTTGCTCAAATTTTCCCCAATTTTTCATCCAAATCCCGAAATTAAATGATAAAACCAACAATAGATTAATGGAATACAACAAGAAAGGTATAAGGAATCGTTACCCACAGATTTTTCCTCCAACATCCTCCCAAAATCGCCTTACCCCAAGCTCCAAAATTTATTTTTCCAAGATATGAACTCAAACCCTCGATTTTTCACTTTTCTGCCACGCGATTTCTGCTTTTGCAATCATAGGACCGCACCTGTGGTCCCGCTTCTGCGGCTGGGGACTCGCACCTACGAGATTTCATTAAAAGAGCGGATACCGCACCTGCGCTCCTTTCTCCGCAGATGTGATCCGTTTCTGCAGCCCTATAACCGCATCTGCAGTCACTAGCCAACAGTGCCCAAATCGCACCTGCGACTTCTTCCTCGAATCTGCGGGCCGCACCTGCAGGTTCCTTTCCGCATGTGCGAAAATACCAGAAGTAGCACTCCAGAAAATAGCCTAAGTCCAATTCAACCTCTGTTAAGCATCTGAAACACACCCGAGCCCCCCGAGCCCCCCCCAACCAAACATGTCAACCAATCCAAAAACATCATACGAACTTAGTCCAACCCTCAAATCACATAAAACAATGCCAAAATCACAAATCTCCTTCCAATCCAAGCCTAAAAAACTTGAAATTTCAGGAATCCTACAACCGATGCTGAAAACAACCAAACCAAGTCCGATTGACCCCGAATTTTGCACACAAGTCTCATTCAACACTACAGAGCTATTCCAACTTTCAGATTCGGATTCCGACCCCGATATCAAAATCTCACATCAATCCGAAAACTTCAAAAATTCAACTTTCGGCATCTCAAGCCTAAATAAGCTACGGACCTCCAAAACATAATCCGAACACGCCCCTAAGCCCGAAATCACCCAACAAAGCTAACGGAATTGACAAAATTCAATTCCGAGGCTGTCTTCACTATGCTCCAACTATAGTCCAAATCCTAAAGCTTAAGCACACATTTAGGGACTAAGTGTCCCAAAACACTCCGAAACTCAAAACGAATCTTCCCGGCAACTCACAATAGCAGAAACAAACATGGGGAAAGCAGTTATTAGAGGATCAGGGCGTTAATTCTTAAAATGGCCGGTCGTCTCGTTACATCCTCCCCCTCCTAAAATATTCGTTCGTCCTCGAACGAGCATAGAGACATACTTGAAGTAGTAAAAAGATGAGGGTAACGGTTGCGCATATCCTGCTTGGTCTTCCATGTCGCCTCCTTGACCGGCTGATCCTGCCACTGAACCTTCACTGATACACTGTTCTTTGATCTTAACTTTCGAACCTGCCTGTCCAATATCGCCACTAGATCCTCAACATAAGATAGATCCTTGTACTACTAGACTGAATGGAAATCTAACATGTGTGACGGATCACCGTGATACTTCTGGAGCATCGAAACATGAAATACCGGATGAACTCCTGCCAAGCTGGGAGGTAAGCTAAGCTCATAAGCAACCGCCCCAACACATCTCAATACCTCAAAAGGACCAATAAACCTCGGACTCAATTTCCCCTTCTTCACAAGTCTCATAATGACTTTCATAGGCGATACCCGAAGCAAGACCCACTCTCCAACCATATAGGAAACATCACGAACCTTCTGGTCCGCATAACTCTTCTGCCTAGACTGGGCTGTGCAAAGTCTATCTTGAATTACCTTAACCTTCTCTAAGGCATCCTGAACCAAGTCTTTGCCCAATAATCTAGCCTCACCTGGCTCAAACCAACCCATCGGGAACCTACACCGCCTACCATACAAAGCCTCATACGGTGCCATCTAAATGTTGGACTGATAACAGTTATTGTAGGCAAACTCCGCCAATGGCAAGAACTGATCCCAAGAACCTCCAAACTCCATCACACACGTACGGAGCATATCCTTAAGAATCTGAATAGGTTACTAGGACTGTCCGTTTGTCTGAGGGTGAAATGTTGTGCTCAACTCCACCCGAGTACCCAACTCATGTTGTATGGCCCTCCAGAATCGTGATGTGAACTGAGTACCTCTATCTGAAATGATGGAAACCGGAATACCATGCAGACAAACAATCTCACGGATATAATTCTCCGCCAACCACTTTGAAGAATAGGTAGTACACACAGGAATGAAATGCGCGGACTTGGTCAGTCGATCCACAATCACCCAAATGGCATCGAACTTCCTCAAGGTACATGGGAGTCCAACTACAAAGTCCATGGTGATCCGCTCCCACTTCCACTCCAGAATCTCTATCTGCTGAAGCAAACTACCCAGTCTTTGGTGCTTATACTTCACCTGTTGACAATTGAGTCACCGAGCTACAAACACAACTATATTTTTCTTCATCCGCCTCCACAAATAGTGTTGTCTCAAGTCCTAGTACATCTTCGCGGCACCCGAATGGATGGAATATCGCGAACTATGGGCCTCATCTAGAATCAACTCCTGAAGCCCATAAATATTGGGTAGATATATCCGACCCGACATCCTCAATACCCTGTCATCACCAATAGTCACATCTCTGGCATCACCATACAGAACCTTGTCGTTGAGGACGAGAAAATGAGGTTCATCATACTGATGCTCTCTGATATGATCAAATAAGGAAGATCAAGGAATCACACAAGTTAGAACCCGAATGGGTTCCGAAAAAATTCAATCTCACAAACTGGTTGGATAAGGACTGAATATCCATCGCCATAGGCCTCTCCGCTGCTGGTAGATAAACCAAACTCCCTAAACTCTCTACCCAGCGACTTAAAGCATCGGCTACTACATTGGCGTTGCCCGAGTGATAAAAGATAGTTATATCGTAGTCCTTCAGCAGCTAACCACCTCCTCTAACACAAATTAAGATCCTTCTGCTTGAATAGATGTTGCAAACTCCGGTGATCAGTATAAATCTCACAAGGAACACCGTACATATAGTGATACTAGATCTTTAAGGTGTGAACAATAGCAGCTAACTCGAGATCATGGCCAAGATAGTTCTTCTCATGTACCTTCAACGGTCTAGATGCGTAGGCAATCACCCTACCGTCCTGCATCAATACCGCTCCAAGGCCAATCCTCGGGGCATCACAATAGACTATATAAGACCCCGAACCTGGAGGCAATATAAAAAATGGGGTTGTAGTCAAAGCTGTCTTGAGCTTCTGGAAGCTCTCCTCACACTCTTTCATCCACTGGAATGGAGCCCCCTACTAGGTCAGCCTGGTTATAGGTTCTGCAATAGATGAAAATCCCTCACCAAATCGACGCTAATAACCCGCCAAGCCAAGAAAACTATGGATCTCTGTAGCTAAGGATGGTCAGGGCCAACTCTGTTCTGCTTCCACTTTCTTCGGATCCACCTTGATCTCTTCACTCAATACCACATGACCCAAGAATGCCACTGAATCCAACAAAAAATCACATTTCGAGAAGTTTGCATATAATTTCTCTTTTCTCAAAGTCTGAAGCACTATCTTGAGGTGCTTCTCTTGATCTTCTGACTCCGGGAGTATACCAGAATATCATGAATAAATACAATGATGAACGAGTCAAGATTTGGCCGGAACACACTGTGCATCTTATGCATGAAGGTTGTTGGGCGTTGGTTAGCCCAAATGACATAACAAGGAACTCGTAATGATCATACCGAGTCCTGAAAGCAGTCTTTAGGATATCTAGCTCCCTAATCTTAAAGTGATGGTAACCTGAACGCAAGTCAATCTTAGAAAACACTCATGCACCCTATAACTGGTCAAACATATCATCAATACGAGGCAAAGGATACCTGTTCTTCACTGTAACTTTATTCAACTGGTGATAACCAATGCACATACGCATAGAACCATCCTGTTTCTTCACAAACAAGACACGAGCACCCCAAGGTGATACACTGTGCCGAATAAAACCCGTATCAAGAAATTCTTGTAATTGATCCTTCAACTTAGGAGGGGCCATACGATACGGAGGAATAGAAATGCGCTGAGTGCCCGGAAACAAATCAATACCGAAATCAATATCTCTATCGGGTGGCATACCCAGAAGGTTAGTTGGAAACACAACAGAAAAATCCCGTACTATTAGGATTGAATCAACTATAGGGGTATCAATACTGACATCTCTCACATAAGCTCGATACGCATCACACCCCTTCTCAACCATTCGTAGAGCTTTAAGAAAGGAAATAACTCTACTGGGTGTGTGATCTAAAGTACCCCTCCACTCTACTCGTGGTACACCTGGCATAACCAGCATCACGATTTTGGCGTGACAATCAAGGATAGGATAATAGGGCGATAACCAGTCCATGCCTAAGATAATATCAAAATCCACCATGCTGAGCAATAATATATCGGCTCTGGCCTCAAAACCACTAAGAGCAATCAAACCTAACCGATAAACGTGATCTACAATAAGAGAATCTCCCACTTGAGTAGAAACATAAACAGGGGAACTCAAAGAATCCCGAGATACTCCAAAATGCGGGGCAAAATAAGAGGACACATAAGAATAAGTGGAGCCTGGATCGAATAAAACTGATGCATCTCTATGACAAAGCAGGACAATACTTATGATGATAGAATCGGAGGCGACAACCTTGTACGGGCAGGAAGGGCATAATATTTGGCCTGGCCTCCCTATCTAGGGCGACCTTTACCTCCCCGACCTCCACCTCTAGCTGGCTGAGCAAGCAGGTGGGGTAGCAACTGGTGCAGTAATCATAGCCTGGGAACTCTGCAGGGCATGTTGTGGTTGAGAAGCATGTGGAGGTGCACCCCTCCAAAGTGTGGGGCAATCCCTCACCATATGGCGTGTGTCGCCACACTCAAAACAAGCTCTAGGAGGAAATGGTAGTTGTGGCTGGCTCGGGCCAAGTCTGCTAAACTGACCACTGAAAGCACCCCGTGCAGGAGGCGCACTAGATACTGGAGGTGCATAATAAGGCTCTTGGGTCTGTGGTACCTCCTTCAAGGGCATTGTTGTCCAAAAAAATTCAGCCTTGTATAAATACTTCTTTTTCAAAGATTTTAGGTCATCTCATCTGTAGCTGAGCACGTGAACGCCATTTTTGGCTATTTTGAGTAATATTGTAGCTAGTTTAACATTTAATCTTCAAATCTTAGTTTGTAATTATATTTGATGGGTTATTCTTCATCTCTATATCTAATTTCTTCCATTATTATGAGTATCTAGACCCATTAGCTAGGGTTGTGGCTCAACCATAGTGTGGGTGTTTGATGGGTCTCTTGTTTTAGGGCTTAGATGTTTATGGGTGGTTGATATTTGGCCTGATTTGTGTTTTTCATGTTGAACTAGTAGTTGTAAATACTAATTTGTGCCTTTTTGACTAGGGCTCTTCTTGAGAAAGAGAGCTTGAGTCTAGGAAAATCAGGCCAACAAGGAATTGGGGCGTATTCAAGAGATTGATAGCCCCAATTAAAGGGTTAAACCTAGAGATAGTAATACCCGACTTGAGCCTATATTTCTTGCACAATTTCGACACCCAATTGGTCTTGAGAAAGCCAATTAGGGCAAAGTCACTCAAGTTACCGAGACGTACAGAGTGAGTAGTTTCGTGCATTGGCTATATCATAATCCTAAACATAACAACTTTGCCTTCGACTTTAGAACCCATCAAGTATTCACATAGGGGAAAGTTACTTCCCTAGTGCCTTTCCATAAATCAAGAAAACCTCACAAAAAGATATCATACTTAGCTTAATTTCAGCATCATTAGTGGTAATCTAGATTAGTGAACCATCAACGCATGTTTAGAAGTGTAAACAATTACTTTGCACGTTACTAGTATAGATAGGAACCCATCTCTCAAACATTCAAGCTCCATGAGGATTCGATCCCGGCCTTCTCGGGTAAAAGCTGCATCGACCGCTCTTGCCACAGATGCTCTTGCCACTCTGTAGTGGTGTAGGGTTGGAACCGATCATTTTTTGGCACCGTTGCCAGGGAGCTAAATGGTTTTTGGCTATCTATTTATCTAGTTTTGTGTTTAGTTTTTATTTTTTTCCTTTTTGCTTACTAGGGTGAATTATCAATTCAGGTATAAAATGGCGGCAAACAATAACAATGACCCTCTTGGAAACGTGACCCCGGGGGAGGAGGTTGATTAAAATGGAGAGGATGAGGTACCTCTAGTACATCAAGGATAGAGGAGAGGCCGTCAAGCTAATGATAATGTTCCAGACCCTCCCCCGCCACCTCCAAGAGTGTCTCCTTGGGTGCTTCCAAAACAAAGATATGTTAGTGCAATTGTCCCACCCCGGATCCGGTCGGGAAATTTCTAAATTACAAATGTGATGTTGACTTTGTTGGAGCAGCAAGGGTATTTCATAGGTGCTCCCAATCAGAATGCTTACAAACATCTTAAAGGCTTTGTGGATACCTGTTGGGGAAGCAAGCAAACAAATGTGTCAGAGGATTCACTTCGGTTGAGATTGTTCCCTTTTTTACTTAGAGGGAAAGCTTTGGACTAGCTTGAAAGGCTTCCCAACCCTTCCATAACTACTTAGGATGAGTTGGCGGATAAATTCATTGCAAAGTTTTTCTCGTCGGGCCACATGGCAACCTTGAGGGATGAAATCTTAGCTTTCAAACAGGAGCCCAATGAACCACTGCATGAGATATGGGAGAGATACCAGAATATGGTAAAGGAATGCAAAATAATGATATGACTGAGGCAATGATACAACAGACATTCTACCGATGCATTAACACAACAAATCAGTGCATAGTGAACCAACTCGCCGGGGGCAATTTCATGAACACAACATATGATGAGGCTAATGCAATATTGGATGAGATGGATGACACGTCCTCCACTTGGCAAAGTAGAGCCAATGTGCCATAGGGTTACCCCATAGTCATTCACTTGCACAAAGAGCTACATGATCATGGGTAGGCAATAGCAGAACTAACAACAACAATGAACCAGCTAGCAAAGGCACAATTACAGCAGGTTCAAACTCCAAGACAAGTAAATGCGATGGAGGGTGTCAGCATGTTAGTGAACAAGAGAAGACAAAGAGGTCAATAGAACCAAGGGAGTTTGGATCAATATGAACAAAATAGTGGTGGGTTCCAAGATGATGGGTATGATGAGCAGAATGAAGAAGTTCAATACGTGAACAACTATCAGGGCCAAAGGGGCAATTCTTCCAACGAACAACAACAATGGAGATCCCCAATTGGGGAAATCAAAAATAATAATGGAATAGTAATTGGGGGAACAACAACAAAAATTCAAATTGGAGCAACTAGAACAAGTAGGGTAATTGGAGTGGCAACTACAACAACTGGGGTGGAAACAACAATCAGGGTGGTTGGAACAATAACAATCAAGGAAATTAGGGGCAAGGCTTTCAAAGGCCCCCGATGTGTCAACAACCCAACAATCCACCCCATTTCCATCCCAATGTCCTAGTTCATCCAACAATGAAATGGGGAGAATCAAAATGATGTTTGAACATATGATGAAAATGAATGCTGACTCTGATGCCCAATTGGCATCCCATAATACTTCAATCAGAAGCTTGAAGGTTAAATTAGGCCAAATCTCACAATCCTTGAATACTCACCCTAAAGGGGATCTACCTAGTGATACGGTAGTCAACCCGAAGGGTGGGAATAATATCGGTCATGCAATGGCGGTAACTACAAGAAGTGGACAAGGCGGTGATGTGAATGCCTCAGAACAAAAAGAAATTTTGAGTGATGAAGTTGAGTTGCAAGAGGATGATATCCCTTGTTGGTTGAGAATGTGACTGATGAGAACTTGAATGAGGAAGTGAGGATTGATATCCAAGATAACGAGGAGGATACTCAGAATGACGTGAACCCGTCTAGGGAACACGTAATAGACATGCCATAAATGGTTGTGCCTAAAGCCAAGGCTCCTTTGCCAAGGCCACCTCCACCTTATCCTCAAAGTCTCGCGAAGCAGAAAAATGAGAACCAGTTTAACAAATTTATTGACATAATGAAAAGCTTATCAATTAATGTGCCTTCGGTGGAGGCTCTAGAACAAATGTTGGGTTACGCCAAGTTCATGAAAGACTTGGTGACAAAGAAAATATCTATGGATTGTGGGACTATAAATATGACCCACCAAGTTAGTGCAATAATGCACTCGAGGGCTCCAAAGCTAGAAGATCCTGGTGCTTTTACCATTCCTTGCACCATTGGGAGTGCAGACTTTGCAAAAGCTCTATGTGATTTGGGGGCAAGTATTAACTTGATGACTTACTCTGTGTTCAAAACTTTGGGTATTGGGCAACCGAGGCCAACTTCCATGAGATTGCAATGGCAGATAGAACAATGAAGAGGCCATTGGGTATAATTGATGATGTTCTTGTTGGGGTGGACAAATTTATCTTGCCGGCTGATTTTGTGATTCTTGACTGCGAGGTCGATTATGAGGTGCCTATAATCTTGGGAAGACCTTTCCTTGCAACTGGAAAGGCTTTAGTTGATGTGGAAGTAGTGGAACTCACCTTCCGGGTGGGTGATGAAAAAGTAGTCTTTAATGTATGCAAGTCAATGAAGCTGCCCAATAGTACTGAAGTGTGCTCTTTCATGGATCTTGTCAGGCAGTGATAGTTAAGGATAGTAGTGCAATGATCAGTGTTGAGTACTCTCTATAGGCGGTATTATTGAATCTTGATGTAAATAAGGATGAAGGCCGGGTGGAGTGTGTCAATGCATTACATGAAATGGGCTCTTACTCTTATGAGCCTCGGAAGCTCTCTTTGGATCTTTAGAATAGGAAGACTCCACCAACAAAGCCCTCAATCGAGGAACCTCAGTTGTTGGAGTTGAAGCCGTTGCCTCCACACCTCAGGTATGAATTCTTAGGCCCTAGTTCAACTTTGCCAGTTATTCTTTCCTCTTGTATTACTAACATGCAGGTGGATCCCACATTAGCGGTGCTCCAAAAATGGAAGAAGGCAATTGGATGGACTTTAGCTGATATTAGGGGGATAAGCCCTACCTTTTGCATGCACAAGATTATTCTTGAGGAAGATGCCAAGCCCTCTGTTGAACATTAGAGGAGGTTGAATGAGGCTATGCAAGAAGTTGTGAAAAAGGTGGTGATCAAGTGGTTGGATGTCGAGGTTGTGTACCTCATCTCGGATAGTTCTTGGACATCGTCGGTGAAATGTCTGTCGAGGAAGGGTGATATGACTGTGGTTACCAATGCACAAAATGAGTTGATTCCTACCTGTACTACCACTGGATGGAGGGTGTGCATGAACTACCGCAAGATGAATAAAGTGACCCGCAAGGATCAATTTCCATTGCCTTTTCTTGACCAGATGCTAGATAGACTTGTTGGGTATGCCTTCTACTGTTTATTTGATGGGTATTCTGGGTACAACAAGATTTTGATTTCTCCAGAAGATCAGTAGAAAACCACCTTCACGTGTCTGTATGGTACCTTTGCCTTTTCTAGGATGCCATTTGGGTTGTGTAATGCACCGACTACATTTCAGTGGTGTATGATGGCCATATTTACCGACATGGTGGAGGACATTTTGGAGGTGTTCATGGATGACTTCAGTGTTTTGGGTGACTCGTTTGATGAATATTTGAAAAATATTGACAAGGTGTTGGCCTAGTGTGAAGAAACCAATCTTGTGCTCAACTGGGAAAAATGGCACTTGGTGATCGAGGAGGGCATTGTCCTTGGCCATAAGATTTCAAAGAACGGAATAGAGGTGGACAAAGCCAAAATTGAAATGATTTCAAAGCTTCCTCCCCCTACTTCAGTCAATGGGGTTAGAAGTTTTCTTGGGCATGCGGGGTTCTACCGGAGCTTTATCAAGGACTTTTTGAAGGTAGTGAATCCTTCGTGCAAACTTTTGGAAAAGGATGTGAACTTCGTGTTCAATGAGGAATGCATGATAGCTTCTGAACTCCTCAAGTACAAGTTGACCACCACTCCTATTATTACCGCACCCAATTGGAGCTTGACTTTTGAGCTCATGTGTGATGCAAGTGATGTTGCGCTTAGAGCGGTCTTGGGTCAAAGAGTGAATAAAATGTTTCACCCGGTGTATTATGCAAGCAAAACAATGAATGATGCTCAAGTGAATTATACGGTGACGGAAAAAGAGTTGTTGGCTATTGTGTTCGCAATGGAGAAGTTTAGGCCTTATCTCATGGGTGCCAAGGTGATAGTTCATACCGACCATGCCGCACTCCGTTACTTGATGACAAAGAAGGATTCCAATGCTTGGATAATGAGATGGGTCTTATTGCTTCAAGAGTTTGATTTGGAGATTGTGGATAGGAAAGGATGTGAAAACCAAGTGGCCGACCACTTGTCCCGCTTGGAGGAGGATGGGAGGCCTTGTGATGGCCTTAAAATGAATGGTTCTTTTCCTGATAAGCAACTCCTCTCAGTATCAGTGAATAGCATGCCATGGTTAGCAGATGTTGCCAACTTCCTTGTGACTGGTTTGTACCGTGTGAGCTCTCTTCTAACCAAAGGAAGAAGCTTAAATGGGATAGTTTTGACTGCTATTGGGATGAGCCTTACTTGTTCAAGATATGCACTGACGTTGTGATCCGAATATGTGTCCCGGAGGAGGAGCAATTGAGTATTTTAGAGGCTTGTCATTCCTCTTCCGCTGGTGGTCATCATGGTGTGGTAAGGACAGCTTCAAAGTTTCTTAGTTGTGGTTTTTACTGGCCAACATTGTACAAGGATGCAAGTGAACTTGTGAAGAGATGCGACGAATGTCAAAGAGCAGGTGGAATTTCAAAGAAGGATGAGATGCCTCTCACCACTATTCTCAAAGTTGATATCTTTGATGTGTGGGGCATTGATTTCATGGGCCCATTTGTTAGTTCATTTGGCAACACATACATTCTAGTGGCAGTTAACTATGTTTCAAAGTGGGTTGAGGCTGTGGCTTTACCCAATAATTAGGCCCGGAGTGTTGTTGCTTTCTCAAGAAGAGTATTTTTACTAGGTTTGGCACTCCTCGAGCAATCATAAGTGATTGGGGTCTAATTTTTGCAATATAGGTTTTGACACTTTGCTTGCAAAGTACGATGTCAATCACAAATTTTCTACCCCTTATCATCCCCAGTCGAGTGGCCAAGTTGAAGTCTCAAATAAGGAAATCAAGAGTATATTGTTAAAGACGGACAATGCAAATAGGACCGATTGGTCAAAAAAATTGGATGATGCTCTATAGGCTTATAAGACTGCCTACAAGACTCTGATTGGTATGTCTCCATACCAGTTGGTGTTCAGGAAAGCTTGCCATCTACCAGTTGACTTGGAAAACAAGGCCATGTGGGCTTTGAGGAAGCTAAATCTTGAATGGGATGTGGCAGCAAATCTTCGTGTGGAGCAACTTAATGAACATGATGATTTCTGATTTCATGCCTACTCCAGTTCATCCATGTATAAGGACAAGATGAAGTACCTTCATGACAAGTATGCTCGTGGCAAGGAGTTCAAAGTGGGTGATTTGGTTCTCTTGTTCAATTCTCGGTTACGTTTGTTTCCGGGAAAGATTAAGTCAAAATGGTGTGGACCTTTTGAAGTTGTGCTTGTGACTCCGTTTGGTGCACTTGACTTGAAAAACAAAAATGGAAAGATCTTCAGAGTTCATGGGCACAGAGTCAAGCACTATCTTGGCAAGATTGATGACAGCCACGTGGTGGCAATGATCCATCTGAAGTGATTTGATGGTAACTTGCGTCATGCGTGACGTTAAATCAGGCGCTTCTTGGGAGGCAACCCATGTGTTTTTATTTCTTTCTTTTTGATTTCATTTATAGTGCAGGATCTGTTTTTGGACTAACTGGTTGTGAGATGTGTGTAGGGATGTTTTGATGCAGTGCAAGACCAAATTAGAAAAATGTTGCACTCTCTGAAGTTTGGACTGCTGCCGCGATGCATTTTTCGAGGCCGCAATGGGCTCATTGCGGAGGCGGTAACTGACCGCGGTCAGCGGTGCTAAATGTTCCAAAGTGATAGTTCTCTGAAGTTTAAACCGCGGCCGCAATGCATTTTTCGTGGTCCGCGGTGCATTCTCTGCGGTCCGCGGTGAAGTCCATGCTAGTGCCTTTCTGAGTTTCATAACCGCGGTCCGTGGTAGATTTTTTACAGTCCGCAGTGGGTAAGTAGAGAGGATCCCAGGTTTTTTTCTATAAATATGATCTCAGGCCCCCTTTTACACTTTTCGCTATTTGTATTCTCACACAATATTGAGTATTGTTCACTCACGCACTAATTTACACAACACAAGAACTAAGTTTCACCTATATTGCTTCTCACTTCTGGTAATTCAAATCTATCCTTAGTCTTTAATTTTGTTTTTATTTACTTTTAATTTTATAGTTCTTACTACTTCTTCTTCTTTTTTCTTTCAATTTTTAACTTAGGGTTCTATAATGTTAATTAGATTAGGTTTTAATTAGTCAGAAATGATGATTAACTACATAGTGGGTTGATAATATGTTGATTAATGCTAAAATGCACGAAAATTTGAAACCATAAGTGATGAGCCCAAAAATTTGACCGTCGCAGTCCGCGGTTGTTTTTCCGCGGTCAGCTATCATTTGAGAGATTTTCAAGCCTAATCATGGTCCGCGGTGGCATTTTTCGCGGTCTACAGTGGCAGTGAATCATAGAGTGGGTAGTCTGAGTCCCACCGCTCCGTGGTACGCAGTTGATTTTTTGCGGTCCGCTGATGTAGCCTTCGCGGCCACAGTGCATTTTTCGCGGACCGCGGTCGGCATTTCTACTTTACACTGTCAACTACTTTTCTGCATTGCTTCTTCCAATCTTTGCACTAAGAAACATTAACTGAATTCTCCTTGCAGACAACGGTTAAATCAAGAGGAGATGGTGACAAACAGAAAGGAAGAGGGGAGTCCTCCTGGGGTAGGGGACGAGGAATGATAAAATTGACCTCACGGGTTCAGAAAGCAATTGGGGAAACAAGGAAAATCATCAAAGCTGGAGATAGAGTTGCTTCCTATTCAGAGGGAAGTGAGTATTTGTCCTCCCGGGAGGCATTTGAGTCTGATTCTGTGCCGTAGTATGTACTTGACTTCCTGGAGAGGCATCGTTTGAGAGATTCACCTACACCTCTGGCCTCTCCTACTACTCATGCTTCAGTTCAAGTTTCTTCTAAGTCGTCTGAGGGCTCAGCAGAGAGCAGTGATAATGCAGCCTCTACTTCACCTATAGCTTCAACACGCGGTGAGGATCCCATTGATGAAGAAGAAGAGGATAACCCCAAACCGGGGGTGTAGAAAGAACTAGAAACCCCGAGGCTTGGAAAAGTAGATTTGTTAGTGAGGTTGCATACCACAAGTTCCGAGAGTGGTGGCCCTAGAGGAAATTGATTCTTGAGCAAAAATTCATTAAGAGGGACATTCTGCCTCACAACCCTAATGTGAAGAGGCAATTTAGAGAGCGACCGGGCTGGGAATATTTTACAAGAAATGTCTGAGATGCAAACGAGTACTTAGTCAAAGAGTTCTACGCAAATGCCGCCCACATAAAAAAAGGGCACTAAAGTGACTAAGGTGCGGAATTTGACAGTGAAGTTCAATGGGAAGACAACTAATGACTACCTAGGCTTTCCTAAGGAATATGAATCACTATACTTGGAAAAGGTGGCATCGGATGAGGCAGCCCGTCTGTGGTTAGCAGAACACCTAGCACTCCCGGGTACCACCCCGGCATGGTTGACATCAGGAGTTGAAATCTTGAGGGAGACTCTGAATTTTGAGGCAAAGGGGTGGGAGACTTTTGTGTGCAGAAGGCTGGACCCTACTACCCATGAAAACTCTATGCCGGTCTCCCGGGTGATGTTGGTGGCATCTATTATGGTGGGGTTCTCGATCAATGTTGGGAATGTTATGTCTAGGGTGATCACTAGGGTAGTCAACGAGGGTGACAGATGATACCCCTTCCCAAATTTCCTTACAATCTATTTTGATGACCAAGACATGGAGAAAACGAAGTTTGACGTGAAGGTGAAACCAAAGATGCCCTTTTCATGGTACAACCTCAAGGCTGATGACAACCCCAAAGCTAAAGATCCTAAAGGTAAAGCCACTACTTCTACTGGCCAGTTTGAAGAGCCAGTAGTAGTAGTCCCTTCTTTTCAGCCTCCCACAGCCACACCAGATATTACTTCCTGACCATCCACTTCCACTGCTCCAGATATCCCCTCATCCTCAACCTACCCATTGATTGCCCACCGTTTGAGACAAACACTTGCAAGTATCAACAACTGGATGCAGGCAGCTACTTTTAAGCTGTTTGTGCTTTCTAGCTCGGTGGAAGCCCAGTCCGTACCCCCACATCCACAGGTTCCAGCTTTAGTGGAGGAGATTCTCAAAGAGCTTCTGGACAACCAGAAGAAGCTCCTAGAGAACCAAAAGTTGATTATGGAAGCTATAGATGCTCATGGGAGGTCACTAAAGGAGCTGACCAAGCAGACAAAGAAGTTGAAGCATGCTCGGGCCTCAAAGGAGTCTTTGAAGGAGTTGAGGGTAAGTGGAGAAGATGAAGGCTGCTTATCATCTACCATTGGAGATATTGTTGCATGACCACCCTCTAGCAGCTCAGACTGAGCCGGAGCAGCAGCAGGAGTTGGAGAGGGCACCAAAGATGAGGAGAGTGATCCCCCAAGTAGATGATGCAGTGATTGAGTTGGAGGACCCGCAGGGAGGTTCCTCTAGCCAACCTCAGGTCCCGGAGTAGGAACAGGTTACAGGGATCCAGTCACAGGTTCCCGAGCAGTCACAGGACTCAGGGACCCAGACTCATGACCCCATGCAGACGGAGGACCCACAGGGAGTTTTCTTTACTCTCTATCTTCTTCTTGAGCTTATTTTTGGCTAGTTAGCATTGAGGTCAATGCTAGCTTCCATTTGAGGGGGTATCCCTATTTTGATGATTTTGGACTATAATTATGATACTATTTTTTTTGTTATGCTTTTTCACTTTTGGTATGTATATAATTTTACAAGTTTATTTCACTTTTCGTATTTTGCAATCTTTGTTTGTATATAAAGTTACTTTCTTATTTATATATTCTTTCCCTCTTATGTATATTCGTTTAAATCCCCTATTGTACATATTTAGTTTACCTTCTGTATTTTCATTTATAGCTTCTTACTTTATTTTAGTAGCTCCTTTTTTCAGTTCGTAGAGCTTCTTATTTTGAGTTTTGCGTTCAATAAGCCTTTGGTTTTCTTAATGCCACGGTTCTTTCCAAAGGTGGAGTTTGTGTGAACCGGGTGGCTCTTCCCGATGATGGATGGCATGACAACCTTCTTATGGGTTTGAGTCTGTTTTCTTTTCGTTTTTGTGTAAATAGTAGCTAGTGAGTAATAGTGCATCAAGCAAAGCTTCACTTGGGCCTAATACATTTGCCTTTGACCTTATGGTTAAAAAGAAATTGATATGTATAGGATGGTGACAGTTGTGACCTTGAAACTCTTGTGTTGGCTAATAATCATCAAGTGGTTTTCCGGGACCATTTGCATTGCTCAAATCTTAGCTAAGGTTGTTGTTGTCCCCCGGCTCAGTTTATTTAGCAATCCTATAGCTTCTGTGGTAAGAATTTGATTTGAAAGTCTAAGTCCCGTGCCATTAAGTCTAGAACTTGCCCTGAATGTTTGTCTAGGCGAAATTCTAAATGTAGTTTGACTTGAGGAGTAATTATAGGCTCTTCTTGATCCGAATGATATCTTGAAAATATCCATAGCCTACCAATGATAATATCCCTAGTCAACTCCTTTGAGCCATAACCTTTTTTATTTCAAAGACCATGATACAAGCCTATACCCATTCTAAAAACACCCTCTCTTGGCACCCGATCTTTCCTTAGCACAAGGCAAAAGCATAAGTTTTGGGGGGAGAGACGAAGAATGCAAAAAGTGGTAAAAGGTACAAAATGAAGAAAAAAAAGAAAGAAAATCAAAAATTCAAAAAGAATGAACAATGTAGAAGTAATGAAGGGGTTCAATAAAAGTAAAAATGATGAAAGGCGTGGAATGATTAGAAAGGAGAAAAAGGTTTGAAATGAACAAGAAAGAGTGATGGTGTGTCTCTCTAACCCCTAAGAAAGAAGCAAATGACTCAAAGAGTCAAGAGAATGTGTGTCATAATGAAGCAAATGAAGTGCTTAAAGGAAGATGAAACCTTCTTAGACAAAATATATCCTACCCTGAACCAAAAGCCTTCATTATATCCCCACAAAAGCACTATATGATATTGAGTTGAGTAAAGCTTACATTAGTGGTGACTCACATAAGGGGCAAGCTAATAGTACTTAGAGTCGGACTTGTGACCTTTCATTGAGAGAGATGATTGTGTTTTCCACAATCCTCTTTCTAAGTGCTACAATCTAAAAGTGAGGTTTTGCTTAAGGAAGAGTGAGGAGTATAAGTTTGGGTTCCACAATGACCAAAGTAGTAGAAAGAGTTTCCTTGATGAGTTAAGTCAACTCTTGATGCTTTTGTGTCGCACTAAAACCATGGTGCTTAAAAAGGTTGAATGTTGTTAATGATTCATTTGAATTGAGGGAAATTGTTAGTCCCAATTGATGCTTGATGAGGTCACTTTAGGTCAACTGAATTTTCTTATTTTTATTCTTAAGGAGGTGGAACTTACTTTGTTTGCTTGAGGACAAGCAAAAGGTTAAGTTTGAGGGATTTGATAACTAGGGATTGTAGTAAATTTTATACTCCTTTTTGCTTGAGTTTTGGATTAAAAGTGTATACAAGTAATCCCGAAAGCTTACATGTTGTGCTTGTTTGCAATGTTTGGTCAAAAAGTGACAAGGAAGTCAAAACCAGCTCAAAAAGAGTGAAACCTACACAAGTGCCAAGAACAAGTCAAAGCACCACTACAGCAGCAAATCCACCGCGGCTGCAATAGACCCACGGCAACTGCAGGTCTTTTATCGCAGTCCGCGGTGGAAAAGATCAGAGAAGATGAAATCCTAGAATTTCAAGCAACACGGCCCACGGTTGATTCTTCGTGGCCGTAGTAGCCTCATCGCGGACACAGTCCATTTGTTGTGGTCCGCAAAGAAGAGATTCAGAGAACATTAAGTTTGGAAGTTTCAAGACACCACTTATCGCGGTCCATTTATTACGGTCTGCGGTGGCCAGATTCAGAGAACAAGATTTGAATATAAAAAGCCTCACCGCGTCCGCAGTCCGCGGTACCTCCTTCAAGGGCATTTTTGTCCAAAAAATTCGGCCTTATATAAATACTTCTTTTTCAAATTTTTAGGTCATCTCATCTATAGATGAGCACGTGAACGTCGTTTTTAGCTATTTTGAGTAATATTATATCTAGTTCAACATTGAACCTTCAAATCTTAGTTTGTAATTATATTTTATGGGTTAGTCTTCATCTCTATATCTAATTTCTTCCATTATTGTGAGTAGCTAGACCCATTAGCTAGGGTTGTGGCTCAACCCTAGTGTGGGTATTTGTTGGGCCTCTTGTTTTAGGGCTTAGATGTTTATGAGTGGTTGATATTTGGCCTGATTTGTGTTTTTCATGTTGTATTAGTGGTTGCAAACACCAATTTGTGCCTTTTTTACATGAGCTCTTCTTGAGAAAGAGAGCTTGAGTCTAGGAAAATCAGGCCAACAAGGAATTGGGGCGTATTCAAGAGATTGATAGCCTCAATTAAAGGGTTAAACCTAGAGATAGTAATACCCGACTTGAGCCTATATTGCTTGCACAATTTCGACACTCAATTGGTCTTGAGAAAGACAATTAGGGCAAAGTCACTTAAGCTACCGAGAGGTACAGAGTGAGTAGTTTCGTGCATTGGCTATATCGTGATCCTAAACATAACAACTTTGCCTTAGGCTTTAGAACCCGTCAAGTATTCACCTAGGGGAAAGTCACTTCCCTAGTGCCTTTTCATAAATTAAGAAAACCTCACAAAAAGATATCATACTTAGCTTAATTTCAGCATCATTAGTGATAATCTAGATTAGTGAACCATCAACTCATGTTTAGAAGTGTAAATGGTCACTTTGCACGTCATTAGTGTAGCTAGGAACCCAACTCCCAAACATTCTAGTTCCCTAAGGATTCGATCCCGACCTTCTCGGGTAAAAGCTGCATCGACCACTCTTGCCACTCTATAGTGGTGTATGCTTGGACTCAATCAGGGCACAAGCACTAGAATAATGACCCGACTCTCGAGACCTCTTGGCCTTCCTCTCCTCTTTGTCCCGAGCATGCATACCCCCTACTCTCCAGCAATGTTCACCACCTGCTGATAAAAAATATCCATTTCTAACTCCCGAGCCATGCTAGACCTGATGCTGGGAATAAGCCCCTCAATAAACCGGCAAACACTCTCACGAACTGTAGAAACCAAGGCTGGTACATGCCTAGCCAAGTCAGTGAAATGGACAGCATACTCCGAAATAATCATAGTACCCTAACGCAAATGCTCAAACTCTGCACGCCATGCGTCCCTGAGGCTCTGAGGAACATACTCCCTCAAAAACATATCTAAAAACTGGGTCCATGTAAGGGATGCTGCCTAAGCTGGACTGTCCAACTCTAAAGTACGCCACCACTGATAGGCTGCTCCTCAAAGCTGGAAGGTAGTGAAATAAACCCCACTCGATCCTGATATACCCATAGTGTGGAGGATACGTTAGCACTCCTCAAGAAATCCCAAAGCATCATCTAATGCTAGACCACTGAATATAGGAGGCTTGTACTTCTTGAACCTATCAAGCCTCCGTTGCTCATCCTCTGAAGTAGCTACCCAGTCATCGGGTTGAACTAGGGTTGCAGGCGGTACTGGTATAACCTATGGGATCTGATCAACCTGGACCCACTACTCAGGAATGCGCGCGGAGGGAGTCTGTGCTCCTCCCCCTGCCTGGGATATGGCTGCAGCAAGGGGAATCAACTATGCCTGAGCTACAGTGGTGTACATACTCACGAACTTTGCAAGGGACTCCTGAATAGCTAGAATAGTAGTAGCAGTAGGCGTATCAGGTTCCCGAACTCTGGCTGGAGCTGCTGGTGGCTCCTCTATGGCAGCTCACGCAAGTGCTCTGGCAGCATAACATGTGCGTCCTCAGCCTCTACCCTGGCCCCGACCTCTGACGACTCTAGAAGGTGGCGTGGGTGCCAAGTCATCTCCGGTAGCATGTGTCCTCCATATGTGAGAGAATAGAAGACAGAGGTTTAGAATTGTGATGTCAAAAATCTCGCACGAAAAGAAATCAAATGAAGTGGAATTTTTTCCTAACAGTTACATGGCCTCTCACACGTAATCTAGATTGATAACTGTTGTTGTAGGCAAACTCTACCAGTGGAAAGAACTGATTCCAGGAAACACCAAACTCCATCACACACGCACGGAGCATATCCTAAAGAATCTGAATAGTGCACTCGGACTTTCCGTCTGTTTGGGGTGAAATGTTGTGCTTAACTTCACCTGAGTACCCAACTCATGCTGTACGGCGCTCCAGAACCGTGATGTGAACTAAGTACCTCTATCTGAAATGATGGAAACCAGAATACCATGCAGACGAATAATCTCCCAGATATAAATCTCTACCAACCGCTCCAAAGAATAGGTAGTACACACAGGAATGAAATGCACGGACTTGGTTAGCCGATCCACAATCACCCAAATGGCATCAAACTTCCTCAAGGTCCATGGGAGTCCAACTACGAAGTCCATGGTGATCCCCTCCCACTTCCACTCCAGAATCTCTATCTGCTGAAGTAAACCACCCAGTCTCTGGTGCTCATACTTCACCTGCTGACAATTGAGGTACCGAGATACAAACCCAACTATATCTTTCTTCATTCACCTCCACTGATAGTGCTGTCTCGAGTCCTGATACATCTTCATGGCTATCAGATGGATGGAATACCGCAAACTATGGGCCTCTTATAGGATCAACTCATGAAGCCCATCAACATTGGGTACACATATCCGACCATTCATCCTCAATACCTTGTCATCACTAATAGTCACATCTCTAGCATCACCATGTAGAACCTTGTCCTTGAGGACAAGAAAATTAGGGTCATCATACAGAGGCTCTCTGATACGATCCAATAAGGAAGACAAAGAAATCACACAAGCTAGAACCCGAATGGGCTCCGAAAGATCCAATCTCACAAACTAGCTAGTTAAGGTCTGAATATCCATCGCTATGGGCCTCTCCACTGCTAGTAGATAAGCCAAACTCCCCAAACTCTCTACCCGATGACCCAAAGCATCGGCCACTACATTGGCCTTGCCCGGGTGATACAAGATAGTGTTATTACAATAGACTGTATAAGACACCGAACCTAGAGGCAATATTAAAATTGGGGTTGTAGTCAAAGCTGTCTTGAGCTTCTGGAAGCTCTCCTCACACTCTTCCGTCCACTGGAATAGAGCAGCCTTCTGGGTTAGCCTGGTCATAGGTGCTGCAATAGATGAAAATCACTCACCAAATTGACGGTAATAACCCTCCAAGCCAAGAAAACTACGAATCTCTGTAACTGAGGATGGTCTAGGCCAACTCTATTCTGCTTCCACTTTCTTCGGATCCACCTTAATCCCTTCACTCGATACCACGTGACCCAATAATGCCACTGAATCCAATCAAAACTCACATTTTGAGAACTTTGCTTATAATTTCTTTTCTATCAAAGTCTGAAGCACTGTCCTGAGGTGCTGCTCATGATCTTCCCGACGCCGGGAGTATACCATAATATCATCAATAAAGACAATGACGAACGAGTCAAGATATGGCCGGACACAATGTGCATCAAATGCATGAAGGTTGTTGGGGCATTGGTTAGCCCAAATGACATAACAAGGAACTCATAATGACCATACCGAGTCTTGAAAGCAGTCTTCGGGATATCTGGCTCCCGAATCTTCAACTGATGGTAACATGAAAGCAAGTCAATCTTAGAAAACACTCGTGCACCCTGTAACAGGTCAAAAAAATCATCAATACGAGGCAAAGGATACTGATTCTCACTATAACTTTGTTCAACTGGCGAATCAATGCGCATATGCATAGAACCATCCTTTTTCTTCACAAACAAGATAGGAGCACCCCAAGGTGATACACTAGACCGAATAAAACCCTTATCAAGAAATTCCTATAACTGATCCTTCAACTCGTTCAACTCAAGAGGGGCCATCCAATACGGAGGAATAAAAATGGGTTGAGTTCCTGGCAACAAATCAATGCCGAAATCAATATCTCTATCGGGTGGCATACCCGGAAGGTCAGCTAGAAACACATCAGGGAAATCCCGTACTACAGGGACTGAATCAACTATAGGGGTATCAATACTGACATCTCTCACATAAGCTAGATACGTATCACACCCCTTCTTAACCATTCGCTAAGCTTTAAGAAAGGAAATAACTCTACTGGGAGTGTGATCTAAAGTACCCCTCCACTCTACTCGCGGTACACCCGGCATAGCTAGCATCACGATTTTGGCATGACAATCAAGGATAGCATAATGGGGCGATAACTAGTCCATGCCCAAGATAACAGTAAAATCTACCATGCTTAGCAATAATAAATCGGCTCTAGTCTCAAAACCACTAAGAGCAATCAAACACGACCGATGAACGCGGTCCATAACAAGAGAATCTCCCATATGAATAGAAACATAAACAGGGGAACTCAAAGAATCCCGAGATAATCCCTAATGTGGGGCAAAATAAGAGGACACATAAGAATAAGTGGAGCCTGGATCGAATAAAACTGATGTATCTCTATGACAAACCAAGACAATACCTGTAATGACAGAATCGGAGGCGACGCCTCGGTAGGGGCAGGAAGGGCCTAATATTTGGCATGGCCTCCCCCTGTAGGGCGACCACTACCTCTCCGATCTCCACCTCTAGCTAGTTGAGCAGGTGGGGTAGCAACTTGTGTGTAATCATAGCCTGGAAACTCTGTGGGGCACGATGTGGTAGAGATGTCTGTGGAGGTGCACCCCTCCTAAGTTTGGGGCAATCTCACCATATGGCGTGTGTTGCCACACTCAAAACAAGATCAAGGAGTACGTTACGGATGTGGCTTGCTCGGGCCAGGTCAGCTATATTGACCACTGAAAGCACCCCGTACAGGAGGCGCACTAGATACTGGAGGTGCATAATAAGGCTCTTGAGGTCTTGGAGGAGCTGGAATACCACTGGCTGCTGGAAGAGCAGAATGAATGGCGCGACTCATATAACCCCTACCATGACAAACTACAGCTGGGGCACGGGCACCAGAATAATGTCCCGACTCTCGAGAACTCTTGGCCTCCCTCTCCTCTCTGTCTCGAGCATGCATACCCTCTACTCTCCTAGCAATACTCACCACCTACTGATGAGAAATATCTATCTCTAACTCCCAATCCATGCTAGACCTGATGCTGGGAATGAGCCCGTTAATAAACCGATGAACTCTCTCACGAACTATAGAAACCAAGGTTGGTGCATGCCTAGCCAAGTTAGTGAAACGAACAGCATACTCTGAAACAGTCATAGTACCCTGGCGCAAATGCTCAAACTCTGCGCGTCATGTGTCCCTAAGGCTCTGAGGAACATACTCCCTGAAAAACATATCTGAAAATTAGGTCCATGTAAGGGATGTTGCCTCAACTGGACTATCCAACTCAAAAGTACGCCACCGCTGATAGGCTGCTCCTCAAAGCTGGAAGGCAGTGAAAGAAACCCCACTCGATTCTGATATACCCATAGTGTGGAGGATACGGTAACACTCCTCTAGAAATCCCAAAGCATCATCTGATGCTAGACCATTGAATACAGGAGGCTTGTACTTCTAGAACCTCTCAAGCCTCCGCTGCTCATCCTATGAAGCTGCTACCCTATCCTCGGGCTGAACTGGGGCTGCAGGTGGTACTGGTATAACCTCTGGGATCTGATCAACCTGGACCCCGCTGCTCAGGAATGCGGGCAGTGGGAGTGTGTGCACTTCCCCTGGCCTGGGATGCGGCTGCAGCAAGGGGAACCAACCCTGCCTGAGCTAGAGTGGTGTACATGCTCACAAACTATGCAAGGGTCTCCAGAAAAGCTGGAATAGTAGTAGGAGTCGGCGTATCAGATGCCCAAACTCTGGCTGGAGCTGCTAGTGGCTCCTCTATGGCAGCTTGCGCGAGTGCTCAGGCTGCTCAAGGTGCGCGTCCTCAACCTCTACCCCGGCCCCGACCTCTAACGGCTCTAGCGGGGGGCGTTGGTGCTAGGTTATCTCCGGTAGAACGTGTCCTCACCATCTTTGAGACTTAGAAAACAGAGGTTTAGAATTATGATGTCAAAAATCTCGCTCGACAAGAAATCAAATGAAGTGGAATTTTTTCCTAGCTGATCCGCGAGACTCTAATATATTGGCTTCTGATTCATGAATCCTATGAACCTAGGGCTCTAATATCAACTTGTCACGACCCTAGTTCTCCCTCCGTGAACTATCCTGATGGCACCTAGTCTCTACGACTAGGTAAGCCTAACAAATTGCGGAAAAAGGAAATGAAATACGAAACTGGCAAGTTATGAGTAAAACTATAAATAAAGAGTTTATAAATGTCACTCGACATATACAATAGGTGCTCACAATACGGAAACAAATTTCCAAAACCCGGAATCTCATGAATCACAAACTAGAGGAAATACATAATGTTCTATCTCCAAATTTCTAAACAAAATAATTACAGAAGGTCTATAGCTAAAAGAGAGAATAGAGAGGGACTCCTCGGTCTGCAGATGCGACAGATATACCTCGAAGTCTCCGAAAATTAGGCTTAAGAACTTTTCTTAATTTTTTCCCATTTTTTATCCAAATCCCACAATTAAATGATAAAACCAACAATAGATTAATGGAATACAACTAGAAAGGGATAAGGAATCGTTACCCACTCATTTCCCCTTTAAAATCCTCCCAAAATCGCCTTACCCCGAGCTCCAAATTTGATTTTTCTAAGTTATGAACTCAAACCCTCAATTTTTCACATTTTTGCCTAGCAATTTCCGCTTATGCGATCATGGAACTGCACCTGCTAACCCACTTCTGCGACAGGGGACTCACACCAGCGAGATTTCATTAAATGGGCAGATAACGCACCTGCGCTCCTTTCTCCGTAGATGCGGTCCTCTTCCGCGACCCTATAACCGCATCTGCGATCACTGGCCAATAGTGTCCAAATTGCACCTGCAACTTCTTCCTCGCATCTACGGGCTACACCTGCGAGCTCCTTTCTGCGTGTGCGAAAATACCAGAAGCAACACTCTAGAAAATAGCCCAAGTCTAATTCAACCTTTGTTAAACATCTGAAACTCACTCGAGGCCTCCGGGACCTCAACCAAACATGTCAACCAATCCTAAAATATCATACAAACTTAGTGCAACCCTCAAACCACATCAAACAACACAAAAACTACGAATCACCCTCCAATCCAAACCTAAAGAACTTGAAATTTCAAGAATCCTACAACCTATGCTGAAACCAACCAAACCATGTCCGATTGACCCTAAATTTTGGACACAAGCCACATTCAACACTACAGAGCTATTCCAACTTTTGGAATCGAATTTCGACCCCGATATCAAAATCTCACAATCGATCCGGAAACTTCAAAAAATCAACTTTCGACATCTCAAGCCTAAATAATCTACGGACCTTCAAAACACAATCCATATACGCCCCTATGCCCGAAATCACGAAGCTAACAAAATCGACGGAATTCCATTCCGAGATCGTCTTCACTCTGCTCCGACTACAGCCCAAATCCTAAAGCTTAAGCTCTCATTTAGGGACTAAATGTCTCAAAACACTCCGAAACTCAAAATGAATCTTCCCGGCAACTCCCAATAGCAGAAACAAACACAGAAAAAGCAATTATTAGGGGATCGAGGCGTTAATTCTTAAAACAACCGGCCAGATTGTTACATCCGAGGACTAACAAGACTTCCTAATTGAATTATCCCTAAAATAATTAAGAGATTAAGGGCACCCAATGCGACTACAAGTAGTTCAATCCTATCCCTAGGTAGAATCTCTAATATGGGGGTTAACGCCTCAAGTTCTCGTTATTTCCCAACCCTAAATTACCTTTTTCAAGATTAATCCGAAGGTAATGGGTGAGCCCTAGTGTTAGCTAATCCCTCTGGAAATATTAAACAACAAGAATAATTAAAAAATACTCACTTCATAATAAATAAAAATCATTCAATACATATGCATAACAAGATATTTAATTCAAACTTTAATAATGAATATTCCCATAAATAAGATTCAAGTATTGGGATAAAATACACCACACTTAGATATTCAATAAAAGTATGAAAATAAATAAATGACTAAAAATGGATAAGAAGATCTCAACCAAAAGCTTCAAATCTTCAAGTCCCAAGTGTGTATGCAAGAACCCTAGCTCCAAAACATGTATTTTTCTACTCCAAGGAAGCCAAAATGTGGTCCAAATAAGCTAAGTTGTGTATTAAATGGTTTGGGGGTCAAAAATGTGCCAAAATTGTCGTGATTTTCCGCCTAGTTATGTGAATTGCGTTCATGGAAAGGGCTCTACGATCGCTATGAACAATGCTTTAAAAGAACCGTGATCGCACATTGGACCTCGCATTCGCGTGGCACATTTGACCAGCTGCTGACCATCTTTTCTTCACCGCGTTCATGTAAAGTCAAATACGTTCGTGATAGTCTTATTCTAGGTTGACTGCGATCATGTTTCCCTACCTCGCGATTGCATAGAATACTTGACCAATGGCTTACCAGCTTTCCTTCTTCGCGTTCCCATCATTTCAATCGTGTTAGCGATGACGTTTATTCTGGACTTCTAGGATCATATGCTACTCTTCGCGATCGCGAAGAGCATTAACTACTAGTAGTAATTTTTTTATTTTAACATATTCTCACTTTTTTTCCTTTCGTGTCTTTTCTAAATGACATGATACTTGAAAT
Organism: Nicotiana sylvestris; assembly: GCF_000393655.2. Taxonomy (NCBI): domain Eukaryota; kingdom Viridiplantae; phylum Streptophyta; class Magnoliopsida; order Solanales; family Solanaceae; genus Nicotiana; species Nicotiana sylvestris. Next base: position 129,610,813 of record NC_091064.1, on the reverse strand, counting down.
ATGCCAATAAACCTCAACAAATGACATAGTTTCTCAAAAAAATCATATAAAAGCCTAAGATTCAAGAAGAGATAAGTTGGTAAAATACCAACTTATCAACCCCCACTGGGTAACAACTTCAACCTTCTAAAATAGATTTCTCTCTCAAATCAACCTCCAAACGACTCGAGTCTAGTCAAATACACCTCAATAACATCAAACAAAGCTATAGGAATAAATTCCAATAATAAAGCTTCAATCTTCAATCAAATTTCCAAAAGTCAACAAAAATCAACCCGACCCTATGATCAAAACTCAAGTTAAGGGGTAGATCCCTGCTACCCATAATCTTATGAGTCCAAATATGTGATTAGATTCAAAAATCGAGTCCAAATTGGCCCTCAAATAGCCAAAATACACTCTCTTAAATTATAAACAAAATCCAAAGTTTCTTCTTTTTAAAATTCAACGATTAATGTGTATAAATCCTTGTGAAAATAAGAAATATAATCAAAATCAAGTAGAAATCACTTACTGTCAAAGTACTAGTGAAAATACTTTCCAAAATTGCCTCTTCCCAAGCTTCAAAACTCAAAATTGTGAAGAATTCGCTAACTCACAAAATATAAGATCTACCAGGCATTCTCGCATTTGCGACCCATATGCTCGCATCTGCCACAAATAACATGCATCTGCGAGGTCCGCCTATAATACCTATCCTCACACCTACGACATACCAGCTGCATTTATGGACTCGCAGGTGCAACCCCCCAATCGCAAGTGCGCAAATCCTCAAGCTTGCCCATTCTCAAAGGCGCGTGCAAATCTCTGTAGGTGCGCCTTCGGAGATGCAACCATCCACAAGACTATGCCAACCCCACTTCTGCGACCTTTCATCCACAGGTACAACATTGCACATGCGCACCAAACCTCGCAGGAGCGACACACCAGCAACATCAACTAACTCCAAAATGGTGCGGAATTATCCAAAACACAACTGATCCCCCTGTGTCATGATCCAAATCGGAGGGACACGGTGGGCACCCGGTGCCCGACTCAACCGAGTACCAATGTAACATATCTTTCTGATCACGCCATCATGGGTAAATGGGCTAAAAGGGCCGTCATGAGATAACCAGAATAAAACATAAGGGAATACTCTGCACAGGATGATCCAACATGATATACAGACTTACACATGTATCATATGGGCCTATAAGGCCGACATGATTATTTGTACAATCAAACCATAGGCCGATAAGGCCATACAAGTAACCATATACATGACATCTGCGTATAAGCCTCTAACACACATATAAACATCATAAAGGTTAGGACAGAGCCCCGCCATGCCAATCATTATATGTCCAAAGTATACTGACCAAATTGGCAACTCCGGAGCAAGTGAAGTGTGCCAACACCTTCCGCTGAGCTGATAGCCTACTAGGAGGACTGTCAACCTGTCTATCAGGGCCTCCGAGCATGAAAAGCAGCATCCCCGGGGAAAAAACAGATGTCAGCACAAATAAAGTACCAAGTATATAAGGCATGAAAGCAGTATATAAAAGACATGAAGGAAACATGGAGTAAAGAACTCAACCTGTAAGTCTGAATAGCTCTGTGAAGCATGAAATATTTATAATGTCATGTATATACATATAAATGTCATATCCTGTATAGGTATATGTGTACATAACATTATCAAGCCTCTAAGACATCCCATCATATCATCTCGGCGTCTATGGGCGAAATCATCAACGTATACCAACTGATCAGGTGGTGGTGCATATATAATGTTGTAACCTTTCCCCATACCCCATATACATATAATATACACGTATATAATGTCATCTGGTCATGGGTCAATGTACATGTATAAATGAATGCAATGCATAAGAAATAAGTCAATACACTACTTAAAAATCAAGTTTTAGCGACGGATAAATTCTATAGCTAAACAAAAAAATCCGTCGCTAATATCATTTTGCGACGGATTATCAAGAAATTCTGCTAACTATGAGCATTTTAGCAAAAGATTAGGGACGATGTTTGTAACTAATTCCAGTTTTTTTTGTAGTGATAAGATTTCTCAAAAAGTAATAAGATCAATATGCCCTCTGTTAATATAATAAAATAAACTTTATCAACTTACATATTTTCTGAGACCCATGAACAGACTATATAATAATAGGACACATGAGGAATCAAGAACATGGGCACCCTTAGTACTTCTATGAATGGAGTCATTAATGAAAGTTGCACATTTGCTTGTTTCGTTTGTATCATATGGATCATGCCAAAAAGAAAGAAGGAATAGCCTTAACATACCTTAACCATGTTGAGTCCTTAATATCTTCCAAGAAACTCTTCAAATAACTCAACTTAATCTACAATAACATTATCAAGTCCCTGACTGAATTCGGCAGCATCTCCCCCTGTAACAAGTGCCTCCTCCAATACCATAAACCAACAATAACAACCAGATCAATCTATCAACATATAAGTATTAATATCAAGACACCATATAACAACAAGAAGTCACAACTACTTCACAACGAGCGGCAAGCTCCAATTAGAACCTGTATATTCCATATCACCCTTATAGACTTCTTACTTTAACAGTGTCATTAACATGATAATAAAGACATTCACAAATGATTCCATCCTTATACTATATTTTTGTAACAAAGAAAATAATCCACAACTCCAACTATTCTCAATTAGCAACTTTATTCACTAGTTCATGTCTAGTCCATCCGTTTAACTTAATCAACATCAAGATAACCTTAAGCAAATGCAAGACCACAATATACATACCTTCTACAGTAGCTTTAAGTAAAAATCTACGTTATATTTACCTTACAACAGCCCTTAATGGCAATACAATACAATAGAATTGACTTAAGTTAATCTTCACTTCCAATCTAAAGTTTCATATGTTTCTTTCATCAATTCACTTGATCAACATATATACATGCATAACAACAGAAACCATATCATAATAAAGTAATTTTACCCATTTTCCAGTATATGGCCATTAAACAACCCAACAAAATATAACAACATCTCTTCCCCTTTCAAGTGATATCTTGTAATCCTCCACTCCAACACCACAACCAACGTGTAATTAACCTTAAATACCATCAAAAGGATGTTAAAGATACCTTAGGTAGTATATAACATTCTAACCCTAAGCTTAACCTAGCTCACCATCATACTTATTCATATCACAACATCATAGAGGGATATTTTTTTGGCACTCCACTAGGCAAGTGCCTAGGGTTAGTTTTATATATAAATGGAAAGTCAAAAATCAAATACAATGTCAGGAGGTCGTAGACGATGAAAGAAATAAACATTGTTGATTACATAGATCCTATTACCAATATTGAGCAATGAACTCAACATTGATATTACATTATGTAATCTAATAAGAAAAAATAAATGAGATATAAAAAATAACCATGATATGTTTTCCCACATAAATACTTTAGAAAGTGTCACTTTGCCGCATCTTTGGTCTCCTTTCCAATGGTGTATTAATTGTGAGTGTAAAGTATCCTGTAGAAAACCTTTCACACCTGCTTCTGCATCCAAATAGAGGGATTATTCTTCACCTTTGGCAAACTTTAATTTTGGATTATGATGTATTTTTTCGGAATTAGTTTGGGGCCTTGGGGGAACTGTGTTGGAGGGTTTTGAGAGTGTGAGTATGGTAGGAGGTCAAAAAAGGAGCAGAGATCATCCCAAAAACGAGATAAGAATAAGTGAAGGTTGGCTACCAACCAAATGGGTCTCATAGGGGCTGTCTGCACAGTCTCGCAAAAATGTGAATATCTCTCTATTCTGATACCGTATTGACAAATGGTTTAATGAGTTAGAAACTAGACTCGTAGAGCTTCCCTTTGGTAGGTGGATCATTCCTTAATTCCAAGTGCATTGAGAGATAAGCTCAAATATAATTGACCTAATGTTTCAGCATATTTATTAATGTAACTTGTGATGACTTACACTACTAATATACGACTAAAGTAACTCATAACATAACCTCCTTAGCCTGTTAAGCACCCTAGTATCACCCCAAGCATACATGTTATAATATTCCCAACTTGTCGACATTCGATGAAACTTATTTTCTTCGATTTGTTTAACTTCTAAGCCATTCAACCCTCATGGTGTTTATTATCCATGATTTTAAGAATCTGTAACCTCTAAGCTAAAATTATTAACTTAATTTATATACTTTGAAAGACGATCTCATTTCTGAGCTTACATCAATTGACTTACGACGTACTCTCACATACGAAAACATGGGGTGTAACACCCTGGCCCTCGTTCAATCATATCAACAAGTCATAATACCTTATCCAAACATATCCCAAAAATCAAATTATCCAAAACAACAATGAAACCAAGAATCGAATATCAAAATACATGCTTTAACTTCTTAACACTCCTATTTCGCCAAACATGTCTGAATCATGCTTAAACATTCTGGATCACAACCAAGTTTTGCACACAAATTCCAAAACGATCCGATCTAACGTTCTAAAATACCACTCGAAGTCTGATAACATCAACATCAACTTCCGGTCGAACCTATAAATTAATTAATTTTTCAAATGTGAACTTTCGGCAAATAGAGCCAAAACCTTCTAGCAACCTCCAAATCCAAATTCGAACACACATTTAAGTCAAAAATCACTATTCGAACCTATTGGGACCATTAACCAATCCAAGGTCGTCTACTCGAAAGTCAAATCTTGGTCAACTCTTATAACTGAAGCTTCCAAATTGAGACTAAGTATTTCAATTTATTTTTAAATCTTCCCGAAAGTAATTCAGCCTTCCCCGCAAATTATAAAACATCAAATGAAGCTACGGGAACCATCAAATAGGAAACGGGGCTCTAATAAACGAAATGACCGGTCGGGTCTTACAATTAAAAATCAGCATAAATTTTTGTAATATTGTATATAAATTGTAAAACAAGAAATTACTAAAAAATTTCAATTATAGGTCAAATTACGCTAATTCCCAATATGAAATCTCTGGTTTGAAATCTGAAGGCACACGATGTAGAAGCGAGCATAGGTTTATTGGAGTTTGGAGTAGTACTTATAGGAGTTCGGATAAAATAATGATTAGTTTTTTATTACTCTGATAACAGTGGCTAATTTTTAATTGGTAATTGTTTTAGCCATTTGTGAATTTCTTGCAAAGTTTATTGAGTGGTGTCTTGAAGGAGGTCTCTCTGTCCAAAGTCAATATTCCGAGTATATAAATGAAAAAATGATAATGATGAAGTAATCTTAATAATAATAATAAATTGAGTTGAAAAAATCAATTCCATTATAAAGAAATAAAAGTCCTTTAACAGATCTGACAATTTGGAAATACGCCATGTGAATTCAGAGTTTTTAGCTAAAATTGTCCATTATCTATGGGAGTTGGTCTATTTTTGTCCTTTAGATATACCTATGAGCGTCTTTAGTCCCATAAGCTTGCTAAACTGGAGCACCTTTAGTCCAACTAACATAATGGGTTAACTCTTGTTAAAAAACTAACTGTTCAATATGAAAATCTAACAGTGATTTTTTTATGGGTGCTGAAGAAGGTGATTCAAACTGAGTATTGAAACGGATATAAATTTTCTTCCTATTTTTTTCTTTTAGCTACAATCCATTTGACATCGGAACACACTATGATAAATAGGTTGTTGCAACTCATTATCCAAAGTCCAATCTTCACTTAATAAAAATACCAAATGGTAGAATGAGAATTATCTGAATTCGAACAAGTCTTAGGTTATTCTTCATCCTTGTCCATGTTTATACAATAGATTTGCAAAAGATAATCATGATTTTTCTGAAGTATGATTTTGGTTTTTTGATAACTATTTTGAACAATAAATACTCAAGTATCATGCCATAGTAGTATGATAGCGTAGATCTTCGCTTTCATCTCATCTTCATCCATACAGTATCTTCAGCCAAATTGAACCCATTGTAGGCTCCTTTTGATTCTCTGTTGGATGTATTCAACGTCTAACTTTAGTTTTCTTTTTTTTCTTTTCCACTAAATCGAAGCTTTATTCATAGAATATGGTTTATGATTGTTGAATTGGGGAAAATCGAAAATAAGGAACAGGATTTATCATCTAGTGTTGGTCTATGTTTTTACCAGTCAATTGAGTTGTTTCATGGGAAATCATCGTTCATGTTTTTAACAAGAGTTAACCTATTTTGTTAGTTGGGCCAAAGGTGCTTCAGTTTAGCAAACTTAAGGGACTAAAGATGCTCAGAAGTATATCTAAAGGACAAAAATAGACATATTCTCATAGATAAGGGAGAATTTTGGGTAAAAATCTGTGAATTCAACATGAACAAAATAAGAATTATATGGTGTGGGCCAAACTTTAAGCAAATTATGTAAAATCTATAAATGGGTTGGGTTATTGTTTTTTGAGCAAACAGGAAATATATATATTAATAATTAAGGAGCGTCTAGTACATGATTAACATAACACACCGGTTCCCTAAGCTTGCTAACAGTTGGCAAGTTTCATTACATAACAACTTTTCATGAGTAGTAGTTTCTAGTCTATCACTTTCCACAAAATATATTACATCACTAGATGGTCCAACAAAAACTTTTTCACTGAACTTCTGAGCATTACTTCTTCCTGCTGCTCCAAAAACTTGGTTATCCATTCCTAGGCTCCTTTTTGCTAGTTGATGAGCAATCGTATTCCCCTGCCTAAAAGTGGCCTGGAGAGTAACCATCTACTAGTGCATTAATGACCTGCAATCAGTAACAATTTTATTAAATAATTTGTTACCATCCTGTAAAGCCTGGATTAACTCTGAGCAGTCCGTCTCTATTTCAAGTTGGAAGAGTTTCCACTCCTTTGCTGTCCTTGGAACTTTTCATGAAGCTTTCAATTCTGCTGCTAGTGAGCCATTTTCATGGGTTAGTTTTGTAAAACCAACAACTCAACTACCATTTGCATTTCTGAAAATACCACCTAAACCACAATTTTGGTTATAGCTATGAAAACTGGCATCAACATTTAGTTTGAACAAACCCCTAGGAGGCTTATGCCAATTGATTTTTATTAGGGACTTGGGAGAGTGTATAGAGATTTTTTCCGTGAGTAAATTAAATTCTATAGCCTTTTGCATGATTTGAGAGCCACTAATCAGGTTAGTAGTGTTATTTTTGGTTATTATTATTTCTATTAACCCAAATGTGCCAAATGATAAAGAGAAAATAAGTGTCCGATTTTAGAAGATCATGCTTAAGAGGATAGTTAAGGTCCTTTATTTGGATAAGCCATTGTTTCCCATTTTTGTTAATGTGGTGGTGCCATTGAAGGCCGACCCAAAATTTGTTGACAGTTTTGCATTCTAGGAAGATATGCTTAATAGATTCTTCATTAGGGCTTTTACAGATGGGACAGTTCGGGTCAATGTTTAGTCCAATCCGTGAAAGGTATTGTCACGACCCAAACTGGAGGGCCATGACTAGCACCCGACCACACCTGCCGAGCACCAACGTACATTTCATCTAACCTTCATTATTATCTTTTAGGGCTGACGAGATCAATTTAAATTGTAGACCTGGATCATGGACAACCAGCAATAAAATATGACGGCATGAACATACATAGCAGGGGATGACCAGACAATCAAGAAACTACATATAAGGTATGAGCTACCACGCTACTATGAAAGACTATACAACAAAAACTAGCCGACAAGGCATACCAAACTATACATGAGTCGACACCTGTCTATGAGCCTCTAAAGGAACATAAGTGCTGCAACATAGCCGGAACAGGGCCCCGACATACCCATAATGTCTATAACAAAAATGCATACCAAGACCAAGGCAAGTCCGGAGAAGGGATCTCGCCAATCACCGCTGAACTGGACAGCCTACTGTGGTGGGGGAGCTGCACCTGCCTGTCTATTAGGACCTGCAGCACGACATGCAGCGTCCACAAATAAAAGGACGTCAGTACGAATAAAGTACTGAGTATGTAAGGCAGGGAACCATAAATACAATCAGTAATATAAGCAAGGATAGAGAATATACAACCTGTAACATCTTAGTACCTCTGAGGGCTACTTACATGAAATGCACGATACATATGTATAAATACATAAACCCTTAAAACATTCGCCTCTGTGGGCATCATCATCATCATATCGTACCCGGCCATAATAGGCTCGGTAAAAAAATGTACCCGGCCATCATAAGGCTCGGTAGAATCGTACCCGGCCACGTGGAGCTCGGTAAAACCCAACTGATCAGTGGTTGCACAATAGGTGCCGTACCCGGCCAACTATAGCGTGGCTCGGTAGAGTAAAATAGATACATATATATAATGCATGCTCGACTCATGGAATCACATTCTAAACCTTTCGGAGTGACGTAAGGTCGGTATCCTCTGTACACGTTATTAGGACTAACTCTTCACTATGAACCTTATAAGAATCAGGAAGTACCAACAACATTGATAACATAAGAATAAGAGAAGCAACATTAACATCAATCGTTCCATAAGAGGGAAAACAATGTAAGTACTGCTAGCTTCTAAGAGTAGAGTATCTTGGAAGCTCGTTCATTACATTATGTACAATCGGAGTCGTGCAAAAGAAGGAAAGGGATAGCCTCACATACCTTGTATATACTGCCCCAATCTCAAGCTATGCAATTGTCAAAACTCCTTAGTCTACAATAAGAGAAACGATACTATCGTTATCATTTAAGCGTCATAACTATTATGTATCGACCACAACCTATTTTACGATGAAACGGACAGCACCTCCCCTATATATATGACCTCACACCATTCAAAATAGTCACCAAACAGCCCAAACAACATCAATAATAAACATATTGAGCCTCCCAAAATAGTCCACACACAGCCTAATCACTCCATACATACGACGACCACCGTAGTCGTGTCAAACAACTTGGAAATGTTACGAATAACTATCAACCCATAACCCTAAATATATATGGTGTTTATCCACACCCTTCCTCCTCCAATACTCCACCAAACAGTAGTAAAATACGCAGCCCAACAACAACACAAAACAGTCCACAAAACAATAACATTACTTCCAAGCCTTTCGATATATATTTTACAAGTTCTAGCTTCAATGGCTTAGCCGCAACTTGGATAATCTTAAATACATATAGATTAAGAGGTTCCTTACCTTTATACAGAAATAAAAACTCCAATTTGACCTTAAATTTCCATGAAATATCCCTCCAATGCTGCCACAACAACAAAAAAGCAAAACTAGTGATCAATTAGTGTTTTTCGGCACTAGAATCATTTTAGAAGGCTTGAAATCACCTAGGATTGATATTAAGAACATGAGGGAGTATTTATAGAACATAAACCCTTTAAAAAAACCTTCCACACGAGCTGTAATGACACAAAAATGAGCAACAATAAGAAGAACAAGAGACTTACTAGCGCCACGGAATTCCCGACACTTGATATGTGTTGTTTGCCCCTTTTTTGGGTCTTGCATCTTGAGAGAACCTTGAGAGGATGTTCCTAGATTTCTAAGGTCTGAAAATAGTGAGAATAAATGACTTAAAACGGGTTGGAGGCATCCTATATAGGTCCAAATATCTTAAACCGCCTTAGTGGGCCCCATAGAGAGGTGCTTGACGCAGTCTCGCGAAAATGCGAATATCTCTCTACTCCGAGATCGTATCGATGAACGGTTTAATGCGTTCGAAACTACACTCATAGATATTTAATTTTGTTGGTAGATCACCCCGTAATTCCTTGTAAATTAAGAGAAAAGATTAGAAACATTTGACCTAATATTTAAGTAAAATTATGAACCTAAGTTGCGACAACTTTTGTCGACTTTTGTTTCATAACTCGTTTGACTTCAAGACTTATGATACGGATATTATATGATTAAAATACCTTAATAAATGAACTCTTGAGTGTATTAAGCACCGCTAGATTACTTGAAAATACGAGTTACAACATCCTTGATTCATTTAACTTCTAATACTTGTTAATCACCCTTATACACTCTTGTATCACTTAAGACCAATAGGATTGACTTCTTATCATCTCAAAGATAATTCCTTCTTGGATTTATGTTAACTAATATATGGCATGAACTAACACATGTGGATATGGGTTGTAACACCCTCCCCCCCTTAGGAACATTCGTCCTCGAATGTAAGGGTTTATGGGGAGTTTAAATCATCGTGGATTCCAATGGAAATTTCCGATCAATTTTCCCCTATAAAATGGTCACTAGCAAAACTTGCAAGTAATTAAGCCCAACATATGGCTTCACAAGGCTACACAAAGCATTATGCGTATTTACATTATCTACATATCACCATTTTGTATTAAGGAGGAGTATTCTCAAATTATTGCTTACCTCATAGAGCCGTTTCACCTTCCAATGTATCCTGTCTTCCACCAGCATCCTTGTTATCTTCATTCTGGAATAAGTAAGGGTATTTAGACTTCATCTCCTCTTCTGCTTCCCATGTCATTTCTTCCATATTTTTGTTCCTCCACAATACTTTGACGGAAGCTACATCTTTTGTTCTCAGCTTGCGGACTTGCCGATCTAATATCGCCACTGGCACTTCTTCATATGATAGGTCCTCTGTAACTTGTACATCTTTGATAGGGACGACTCGAGAAGGGTCTCCAATACATTTTCTCAACATAGATACATGGAATACCGGGTGGACAAATTCCAATTCGGATGGCAATTCTAACTCATAAGCAACCTGTCCAATTCGTCGAAGAATTTTATACGGCCCGATATACCTTGGACTCAGCTTACCTTTCTTCCCAAAACGCATAATACCCTTCATTGGTGAGATCCTCAGGAAAACCCAATCACCAACCTCAAACTCTAGATCACGACGTCGGACATCAGAATAAGATTTTTGCCTGCTTTGTGCCGTCCTCAATCGCTCCTGTATCACTTTCACCTTCTCAATAGCTTGGTGAATCAAATCTGGCCCATATAATTCTGTTTCACCGACTTCGAACCATCCAACTGGTGATCTACATCTCCTCCCGTATAGTGCCTCGTATGGGGCCATTTTAATACTGGAATGGTAGCTATTGTTATAGGCGAATTCTATGAGTGGAAGATGATCATCCCAATTCCCCTTAAAATCTAGAACACATGCTCGTAGCATATCTTCCAGTGTCTGAATGGTACGTTCAGCCTGTCCGTCAGTCTGCGGATGAAATGCAGTGCTGAGATTTACTTGTGTGCCTAAACCCTTCTGGAAAGACCTCCAAAAGTTAGCCGTAAATTGAGCTCCTCGGTCTGATATAATAGATACGGGCACACCATGAAGCCTAACAATCTCCTTGATATACAACTTCGCATAATCTTCAGCCGTGTAAGTTGTCTTCACTGGCAGAAAATGGGCACATTTTGTAAGTCGATCAATTATCACCCAGATGGAGTCAAACTTATGATAAGAGCGAGGTAATCCAATAATGAAGTCCATATTAATCACCTCCCACTTCCAGGTCGGAATCTCTATATTTTGAAGCAATCCACCGGGTTTCTGATGTTCTATCTTTACTTGTTGACAATTGGGACACTGGGCTACAAATTCTGCAATAGACTTCTTCATATTATCCCACCAATACTGCTCCTTGACATCATGATACATCTTTGTCGAGCCGGGATGGATGGAATATCGGGATTGATGAATCTCATTCATAATCTTCTCTCGCAACCCTGCCACATTAGGCACACACAATCGGCTCTGGTATCTCAGTGCCCCATCTTTTCCGATCCCAAAAGCCATACTTTTACACTGTTGAATGCTTTCTCTTAATCGTACTAAGATAGGATCTTCATATTGTCGTGCTTTTACCTCGGCTACCAAAGATGATTCTGATGTATTCTGTACAGTAACACCTCCGTCATCAGAGTCTAACAATCTGATTCTCATATTGGCTAGCTGATGAAGCTCTTTAATCAACCCCCATCTACCTGCCTCAATATGTACTAAGCTTCCCATTGATTTACGGCTGAGAGCGTCTGCCACAACATTGGCTTTACCGGGATGATACAATATCTCGACGTCGTAGTCTTTCAATAATTCAAGCCACCTACGCTGCCTCAAATTCAACTCTTTCTGCTTGAAGATGTATTGTAAACTCTTGTGATCTGTGTAGATGTCAACATGGACGCCGTATAAGTAGTGTCGCCATATCTTCAAAGCATATATTACTGCAGCCAATTCCAAATCATGGGTTGGATAATTCTTTTCATGCTTCTTCAATTGTCTTGATGCATAAGCAATCACATTCCCACGCTGCATCAATACGCACCCCAAACCTATACCTGAGGCATCACAATATACCACATAACCTTCTGTTCCTTCAGGAAGAGTGAGCACTGGTGCAGATGTCAATCGATTCTTCAACTCCTGAAAACTACGTTCACAAGTGTCAGACCACTGGAATTTGGTAGCTTTTTGTGTTAACTTAGTCAATGGTGATGATATAGAGGAAAATCCTTCTACAAACCGCCTATAATATCCTGCTAGCCCTAGGAAGCTGCGGACTTCTGATGGTGTTGTAGGTCTCGGCCAATTCTTTACTGCATCGATCTTCTGAGTGTCGACACTAATACCCTCATCAGATATCACATGGCCAAGGAATGCTACTGAGTTCAGCCAGAATTCACATTTGGAGAGCTTAGCATATAACTTACGATCCTGAAGCGTCTGTAATACTATCCGCAAGTGGCCCGCATGTTCCGCCTCCGAACGAGAATACACTAGAATGTCATCAATGAATACAATCACGAACACATCAAGATAGGGCCTGAATATAGTATTCATGAGATCCATAAAAGCTGCTGGGGCATTTGTTAGCCCGAACGACATCACCAAGAACTCAAAGTGCCCATATCTTGTCCGGAAGGCCGTCTTTGGAATATCCTTCTCCCTAACCCTCACCTGATGATACCCTGAACGTAAATCAATCTTGGAGAAATACTTGGCACCCTGGAGTTGGTCAAACAGGTCATCAATTCTTGGAAGTGGATACTTGTTCTTTATAGTAGACTTATTCAACTGTCGATAGTCGATACACATCCGTAACGACCCGTCTTTCTTCCGCACGAATAGGACTGGTGCACCCCAAGGTGAAGTGCTAGGCCTAATAAAGCCCTTATCCAGCAAGTCCTTCAACTGCACCTTCAACTCTCGCAACTCTGCCGGGGCCATTCTGTATGGAGGAATAGAGATCGGTTGAGTGTCAGGCAACACATCAATGCTAAACTCAATCCTTTCAGGAGGAAGGCCTGGGAGTTCATCTGGGAAAACATCTGGGAATTCGTTGACCACAGGGATTGATTGTAAAGTAGGCGGTTTCGCCTCCGCATCCCTAACGCGAACGAGATGATAAATGTAACCTTTTGAGATCATTTTCCTTGCCTTAAGATAGGAAATAAACCTACCTTTCGGTGTAGCAATGTTCCCTTTCCATTCAATGACGGGTTCACCCGGAAATTGGAACCTAACCATCTTCGTACGACAGTCAACATTTGCATAGCATGAGGCCAACCAGTCCATTCCCATTATCACATCAAAATCAACCATTTCTAACTCAAATAAATTTGCCGAGGTTTGACGACTACAAATCATCACAGTGCAACCTCTATATACCCTTCTAGCAATCACAGAATCTCCTATCGGAGTAGATACCGCAAGGGGTTTACTTATCAATTCAGGTTCAATGCCAAACTTATTAGCCACAAAGGGTGTAACATATGATAATGTAGATCCCGGATCAATCAGCGCATATACATCATAAGAAAACACAGATATAATACCTGTAACAACATCTGGAGACGACTCGAGATCCTGTCGACCTACTAGAGCATAGGTTCGATTTTGAGCACCACTCGAACTCGGCACTGCACCTCTACCCCTACCACGACCTGTCGACTGCTGAAAACCCCGTGCTGGAGGTCGAACTGATGAGGAAGAACCAGACACAGATCCAGTCGGCTGAGCCATACCATCACCTCCTCTATTAGGACAATCCCGCATCATATGGCCAGGCTGTCCGCACGAATAGCATGCATCAGAACCTCGACGACACAGTCCAAAGTGGGCCTTGCCGCACTGATCACAATGTGGTGTTGGGGGTCTCATCTGACTAGTATCCCTATGATGTTGCGAGCCAGATGCCCGCGAACTCTGACCTGGACCAGAATAGGATCGATCATATCGAGGCCTCTGAAACTGTGGAGGAGCACTAGCTACAGGTGGCACCGAACTCCTCGAAAACTGTGGCTTGATGCGGCCTCTGAAGTCATCAGAATACCCTGCAAATCTCGCCCTCTTATGCTGGCCCCTATCCTGCTCCCTAACTGCCCTCTGCTGGCGCTTACGATCCTCTAGGGTCTGGGCATAAGCTTGAATACGGGAAATATCCATGCCCTCCACCAAGGAGGCTGTCGTACACTCATTTATCAGATGTGGTCCCAACCCATTCACGAACATATGCACCCTATCACTCATCTCGGCCACCATATGGGGAGCATACCTTGCCAAAGAATCAAACTGCATACTGTACTCTCGCACACTCATATTACCTTGTCTAAGGTTCAAGAACTTATTAGCTCTAGCTCATCGTATCTCAACTGGCAAGTAGTGATGAAGAAAGGCCTCAGAAAATTCCTTCCACACAGCTGGAGGAGGGTTCGGACCCCTGGATCTCTCCCAACTATCATACCAGAGAACCGCTAAATCCCGTAGCCGATAAGAAGCCAACTCTACTGTCTCTGTATCACTAACATGCATAACACGAAGTGTACGATGAACCTGGTCAATAAACGTCTGTGGGTCCTCCTTGGGGTCTGATCCGGTAAACACTGGAGGGTCTAAATTAATAAAATCACGAACTCTTGTACTAACTGGTTTCTCAGCAGCACCTGTATTCTGCCTCTGAGCCTGAGCAGCTACCAAGCTAGTCAATAACTGCAAAGCACTCCACATATCTTGGTTTGGAGTGCCAGACGGAGGAACTGGAGGCGTTGGGAGCCTTCTAATATCCTCTAGAGGAGATGGAGTAGATGAGGTATGAGAGGGCATCTCACTCTGAGCCTCACTTTGTCCTGCTCTGACTTGGGGCACCTGACTGGTACCCTCTCCCGCTGCTGTATCAAGCCGTCTACTAATCGTTTGCTTCCTAGTCGAAGGCATCACTGAAAAAAACAAGGTGAATATTAGAGACGAACACTTACGACTCAACTCTACGCACGATCTAGATTCAGGAAGAAGGTAACAACCCTAGATGTCATGTAGCCTCCTGATTATAAATGTGGCGCGCTACACATCCATAATCAAGAATCTACTAGACACGGCTCATAGACAACCCCTAGGACAGACTTGCTCTGATACCAAGTTTGTCACGACCCAAACTGGAGGGCCATGACTAGCACCCGACCACACTTGTCGAGCACCAACGTACATTTCATCTAACCTTCATTATTATCTTTTAGGGCTGACGAGATCAATATAAATGGTAGACCTGGATCATGGACAACCAGCAATAAAATATGACGGCATGAACATATATAGCAGGGGATGACCAGACAATCAAGAAACTACATATAAGGTATGAGCTACCACGCTACTATGAAAGACTATACAACAAAAACTAGCCGACAAGGTATACCAAACTATACATGAGTCGACACCTGTCTATGAGCCTCTAAAGGAACATAAGTGCTGCAACATAGCTGGAACAGGGCCCCGACATACCCATAATATCTATAACAAAAATGCATACCAAGACCAAGGCAAGTCCGGAGAAGGGATCTCGCCAATCACCGCTGAATTGGACAGCCTATTATGGTGGGGGAGCTACACCTGCCTGTCTATCAGGACCTGCAGCACGACATGCAGCGTCCACAAATAAAAGGACGTCATTACGAATAAAGTACAGAGTATGTAAGGCAGGGAACCATAAATACGATCAGTAATGTAAGCAAGGATAGAGAATATACAACCTGTAACATCTTAGTACCTCTGAGGGCTACTTACATGAATTACATGATACATATGTATAAATACATAAACCCTTAAAACATTCGCCTCTGTGGGCATCATCATCATCATATCATACCCGGCCATAATAGGCTCGATAAAAAACGTACCCGGCCATCATAAGGCTCGGTAGAATCGTACCCGGCCACATGGAGATCGGTAAAACCCAACTGATCAGTGGTTGCACAATAGGTGTCGTACCCGGCCAACTATAGTGTGGCTCGGTAGAGTAAAATAGATACATATATATAATGCATGCTCGACTCATGGAATCATATTCTAAACCTTTCGGAGTGACGTAAGGTCGGTATCCTCTGTACACGTTATTAGGACTAACTCTTCACTATGAACCTTATAAGAATCAGGAAGTACCAACAACATTGATAACATAAGAATAAGAGAAGCAACATTAACATCAATCATTCCATAAGAGGGAAAACAATGTAAGTACTGCTAGCTTCTAAGAGTAGAGTATCTTGGAAGCTCGTTCATTACATTATGTACAAGCGGAGTCGTGCAAAAGAAAGAAAGGGATAGCCTCACATACCTTGTATATACTGCCCCAATCTCAAGCTATGCAATTTTCAAAACTCCTTAGTCTACAATAAGAGAAACGATACTATCGTTATCATTTAAGCGTCATAACTATTATGTATCGACCACAACCTATTTTACGATGAAACGGACAGCACCTCCCCTATATATATGACCTCACACCATTCAAAACAGTCACCAAACAGCCCAAACAACATCAATAATAAACATATTGAGCCTCCCAAAATAGTCCACACACAGCCTAATCACTCCATACATACGACGACCACCGTAGTCGTGTCAAACAACCTGGAAATGTTACGAATAACTATCAGCCCATAACCCTACATATATATGGTGTTTCTCCACACCCTTCCTCCTCCAAAACTCCACAAGATAGTAGTAAAATACGCAGCCCAACAACAACGCAAAACAGTCCACAAAACAATAACATTACTACCAAGCCTTTCGATATATATCTCACAAGTTCTAGCTTCAATGGCTTAGCCGCAACTTGGATAATCTTAAATACATATAGAGTAAGAGGTTCCTTACCTTTATACAGAAAGAACAACTCCAATTTGACCTTAAATTTCCATGAAATATCCCTCCAATGCTGCCACAACAACAAAAAAGCGAAACTAGCGATCAATTAGTGTTTTTCGGCACTAGAATCACTTTAGAAGGCTTGAAATCACCTAGGATTGATATTAAGAACATGAGGGAGTATTTACAGAACATAAACCCTTTAAAACAACCTCCCACACGAGCTGGAATGACACAAAAATGAGCAACAACAAGAAGAACAAGAGACTTACTAGCGCCACGGAATTCCCGACACTTAATTTGTGTTGTTTGCCCCTTTTTGTGGTCTTGAATCTTGAGAGAACCTTGAGAGGATGTTCCTAGGGTTCTAAGGTCTGAAAATAGTGAGAAGAAATGACTTAAAACGGGTTGTAGGCATCCTATATAGGTCCAAATATCTTAAACCGCCTTAGTGGGCTCCATAGAGAGGTGCTTGGCGCAGTCTCGCGAAAACGCGAATATCTCTCTACTCTGAGATTGTATCGATGAACGGTTTAATGCGTTGGAAACTAGACTCATAGATCTTTAATTTTGTTGGTATATCACACCGTAATTACTTGTAAATTAGGAGAAAAGATTAGAAACATTTGACCTAATATTTAAGTAAAATTATGAACCTAAGTTGCGACAACTTTTGTCGACTTTTGTTTCATAACTCGTTTGACTTCAAGACTTATGATACGGATATTATATGATTAAAATACCTTAATAAATGAACTCTTGAGTGTATTAAGCACCGCTAGATTACTTGAAAATACGAGTTACAACATCCTTGATTCATTTAACTTCTAATACTTGTTAATCACCCTTATACACTCTTGTATCACTTAAGACCAATAGGATTGACTTCTTATCATCTCAAAGATAATTACTTCTTGGATTTATGTTAACTAATATATGGCATGAACTAACACATGTGGATATGGGTTGTAACAGGTATTTTCTACAAGGGATTCGATTGTGAAGGCATTGCCATAGGAAGAATTTGATTTTATTGGGACAGTCCAATTTCCAAATCTAGTCAAAGTCTAAGTTAGTGTTATTAGGAGATTCCAGAAGCGTATAGCAAGATTTGGTAGTAAAAACCCCCTTAGTGGTGAGAGACCAAATAGGTAGGTCAACTGTGGGACCCTTAAGACGAACATTTATTTTAGTGATATTAGCTAGTAGTTCTGGAGGAAGAGGAAGGGATAAGCTGTCTAAATTCCAATTGGAACAATCAAAGATATCTCTGATATTTGTTAATGTCTCCCTAGCGGAAGGGGGGCCTATTACATGATTCTTTAGGTTACCAATATTTGGGATCCAATTTGTCTCCCAGAGGTTAAGATTGGATTGGAAGTGGGGGAACCATATGATGCCCTTGGAGAAGATTTCCCAACCTTTGCACATACTTTTCCAAACGAAGGATGATCTATTCATTGAGGAGCTATTACAGTAATAAGAGATGATAAGCTTGTCCCAAGGAATTAATGCATTTGTAAGAAGTCTCCAACTTAGGCTAGCTAGAGTGCATAGATTTTTGTTAAGAGCATTGTGGATACCTAAGCCACCATTTGGTTTGGGTTGGCATATGGTAGGCCAGTTGACCATGTGAATTTTCCTTTTTTCTCTAGAGCTACCCCACATGAAGTCCCTTTGGACTTTATCAATCTCTTTCAGGGTTTTCCTGGGAAGGAGGGTGTATTGCATGTAATGGTTTGGGATGGAATTTAGGCACGATGTTGCAAGGGTTGTTCTTCCTGCCAAACTAAAGAATTTCATTTTCCATGAGTTAAGTTTAGTTCTCATCTTATCGATTAGGAATTAATAGTCCCTAGGTTTTGGGCTATGGTGTAAGATAGGGAAACCTAGGTATGAGCCAAAATTGTTACTTCTCTTTATTCCTAACATAGTGGTAATATCTCTGATACGAGTATGGTTGCTATTTTTGGAGAATAGTAATTTTGACTTTGTAATGTTGATGCATTGACCTGATAGAGAACAAAATTGGTTAAGGCCATTTTTAATCGCAAGACATGATTTAGCATTTGCTCTAGCCATTAGAGTAAGGCCGTCTGCAAATAATAAGTGGGAGATTTTTGGAAATTTATATCCCAAGGATATAGTGTCCCAATTCTTGATGTCCACTTGATGTTTTATATATCTAGCGAGCATTTCTAGGCAGAAGATAAATATATAGAGGAGATGGGGTCTCCTTGTCTAATTTCTCTACATGGTTGAAAATAATTTGTAACGGATTCATTGACTAAGATTGCTATATTACTGGTTGAAATTCAGCTCAGTAATAGTTTGGAAAATTTTGGTGGGAAATTAAAGTAATCAAGGGTGTGGCGAACGAAAGACCATTCTAAACGATCAAAAGCCTTTTCTAAGTCTATTTTAAAAATCATATGGCCCCGCTTGCATTTGAGTTTATTAAGCTTAGAAATCAGTTCATGGATGATGATAGTATTATCAGACGCTCTTCTATTTTTCATGAAACTAGCCTGATATAGACTGATCAATTGATCTAGGAAAGGTTTAAGACGGTTGGCTAGAATCTTAGTGATATTTTGTAGATGGTATTGCATAGGCCAATAGGTCTGAAATTTTGAATGTTGTAGGCATTATGGATTTTGGAAATGAGATAGAGAAAAGTTATGTTAATTTCCGGAGGGATTTCCTGATTGTTGAAAATGTCGCGATAAAGATTGCTAACTGATTGTCCTATGTGATACCAATATTTTTTTTAAAATAAGAGGTGCAAACCATTTGGACCAGGTGATTTAAATGGTTTGAACGAGAAGACAGTTCTTTTAATTTCATTGTCTAGAATGGGGGTATCTACATTGTCTAGGTCAATCTTGATACACCTGAATTGGAGATTTAGGGGTTAGCCTAGTAAGAATATGAGTGAGAAGAAGTAAATGTAGAAGTAAAATAATTTTGAAGATGAGACATAATTTGGATATGGTCATTTATCGAATCACTCACATCATCTTTGAAGAAATTAATTTTGTTTCTTCTTTTCCTATTGGTGGCTGAGACATGGAAGAATTTTGTATTTGTGTCTCTATCATTAAGCCACATGATCCTAGACCTAAGTTTTCAGTAATCTTCCTCTATTTTTAGAATATCATTGAACTCATTTTGTAGGTCTAATTCTAAATTTCGAAGGAAATAGCTGGTAGCATATCTATTGGAAGTTTGGATACCTTGGAGTCTAGCTAACAATTTTCTCTTCCTTCCCATAATATTACCAAATGTGCTATCTTTCCAAGGTTTTAACTTATCCACAAAATTTAGGCTAGCTTTGAAGTAATCACTATCATTCCAATTATTTTTTACAATTGTCTGGAACTCCGGATGTTTATACCAAAAGGTTTCTAGTATAAATGGAACTTTATGGGGAGACCTATTCCTTGGAATCAATTCTATAAGGATAGGGTTGTGGTCAAAGTGGGTTCTAGGCAAGTGAATAATGGAGCTTTTAGGAAAGAGTTTAATCCATTCCTCATTTTCGATTTAAAATAAGACCCTTCTTGTTATGTCTATAGTTTGTCCAAGTATATTTGCTTCCTTTAAAGCCAAGATCAATCAAGTTACACTTGTTGATTTTGGACCATATGCATCTAGCTCTACTATCCTTAATAGGTTTGCCACCAAATTTCTCACTAGCGGTTAAAATATCATTAAAATCATCACCTACTAACCAAAGTCCTTTATAAGAATTGCTAATATTTTCTAGGTGATCCCACATAATATTTCTATTGTGAATACAAGTACTAGCATATATAGAAGTAAAAATCCAAGGTTTATGAATAGGAATGACCTCTATGGTTATATGGATCTCTTGATCCTTACGAACAGCATTTTGAACGTTGACTATATCATCCTTCCACATCATTACCATGCCTCTGATGGAACTTCAATCATCTCAATGAACCCAAACTCATGAAGCATGGCTGTATGGTTACCCATCCCTGTTTCCAACAAAGTCACCATACACGACCTATGTGTATCAATCATCTCCCTAAAGTTTCTCCTAAATTTTTCATTATTCCCTCCCCGTATATTCCATATTATGAAATATGTAGGATGATTCATGGCTAAATTAGATTCAGGGTTGACCATATCTCCATTCTCCCTTATCCCTCCCATCTGGACAGGATTTCTTCTCATCGAAGGAACTAGAATCATTGCCTTGTTGCCCACTGTTGGGTCGTGTGGAGGACGGATATCCATCGAGCACTTGTATAGGGCTAATGGGCAGCTGAGCACATGCCTCTTCTCGTGCCTCTCCGTGAAGAGAAATTTTTTTATTCCATCTAGGTTTGAGAGATCTAGGGTTGGACCTAAGTGTAGGTTTAGAGGGACATCGTCGTCCTCCATTTCTGCCTCCACTGGACCGGGTATGGGGTCGACTTGTTGTTGATGTGAGGGTACTCGAGGGGGTGGAGGGGGGGCTGGCATCTCTTGGTTCCCCTAGTTGATGTCCCAAGGGAGAAAGATTGGATTGAGATGAGTATACATCTCTAATGGAAAGAAGGGAAGGTCCAACGGGGCATTTTGAGGGTTTATGGGGTTGAACTGGGGTGGCATGCACCATTGTTCCCTCATTACTTGAGCCATTTGATGGTTCATCGATGGAGTCATCGGATGAATAATGTTGCTGAGCCATACTTGATTGAGATAGTTGTTCATGGCCAATCCCATTCCCTCCATAATGAGTTGTGCTAGATATTGGGTGTTGTGGAGGATCACAATAGCCTCTTGGCCATTGATTGGGGCTGTGAAGGATACTGCATGGCCCATGAGGCCTAGCTCAATCCAACTCGTAGGTTGGTAGTCTTGGGATTGGGGTGGTTGTGCGTAAATTATCTGGGGTTGTTATTGAGGATGAAGGGGGGAATGTTTTCCATGTTCAGAGGTCTGTGTTGTCGTAAGATTTGAATTAGTCGATTCCTTCTTCTTAGGGATGAAGGAACTCTTAGCATTTTGGGTAGGGTATGAAGTATTTAATACACTAGTAATAGGCGTGGAGTTTTAGGTAGAAGAAAGGGTTAGCCGATTAGTGAAAGAACCAATGATTGTTTCTTCCAAGTTTGTGTCTTTTGGGTACTCTATGTCTTGATTTATAGGACACTTAATAGCTTGTTTTACGTTTTCTAAGGGTGTGTCCATTTGGCTACTCTTTACTACTTCCGTTGCCATTTGGCAATCATGCATGGTGGAAGTAATCTTGCCATATCTTAAGGAAGGATCTTGTTGAGATATTTTGGATAACACAATATTTTGGGTAGATTTTTATTTAAGGGGTGGGTTTAGAGTAGTAGGGATAGGATTATTAGGAGGGTTAGAAGCGTCCGAAATAGAGCCAATTTGCATGCCATCGATTATATCTATCTGGTTAGCGTCCTTTGATGCCACGGCTAATTCACTCATACAAGTGTCAATGCTTTCTAAAGCCAAGTCATCAGCTAAATGAGAAAATTTATTTTTACTAAGAAAATTAGTATTAGCTGTGGTGGTTTTTGGCAAAATCATTTGCTTATTATCTATGTAGTGGTTTTGTTTTGAGAATTGTTTTGTTCCTTAGCATTGATAGGCTGGGTAGTAGATTTTGAGGTTTGATTAGGGGAAGCATGATCTTTGGTTTTATATTGAAGCAGTTGAGTGTCCAAGTATTTACCTGTATTAGCATTGAAAAGTTTAACCGAAATACCTGGACCATGGCTGCCGTTAACCTGGTTGATGGTAGGTTGAGTAGGAAATTTTCTACCTTGATTTTTCTTTTTCTTGAATGAAAAAGTGATCCATTCCTCTTCATTCCCTCCATTTGTAGCCATAGGTTGATGAGCTTGTCCTGCATGGAGAGGATCGGTGCTTTGTTTCTTAATATAACTGCACTGCCTCATTGTGTGACCAAAACGGCCACAATTTTTGCAAAGAAAGTCTTCCTCTTCGTAGTGAATATATTATTTATGTTGTCCAATAAAAAGTTAGGGTTGGACTGGGATTTCTAGAGGAATTTCACCACAAATCCTTGCATATCGACCTCTTAGGGTAGTTGATGTACATATGTAAATTTTTAGTAGGCGTCCTATTTCATTGCCAATTTTTTCTAGGATTTTGCCATCATAAAACTCTGTTGGCAATTGGGGAAGCCTAATCCAAACAGCAGAGGTAGTTAATTTTTTATTTTTAGTCACAAAATTTGGTTTCCATATGGAGATGGACAGGAAATGGCCATTTATGATGGATCTGAGTGGATAGCTTTGTCCATATTTTCCTTCTTCTTGAACTTGATAATATAATAGTCTTCTCCAAGATCAATGAGATAGAATTCTTCTGTTGGATTCCATAGATCTTGAATTTTCCTTTTTAAATAATGATGTAGCATACGCTTACCTACTAATTTGAATATAATAGAAAATTTCTACGGTTCATAGATACGTTGTTTATCTTCCGTTAAAAGGGGAATTTTATGACACCATCCTTTTTACCTTCTGATCATGCACAATCTCCTTCTCATCCGTTGAGTTGGTGGTGTAGAGCATGTCTTCTTATTCAATTGTAGGAGCAAAATCCATTGGGTTTGATTCCATCAATTTCTCCTTGAAGGATGCTGGATTTTCCAAAACATCTTGTAGTAGGTTGTGATGGATTATGTCGGGTGATTTTGGGGGGATAGTGTTTTGGCTTGCAAAAGATTGGGAGTTCATCCTAGAGAGAGAAAATCAGTTAACTTAACTGGATTTAATGGGTTGGTTAGGTTAAAGGGAGGTTTATAGTTTTACCCACAAAAACTAAATTAATTACCTTTGTCTACCCATTGATTTTTCTACCCACCAAACTAATTACCCTTCCTACCCATTGCAGTTTTTGTGGGTAGTGGTTTTTCCTTATTTTCTTTTTTTATTTCTCTGCTTTCTTTTTCTTTTCTCATTTTATTTTTCTCATTTTTTTTCTTTTTTCTTTTTTTCTGTTCATATATTTTTTTTCCCCATAATTATATTATTCTTTATTTTCTCTATTCACCATAATCTGGTGTTACACTCCATTTGGCTCGTTTCTTTTTATTTTTTTAATTTTTCTTTCCTTTTGTTTATTTTTTTTAATTTCGCGTTCATTTTCTTATTTCAATCAAAAAAAATTAGTTTTCTTTTATTTTCGTATTACTATTTTATGTCTTCTGGTACCTACTTCTTATATAATAAATATTATTTTCATGGAACTCCATCAAAAGATTCATTTAAGAAAATACTTGCAAGGATCTAGTTGGAAAAATTAAAAAAATTAAAGAATGACTTATTCATTATGGTATTTTGTTAAATTATATTGTATACTATAACAGTATAATGTTACTATAATCATGACTTTAGCTTTGCAAAATAGCACC
Source organism: Nicotiana sylvestris (assembly GCF_000393655.2). Lineage (NCBI taxonomy): Eukaryota > Viridiplantae > Streptophyta > Magnoliopsida > Solanales > Solanaceae > Nicotiana > Nicotiana sylvestris. Next base: position 129,586,224 of record NC_091064.1, on the reverse strand, counting down.
TAGATGATTCAACAAATACCAGTTGAAGTATATTATTATGATATATTGTATACTATTACAACATAATGTTGCAATATATTGCATATTACTACAGTATACCATGATAATATATTGTATACTATAATAGTATATTGTTAGAGTATAGCTATATACTCCTATAATATATATTATACCATAGCAGTATATTGATAGGTAACTGTGTTCTTCTTCGATTATTATAGTATGCCGTTGCAGCTTTTGTATACTATAATAGTATATTGTTGCAGTATAGCTATATAGTCCTACATCATATTGTATACCGTAACGGTATACTGTTGGGTAAGTGTGTTCTTCTTTGATTTTTAGCTGAAAAATTCGATCTCAATGACCTCAAATCAGCTCCAACTACGATCAAATTTCAGTATAAACTTTCAAAAGGTAGTATAAGTAATATTTAATAACACCCATTTTGAATCAACAAGAAATCTTCAAAATAACAATTTTAAATGAAAGAGTTTGAATCCCAACAATGGTGGATATTCAAATACACATAAAAATTCAGATCCTGGAAGCTTACTCAAAAGTACTATAAGTAATATTTTATATCACATACATCGAATCAAATAATAAATCTTCAAAATAAAATTTTAAATTCAGGAGCTTTAAACTCAACAATTGTGGGTCTTCATACCCACGCAAAAATCAGATATGGTAAACTTAATATATTAAGTAATCGTATGTGCTACTTAAAATAAAAAAAGACCAAATTATTTGGTTATCAAATAATAATATCTACTAAGAGACCTTGCGCAAAAATGAAGATGAATGTTTAACATTCCATACTTCAACTGCGAAGGCAAATAGCAAATGGGTAGGCCGGGTAAATAGTCTGGACCAAATAGGTAGAAAAAATAAATAGTTTAAACTTGGATATTAAAGGATAAATAGTTTGAACTTGATTGATATAAAGTTAAATTTTCCCTAGGTTAAACTATGCTGAAACAATCAACTGCAAGTTCGAATTTAAAATCTTGTAATAAGGAAATTTGTACCCCTTTTATTTAATTGTTTGGTTTCTGACTTCCACTAATCTCAACAATTTTCGTCATGAAAAAAGAGTACACATACAATAGCAAAATTCAGATATATTTTTTTTGTCTTTAGTTCCTACAGAATGATTATAATAGAGGAATGTATAAGTTTGAGGTGAACAGTAGTTCTATATTTTGTATAGAATCAACAGTAGTGCTATATTTTGTATAGTATTTAATTTTATATACTAATAGTATAAAAGAATCTTTAAACCATCAATGCTATATAACCTCTTATAACATATTAGTTATTTATCAATAGTATTTATCGTAGGTTATCAATCAATACTAGTTATATAAAATTAGTAACACTTACGTGTTTTAAGTGACCTGATTGTTTTAATATTGCTTAGAACACGAATCAGAGAAATTAAACTTTATATTGTTTTTGTTATGTCGGCTATATATCTCTTTTATCCTTGCTAATTTTAGCTGATAGGTTTTCATTTATTTATTTATTTTACATAAAAATTGCATGTCCATTTATATCGAAGGTATTCATTTATGTCCGTTTACACGGTCCTCTAACATTATTAAATGGTCGTGAATAGACAATGCTTACTCAAATAATAAGTGGTTAGTTTTAAGAATGAGAATATTATTGAAAAGTTCACAAATGACATGACACGACCTATATATTATCATCTTCTCCTTTATGTTAATAAATATTGTTGACAACAATGTTGTTAGTAATTGTTTCAAACTGTCGTACAATCTAGTATGTGAAATCAACATATAGTATACTTTCTGCTAATATATAAACTAGACTAGACAAAGGATAATCATTTTAAGATTATTAGCTATATATGTGCTACAATGTTAACTGTCGATGCGTTTCACCAAATATATTAGAGGATTAAAGGCCAATGTTCCCTTCTTTTTTTCAAATTTAAACATAATGACTTTTCAACAAGTTTCTGTCCGTATACAGTAAAAATCAAGGAGCCCGATGTCGAAGTCTTAAATTGGGCTATTAGTCCGAGTCCGGAAAACTCGAGGTAGAGGTCAGACCCGGTTGGAGGACTCACACCTCGAGGAAGAAGATCGAGGGCATTGCGATCTCGAGGGTACTCAAGAAAGAGCGGAAATTTCTCAAGGACACGTGGATTAGGGCATAAATTAAAGGATAAGATTTGTACGAAATGGTACCGGGCCGTAATGGGTTGTTATACACCTGTAGCAATAGAATTCTTACCTCAATAAGGAATGTACTATATTGGGATTTTCTCCTCCTATATAAAAGAGACCCCAATCATTTTGTAAGAATTATCACACATTATTCACTACAGTCGAATATTCTACTCTACTTTTCTTGTTTAACGTGCTCAACAAGTGTTCTTCAGCTTTATTGCTTGTACTTTACTTTATTCATACTTCATTTTATTAGCTGACCTAGAGGCCCCCAAGAAGGTCAAGCTCGAGGTCATCATTGTTATAGCAACACTGGTTTGGTTCATCAATTCTTCTTATTTAAACTTAATATTACTTCTCTATTCACTAGTATTGGAATAAATCACATATCTTTAAAAAAATATATTACATTTAATTGTTACCCCCATTTTTCGAGGTAAACAGTTTGGCGCCCACCTTCGGGCTAAAGATAATAGTGATTGTTTTAGTGCTAGTTTTCTGATAACACACGTTATTCTTTATACTTTTTCTTGTCAAAAGGTTCTTTGATTTCAAGCTTAAACATGTCTAGTACACAGAATGCACCTATTCACGAGGACGAAGGTTTTGGAGAAAACAGAGGTATAGGGGTCGGTGTACCATCCATAAACCTTGAGGGAGGGCCAAACATGGAGCCAGTTGATATCAGTTCGCACAACGCTCTAAAAACGGACGCAGGCACAAACCCCGCATGGAATGCACACAGGGAAGCCCGAGCAGGAGGCCAGGAAACACGAGGGATGGAAGAAGGAGGAGTCAGCCTCCACATGATATTCGAGATGCTACAAGCTCAGCAAGTTGCCATCGCTCAGCTTCAGAGTCAGAATAGAACTCCTAACACCGCCGAACCAGTAAGTGCCGGCACAAGCTAGTGCTAGAAAGGCTCGACAAAAGCAGCTCGGGAACTGACCCCACAATCATGAAAATGCTCGAGGAATTGACTAAAAGAATCGAGTCAGGAGAAAAGAAGATATAAGACAACGATAAAAATGTGAAAATATATAACTCCCGGGTAGATGAAATACCGGGAGCACCTCTAGTTTTGAAAGGTCTAGATGCCAAAAAATTCATACAAGAATCTTTCCCCCCAAGTGCGGCTCCGATGCCCATTCCCAAGAAATTTTGCATGCCCGATGTACCAAAATACAACGGAACAGCTGACCCTAACGAACATATTACTTCATACACTTGTGGAATCAAAAGAAATGACTTGAATGACGATGTAATCGAGTCAGTATTATTAAAAATGTTTGGGGAAACACTATCAAAAGGAGCTATGATATGGTATCACAACTTATCCCCTAACTTAATAGTTTTATTTGCTATGTTGGCGGACATCTTCGTTTTGCCGGGGCTATAAAGGTGGCTGCAAGAAAGCCGGACATTTTCAAAATAAAACAAAGGGATGACGAGATGCTAAGGGAGTTCGTGTCCCAATTCCAGTTGGAAAGGATGGAATTATCACTGGTCTCCGATGACTGGGCAGTTCAGGCCTTTATGCAAGGTTTGAATGAAAGAAGCTCGATTGCATCTCGACAAATGAAGCATAACTTAATTGAATATCCTGTTGCGACATAGTCAGATGTGCACACTCGTTATTAGTCAAAAATTAGGGTTGAAGACGACCAGTTGGGAGCCCCCTCGGGATTAGTTCATCCTAACAGATTTGCAGCCAAGCCCCCGAGGGACGCAGACCGGGGATTAAGATTTAACAAGGAAAGATATCAACCGTATGTCGAAGATAGAAGGAACGTTTTAAGATGTAATACACCTCGGAATGATCGAAGAGTAGATCGAGGCCAAAATGACCAAGGGCTCATGAGAAGAACCGGATTCGACAGGCGCTCGGGACCGATGGAGGCACCTAAATTGTCAGAATACAACCTTAGCATCGATGCCTCGGGTATCATTTTAGTTATTGGCAAAGTTAAAGATACTAGATGGCCCAGGCCCATACAGACCGACCCTTCTCAAAGGAATCCCAACTTAATATGTAAGTATCATGGTACTCACGAGAATAGGACCGAGGATTGCAGGCAGCTTAGGGAGGAGGTAGCCTGGTTGTTCAACGAAGGGCATCTTTGTGAATTTCTCAGTGATCGGGCTAAGAACCATTTCCGAGAAAGAGATGCAAACGAGAAGAATGAAGAACCTCAACAGGTCATTCACAGGGTCATCGGTGGAGTCGATGTCCCATAGGGACTTATATTCAAATGTACCAAAGTATCCATCACGAAAGAGAAGCAGACTCGTAGCTATGTGCCTGAGGACGACCTATCGTTCATTGATGAGGAAGAGGAGGATGTATCCCAGCCTCACATCGACGCCCTGGTAATCTCTATACTTTTAAATAAAGTTCATATTAAACGTGTTTTAGTGGATCCAGGTAGCTCTGCAAACATAATCAGATCGAGGGTCGTGAAACAACTCGGCCTGCAAAATCAGATTGTACCTGCATCTCGGGTGCTGAATGGTTTCAGTATGGCAAGTGAAACAACAAATGGAGAAGTTATTTTGCCAGTAAACGTAGCCGGGACCATACAAGACACCAAGTTCTATGTCATTAAAAGTAACATAAGGTATAACGCACCCCATGGAAGGCCATGGATACATAACATGAGGGCAGTGCCATCGACCCTCTATCAGATGATGAAGTTTCCAACAAAAAAAGGAGTGAAAATAGTCCACGGAGAACAGCATGCTGCAAAAAAGATGTTTGCAATCGAGGAAGCGGTGCCGATGCCAGAACCCTTGACCTCGGAGAAGTCGAGCCTCAAAGATAAAACATGTGGCTAAGTAGCAATCACAGCTCCAAGTCTAGATGGAAGCGGGATAAACAAGTAAACGAAGGTGAAGAAGGGAACTCCCTAACTCCTCCAACCTCCATTGTCCTCGAGAAGCCCGATGCTACCAAGTTAGCCGCTCAAAAGAAAGGTACACCTGGGAACGAGGGATTAACCCCCAAACGCAGGAAAAAACTCGTTTAGTTTATTATTAATGATATAGAGAGTATTGGTTGGACCCGTTCAGATATGACAGGGATTCAGCCTTAAATCACCAAACATAGACTAAGCAATAGTCCCAAGTTTAAACCAGTAAAACAAAAAGGGAGGCCCCCAGTTCGAAAAACTTCGTATCAGTATCCAGTCAATAGGATGTATGAAGAACAGACAGGTAAAATAACAAAAGCCTATATTGATAATATGACTGGTTAGGTCCCTATGCGCAGAGGATAATTTTAATTCTTTTGCAGGAAATAGTCAACGTTTCGGGGTGACGCGACACGAAGCTCAACCTAGAGAAATGTGCCTTCGGAGTTGGATCGGGTGAATTTGTCACACTCATGGTGTCAAATCAAGGCATTAAGAATCATCCCCGATCAGGCCAAGGTTCTCGACGGTACCATGATCATGGATGCCAAGGCCTCAGAGTCATTGTTTAAGGATCTTATAAGCTCGCCGCGATAGGAGCTTTCAAAGGCTTGCGATCTCGAAGACACCCCTTCTTACACGAAGGCCGCAGGCTTTAAATCACTCATTGCACTCTTTTTTCCTTGGCTCGGATTTTGTCCCAAATGAGTTTTACCGGCAAGGTTTTTAACGAGGCAACACTTATATGCTACCTAAGGAACATTCAACAAAGTATTCAAGGCTTCTTTTCGATCAACCTCGGATACTGGGGGCATCAGCCTCAGAGGTTATATCCTCGAAGAAAGCAATTCATGCCGAGGAGGGCCTTGATAGGAATGTTGTAATGGGCCAAACAGTCAAAGGAGTCGTGTCCACATAGAATAGTCGAGCCCCCAGCGGCAAAACATGTACGCATGTATCAATTACTCAAAGAAGCATTTTTTTTATCAAAACACTTTGTGCCTCAAAGAAGTCCATTATTTTCACATTTAACGGCTCAATGGCAAAAACCTCGAATGCACCCAAACACTCGGGGACTGCTATTGACTATCGACATACTGAGGTATCGAACACTCAAACTTATAAGACCTCAAAAAGGCATATTCGAGCTCACAAGACCTCAAAGAGGTACATTTGAGCTCACAAGACCTCGAAGAGGCATCCCCTCGATATTAAGGCCAAGGTCATCACACTCGGGGACTAAAGGCTATAGCCATATCAAAGACTACGATCATAGGAAAATGCTACGGCCGAAATAATGCGGCTCGGAGAAGTCCAACTTCCGCTATAAAATAAAGGCATTCAACTATTAAAAAATCGGTTAAATCAGGCTACCCTCGGTAAACGCAGAATATGAAGGGCTTCGGTAAATTCATCCCTCAAAAAATCTAAGGGCTCTGATAAATTAGCCCTCGAATGATCTAAAGGCTTCGATAACACCGTCCTTCGGAAAAAAGTTTTGGAGGTATTCGATTATGCTTACGCAAACGAAATGACTAATAAGGTTCCGATACGCTGAGCCTTCGAAAACCAACGGGTACAAAAAAACATGCTAAGGCATAACTAAAATTTCACAAAGTCAATGAGGGAAAAATTATATAGCCACTTTAGAGGCCGAAATGGCCCAATGTAAAGAGCCTAAGGGCCAATAAAAGAGCCTAAGGGCCAACTTAAAGAGCCTAAGGGCCGATATATAATAGCCTAAGGGCCGATATATAAGAGCCCAAGGGCCAACTTCGAAAGGCTTAAGAGCCAAGAACTTATAGTTCGAGACTCCGCTCTCACTTAGATCCGAACTCAAGGTTCACAATATCCCAAGCTTACATCGGATCGATTTAAACTTAGCTCAAAGATTATTATATCTATTGATAAAGATCTAAGGGTTTTGTAACATCCCGAACCCTAAACCAATCCTCGGATTAATCATTCAAACGACGTCTTCCATAAATAAAGATAATGTTAAATCCAGCACAAACCAAAGACAAGATAAAATTTCCCCTCGTATTTCCAAAAGATGATTATAGGAAATATTTACACTAGAGAGGCTTACAAGGAAACACGATAAAGTAACCTAAAACTACTTCGGGGTCACATCCTTAGCAGCCGCATCTTCAGGAGTCAAATCTTCAAGAGCCTCACTTTCGAGGACTTCATCCTCGTTGTCTTCACTCTCAGAGACACCGGCTGAATCATCTTCATTGGAAAGTAGAGCGGCCGCCTCTTCTTCCAAAATCTTCTCCGCTTCAATATCGGCTGAAAGATCGAAGCTGCGAGGATGTATCTCCTCGAGGGTCATCCTATGGGATTGACGCCTAGCATGGTCAAGGGCACTTGATAACTTAGCCTCCGCCGTAGAAGAAATTTCCCTTGCCCGAGCAATAGTAGCTTTGGCATCGGCTCGATACGAAGCCATAATTGCAGCAGCATCAAATTTGGCCTTGGTCAGCTCAGCCGCAGATCTAGCTTTAAGCTCCTCAATTTTGAGGCCTGGAGCTAGGTTCTCCTCCTTCACACCTCGAAGTTGGTGTTCGAACGAAGCCAACTGCTCTCTTAGAGTTTCTTTCTCAGAGGCAAGATTGTCCATGCCTTGCCTCCACCCGAGGGTTTCGTCTTCTTTCATCTTTAGCACCTCCCGAAGCTGCGCTTCCATGTCGGACTTCTGCTAAAACTGCAAAATTAAAAGTGTTATTCACTAAAACAAACAGGTACGTAACAGACCTTCGAGAGTTGTGTTACCTTATCCATATACTCGGCTCAACCTTGGCATGCCTGCATCAACTCAACTCGAAGATCGTAGATCTCCATCTCTTTCTTTGCATCGAGGGCTTTGACGACGTCCATCTCCTCCAAAGTCTTCTTAAGCTCAGCCTCGCATCAAGCAAGATCATCTTGGGACTTGGAAAATTCCCTCTTATAGAGCAGCACAGCCTTCATGAAAAAGGAGGAAAGATAGATTCAGAATAGCTAAAATAAAGGCGCAGGCATAAAAACAGAAAACTCACTTGTTTAAAGAGACTACGAGCCTCATCAAAAATAAAAGAGGCATCGAGGTCGGGACCATCATCAAGCCCTACGAGACATTCTCGAAAGATATCATGCCCTTCGTGGCTTGCTTCCACTTTAGAAGACCTCATATTATGGGCATCTCGGATTTCTCCCTGGGAGAACTCGGGACCATGAGACGAATCATCCACATTAATCACCCCAAGTAATCCACTCGGGGCATTTTCTCTTATCTGAACAGGCTCGGGGTCGAGTTGTTCGGCCTTGCCCTCCAATTGATCTCGTAGGCGAGGTGAATTCTTTCTGGATGATGGTTTGGGGACTATGTTTGAACTCCCCTCAGAAATTTCTTCAGCTCTGGATTGAGCCACATTAACTGCCATCGGCTAGATGGGTTTCAGAGCATCAAATTTTTTTCTTTTTTCGCGAGGTACCAGCAGGCATTCATCATCTTCTTCTTCCTCCTGATCCCGAAGGCGTTGGGTCATTTTCGGGGATAAGGTCGATGTATCGGCCTTAGGCCTTCGAGCCACACTCTTCTTTGGCTTCGGGGGATTTTTAGATGACTCTCTTCTTCTTTTTCTTTCTTTGGAAGGCTTCGGAACCTCCACTTCATCAGCCGGGGCCGGCCACAAATCAACGGTGTCTCCAAGACCAACATGAAACCGAGGTCAGTATCCCCGTAGAAGAATCATAAGAAAACAAGCAAGCGAGCTCACCATGGTTTTTGGCCTCCCATCGACCCTTGGCCAAATCTCTCCAGCAAAGCTCCGAGTTAGAGGAAGCGGAGGCCAGCTTTTGGACCTAGACCTCGAGGTTCGGGACCCCACCAGGAAACCAAGCGGCAGCTGCACCATCGTAAAGGGGTTAGACCGATGAAAAATATAAAGACAGGGAAAAGAAAAGAAAGCAGGGTATAAACCTACTGCGCACTCACGTTTCATATTCCACTCCTCGGGGAACGACATCCAATCGGCAGGAATCAGATCGGAGGTCCTGACTCGGACAAATCGGCTCATCCGCTCACGGTCTTTGTCCTCATCGATACTAGCAAATAGATATTTTAAGTATCGGCATTGCAATTTTATCAAACCCCCACAATAAAGTCGGGGACTATACAGTCTGATAAGATGATCGACGGTAAAGGACATCCCCTCGATTTGGCTTGAAAAGAACCTGATTAAGTAAATGATTTGCCGGAAGGAGGGGTAGATCTGGCCGAGCGTCACTCGGTATCATTGGCAAAATTCAAGAATAACTGGATCTGTGGGGCCCTGAGCCGGAATCGCAGGGCCCAATGTAAATGGGTAGGTGTATACGCTCAAGTACCACGCTTTATACGTGGTGATGTCCTCCTTAGAAGAAGGAATCACTATTTCTTTATTCTCCCATTTACAATCTTCATTTACTTGCTTAGCTTCGGCCTTGGTCACCAGACAAACATATCGAGACATAGGCTCGCATCGGCCTGGTGTTGAAACAGGTTTCTCGATTTTAAAATCGGATGTTATTTCACATGGTGGGGGAATACACTCCTCGATACGAGGAGGCACTACTGGTTTACCCTTTGCCAATCGAGAAGATGATGAAGCTTTTTCCTTTTGGGAAACCGGTTTGGAGGTTTTAGCCATCGCAATACGGAAGATCCAAGAAAGTGAAGAGTGTTGATAAGTGAAGAGAAGGGAGATCTCAAGGAGATTGAAAAAAGGGTAATGAGACTTTGAAAACAATATGGGAATAAAGTTTGTAAGGTTGTGGAATCTGACTATTTATAAAGGTCACTTAAGCGTGTTGAGGAAGCCAAAAGGCCGACCGTCACCCTCCTCCAATTAATCATTTTCGGAATTGCACAAAAAGCAACTTTTCAGTTGCTTCAACCGCTAACGTTGTGATATTTGCGTCAGAACCAAGGCATCAAGGATTGATTCATCAAAAAATCATAAAGGGCAGCCTAGAAGTCGAGTTCGAGCAGGGTATCCACTCGGTCACTAAGCCCAAGGGCTATCCGAGTTCGAGGAATCACTCGCTCGAAACTGTGAAAAGGCCTAAGGGCTATTCTTAATACAAGTTCGAGCAAATGCCCACTAGACTATAAAAGCCTAATGGCTACCCGAGGTGGAGAAGTTTGCCACCCAGAGACTGAAAGGAAATCTAAGGATTTACTTCATCTCGAGACCTTGCTCTCACCTAACTCGAGCTCGAGAACCCCGACGTTCCGAGTTCACCTTCAAGCTCAGCTCGAGGATCAACAAAAACCTCGAAGTGTATTGTATTGATCGATTAAAAACCTAAGGGTTATTATGTCCTAAGCTCGGTATTTGGGATAGTCATTGAAATCATAAAATCGAGTCATTTACGAATAAAGACAGAATAAAATTCAGCATGGGCCAAAAGGGATACAAAAAGATCATTTTATACTTCCAAGAAATGATTACAAAGTATAACCATAGCATCCACGAAGAATATTTACACAGAAACAAAGAAGCAAAAAGCAAAAGACTAAGATCCTAATTCACTTTTAAGGCCACGACCTCGAGAGCATCATCTCTGGAAGTCCTCTTCTCAGGGATACCATTTATGATCTTCAAAAATGTTCGGTAGAAGGCCCTCGATAAATGTGATTATATCTCCAGCTGCCGAGATTCAGCATTCCATTGAAGTTTTGGGCCATAATACATTAAGAAAGAACAAAAAGGCAGAAGGGGTTGCAAGATGCACGAGCAACAATCCAAGGGTGTTCATCCTCGAAACTCTGCTCCGGTGCGGGATGCAAAAGTTAATAGATGATAGTGCCATATCATTCCATGGAAAGCAAAAAGAAGAAGCGCCACACTAGGTTGAAGTTAAGAGATATGAGCAGCAGTGTAAAGTTCGCATATCTTCTGATATGGGAAGAATTCAGTGCCCTTCCCTCATTGCTTCGAGCCAACAACAACAACAACAACCCAGTATAATCCCATTTAGTGGGGTAGAGCTTTAAAAAAGGGAGCCTTGGCGTAACTGGTAAAGTTGCTGCCATGTGACCTTGTGGTCACTGATTTGAACCACAAAAATAGGTGATTAGAGGAAGAGATAGAAAAGGGAAAAGGCTAAAAGTTGATGAAGAAGGAATGAGTGTAGTTTTTGTTTAGCCAAGTAATACCCTATTTATAGAAAGCCGATGACGGTTCCGCGACACTAGTGGCCGACCAATGCTGGCATACATTAAATGATTGGGGAAATGGACTGGCGGGATGTTCAATGCTTTTGGAGAAATGGACCAGCGGGACGTTTCGATCACTTCAAGTACCTACATCAAGAGCATGACGTCATCGCGAGAGGCTCGGAAAAATCGAGGTTCAAATTGTTTCTTATCATCTTATTCTAAGAAACGCAGGGATTGTCTGTATACGGTCAAAATCAAGGAGCCCGATGCCGAAATCTTAAATTGGACTATAAGTCCGAGTCCAGGAAACTTGAGGTAGAGGTCAGACCCGGTTGGAGGACTCACACCTCGAGGAAGAAGATGAGGGCCTGGCGCGACCTACATCGAGGGCATTGCGATGTCGAGGGTACTCAAGAAAGAGCGGGGATTTCTCATGGACACGTGGATTAGGGCATAAATTAAAGGATAAGATTTGTACGAAATGGTACATGTCTGTATTGTATTGTTATACACCTGTACCAATATAATTCTTACCTCAATTAGGAATGTACTATATTGGGGTTTTCTCCTCTTATATAAAGGGGACCCCAATCATTTTATAAGGATTATCACACATTATTCACTGCAGTGGAATATTCTACTCTGCTTTTCTTGTTTAACGTGCTCAACAAGTGTTCTTCAGCTTTATTGTTTTTACTTTACTTTATTCATACTTCATTGATCTTAGTTGACCTCGAGGCCCCCAATAAGGTCAAGCTCGATATCCTCATTGTTATAGCAACACTGGTTTGGTTCATTAATTCTTATTATTTAAACTTAATATTACTTCTATATTCATTAGTATTGGAATAAATCACATATCTTTAAAATTACAAATTACATTTAATTGTTACCCCATTTTTCGAGGTAAACACTGTCCAAACAACAAATCTATAAAGAAAAATACCAGAGATCGTATAATGAAGAAAGAATATATAGTTATAAAAATAAATAGAAAAGCAATAATGACGGTGGATTGATAGTGGCTAAATTACAAGATCCAGAATTAGATAGACTTATAGGGACACCCCAATTAAACACATTATTTGCCCCAATTCCAAAGAAAAATTAAAAAGAAAGCTGAAACCAAGCATGTGCAGTCACTATTAATCATTTAAGCAAATGGCAGTACAAATACTTTAATCATAACCTGCTTAAATCGTTTTCATTAGATTATCGTTTTGGATATATTTCATAAAAGGGAAAAGATTTTGGTCCTTCTTCAGAACCGTCCTTGAATAATTAGACATGGCTAGAGACAGGTTCTGTTCAATCACCAAACTAAGCTTCTTTACAAAATAACGCAATTTCTTTTTTAACGCTAAAGTAAAACAATCACACGACTAATAATTTTCTTTCCCCAACCACCCCTCCCCCTAACTACCAGAAAATCGCTATTTTTCGGCTGAAAATTCCGACTACAAAATAGCCGTCGAAATTCTGATTGTATAGTTCTGAAGGTAGTGGTCGGAAGACGAAAAAATAATTTATCTTATATCCCTACTATATTGATTACATCTCCGACCACAATAGTCGGCAACTTCGCGTAAAATTTGCGTTTCAAAATTTCAGACTTTAGTCAGTGAAATCATATGAAAAAAGTAAAAATAATTTGTTTACATCAAAAATACGAATAACAATTAAACTTGATTAGTAGTTTTAAAGATATCTTATTTATTTTAATACCAATTGATAATTAAGAAATACAAAGTAAAAATGAAAGAAATAAGTGAATCAAACCAATGTTACTCAGCAGTAGTAACCTCGAGCTTAGTGACCTCGAGATGAACAAAGAGCAATAAAGTAAGAACAATAAATGTAAAAGGACAACTCTTATGAATAGTTAGAGAGAAAAGTAGGATAGTATATTCTTGCACAATGATTAGATGATGTTACAAATGATTGGGGTCCCCTTTATATAATAGGGGAACCCTAAATAAAGTATATTTCTATTTACAGCAAGGAATATTCTTGGTACAACTGTCTAACCGCCTAGTACGGAATCGTACAATCCTATTCCGGGATTGGCACCATGATTTTAGGGACGTGGTAGGAATCTAGCTCATTCTGTTATAAATCCACAATGGTACAATTTCGCGGTCAAGCATACTTAACTTTGGTGTTCCTCGTACTCCTATCTTCGGGCATTGCATTCCGTCTTCGAGCTCGGGTCTAGTCTGTCGACCTCGAACTCGAGCTTGCTTGAACTGGGCCTAAGGTGATCCCTCGAGCCTGGGAAATCAGGCGTGCCTGATTTCGACCGTATACAGATAGTCCACGCATTTCTTAGAGGAGGTCGATAAGAAACGATTTGATCTTCACTGCTCCGATGCATCGGTCCCAATGCCACTCTCGTGATGTCAGCGGTTGAAGTGACTGAAAGGTCGCTTTTGCACAGTTTCCAAAGTCATTAATTGGAGGCGGTTGACGGTTGACTATTTGGCTTCCCTAATACGCTTGAGTAACTTCTATAAATAGTCCAACTTCACCATTTCAAAAACTTTACTTTTCTGATCGTTCTAAAAATTTCATTAGCTCCTTCAACTTTTCTGAGTTCATCCTTCTCTTTAGTTTGCCTTTACTTCATCACCAACCTTTTCTCTTTGAATTTCTACACCATAATGGCTAAAACATCCAAATCATTTCCCCAGAAAAAAAGGCCTCTTCATCATCGCGGCCTACAAAAAGCAAAACGGTGGTGCCACCTCATATCGAGGATGTATTCCCCTACCGTGCGAAACAACATCCGATTTCAAAGTTGAAAAACTTGTATCGACACTAGGCCGATGTGAGCCTATGTCCCTATACATCTGTTTGATAACTGAGGATGAGCTCGAGTAGGTGAAGAAGGACTACAACTGGGAGAACAAAGAAGCAGTGATCCCTTCCCCTGAAGAGGATATCACTACACACAAAACGGGGTACTTAAGCGTGTATACCTACCCATTCACGCTGGGCCCCATGGATCCAACTCTGGGTCCCACAGATTCAGTGATTCTTGATTTTTGCCAACAATATCAAGTGACGCTCGGCCAAATCTACCCTTCGTTCTGGTGAATCGTCCACCTGATCAGATACTTCTCGAACCAGGTCAAAGGGATGCCTTTTACCCTCGATCATCTGACCAGGCTGTATAGCCCTCGCCTTTATCGAGGTGGCATGATAAAGCTGCAATGCCGATCCTCGAATTCTCTCTTCTCCAGCATAAATGAGGACAAAGACCGGGGATGGATGAGTCAGTTTGTCCGAGTCAGGACCTCCGACCTGATTACTGCTGAGAGGATACCATTCCCCGAGAAATGGAACATGAAACGTAAGTACATGCTTACCGATAATAACTTTGTACCCCGCTTCCCCTTCTTTTTTCTCACTTATCTTTTTTTTCTCGATCTAACCCTTTTCCGATGATGTAGTTGTTGCTTGGTTTCCTGGAACGGTCTCGGACCTTGAAGGTTGGGTCCGAAAACTAGCCTCTACTTCCTCTTACGTGGAGCGTTGCTTGCGTGACCTGGTCAAAGGTCGATGGGAGGCTAAAAACCACGGTGAGTTCCCTTGTTTGTTTGCTTGTGTTTTTAGTGAAGTACTTACTTTGTGTTTATGCAGGCCTCGGAGACGCCGCCCCTATACGGACGCCCTCGGCTGGTAAAGAAGAGATCCCAAAGCCTCCCAAAGAAAAGAAAAGAAAGAGGGGGTCGCCTGCGAATACACCGTAGCCGAAGAAGAGCATGGTTCGAACGCCCAAGGCCGATATTGTGGCCTTATCTCTAGGAACGGCCCAACGCTTTCAGGACCAGGAAGAAGAAGAAGATGACGACTGCCTATTGGTAGCTCGTAAATGAGGAAGCACTGGTTCTTCGAAGTCTGCCGAACCGGTGGTGGCAGACGTGGTTCATTCTAGAACCGAAGAAATCTCCGAGGGGAGTTCAAGTAAAGTCCCCGAGCCATCGGGCAGCAAAAGAGCACCTCGTCTTGGAGATCATTTAGACGGTGAGACCAAGGGGCCCGGCCCTGAGGCCCTTCAAACAGAAGAGAACGCCCTGAGTGGATTCGTTGGGGTAATCAATTTGGATGATTCGCCACCCGGTCCTGAATTCTCCGACGGGCAATTCCAAGATACTCGGAACATGAGAACTCTCGATGTGGGGATGAGCCATGAAGGGCATGATATCATTCGAGAATGCCTTGCAGGGATCGAAGATTGCCCCCTAGATGCTTCTTTTATTATTGACGGGGCTTGTCGGCTCTTCAAACAAGTAAGTTCCTTTCCTTTAGGATTACACTTGCGCTTTTATCCTTGGTGTTCTGAGTCTAACCTCTCCCCTTTCAAGACGAACTGGCAAAGGCTCGTCAAGAACAAATTGAGCTTACCGAAAAGATAATATACCCTCTGAAGTTTTGTTATGGACTTGTGCGATCGGTCTACTAAAACTTTTACTTTGCAGTTTCAACAAAAGGGATAGCTGGTAGAGCAGCTCCAGAGGAGCTCAAGATAGGAAGCCGAGACCTTGGGGTAGAGTCAAGGTATGGACAGTCTTGCCTCGAAGAAAGATACTCTTCGAGAGTAGTTGGCTTCAATCGAACACCAGCTTCATAGTGTGAAGGAGGAGAGCCTGGCTCGAGGCCGCAAAATCGAGGAGCTTAAAGCTAAATCCACTGCTGAGCTTGCCAAGGCCAAATTCGATGCTGAGGCATTTATATCTTCATACCGAGATAACGCTGAAGCAGCTAACACCCGGGAAAAGGAGATCTCTTCTACGACCGAAGTTAAGTTATTATGCGCACTTGTCCACGCCAAGCGACAGTCCTGGAGGGAAACCCTCGAAGAGGTGTATGCTTGCGGTTTTGACCTCTCTGCCGATATGGCAAGGGCAAAGACTTTGGAAGAAGAGGATGCCACTTTGCTTTCTGATGAGGATGGTTAAGCCAGTGGCTCCGATAGTGGGGGAGACGAAGATGAAGTCCTCGAGGAGGAGACTCTCGGAGATGCGGCTCCCAAAGATGCAACTGCCGAAGATGTGGCCCCGAGTAGCTTTAGGTTTCTTTACTTTGTTTTTGTGCTTTTGTGCAAGGATCCCTCATGGGTTTTGTAAATATCTTCTGCAAACATTTCTTGGAAATACAAAAAAACTTCTTTGTTTCAACTTTTACTTGTGTTGAATTTTATTTTGTCCTTATTTATGGAAAATTCGACTGTACAATTCGAATGATCGGTCCAAGTATTGTTTTGGAATCAGAACATATGAAACCCTTAGGTTTTTTTATCAATGTAGTACCCCTTAAGGTTTTGTTAATCCTTGAGCTAAGTTTGAATTGATTCGGTGCGAGCTCGGGATGTAAGGACTCTTGAGTCCGAGTTGAGTGAGAGCAGGGTCTCGAACTCTATATATTTTGGCCCTTAGTCTCTTTTAGATCGACCCTTAGGCTCTTATAGTTTGGCCCTTAGGCTCTTTGAGTTGGGCTAATTCGGCCTCTAGAGTGGCTATATAATTTTTCCCTTTTTTTGGCTAAAAGACTTAGTGAAAAATTAGTTATGCCTTAGCATGTGTTTTTTGTACCCATTAGGTTTTTCGAGGGTTTGGCGTATCAGAACCTTATCAGTAACTTGTTTGTGTAATGATAATTGAATACCTCTTGAGGTTTTTTCGAAGGCTGATATTATCGAAGCCTTTAAATCATTTGAGGGTTGATTTTATCAAAGCCCTTTATTTTTTGCTTTTGTCTAGGGTAGCCTTATTTAACCAGTTTTTTCAAAGTGTTTGAAGGCCTTTAATTTATGGAAGAAGTCGGACGTCTCTGAGCCGCATTATTTTAGTCATAGCCTTTTTATATGATCGTAGTCTTTAATATGGCTGTAGCCTTCGGGTATGTCTCTTGGACTTGTTTCCCGATAACCTTTCGAACTTGTTTGAAAAGTTAGTCCCCGAGTATATTGGCCTTATGAGTCTGAGTTTTTGTTGACTCTGATGTGCTGATTGTCGATTATAGTCCCCGAGTATTTCGGGGTTGCATTCGTTCTTTGGCTCTTGAGCCATTTCCCGTAGGATTATGAGTGTAGGGCTCGTATAATAGTAGACTGCTTTGAGACGCAAATTGTTTTTGATATAAATAGAATGCTTCTTCAAATAATTAATACATGTGTACATGTTTTGCCGTCGGGGTTCGACATTCTATATGGACACAGTTCATCTGACCGTTTGTCCCATTACAAGGTTCTCCTAACGAGGCCCTCTTTGGCATGATGTAAAGTATTTTGCTGAAAAATTACCTCCAAGGGTGATACCCCCAATATTCGAGGTGGATTGAAAAGAAGCCTTGAATACTATTGAGTTCTCCTTAGGTAGCACATAGTTGTTGCCTCGTTAAAAACCTTGCCGGTAAAACCCATTTGGGACAAAATCCGATCTAAGGGAAAAAGAGTGCAACACATGCTTTAAAACCTAAGGTCTTCGTGTAAAAAGGGTTCCTTTGAGATCATATTCTTTCGGTAGCTTCGATCAAAAATCTGCACTGAGTTAGTTTTAAACTCAAATGGCCAAAAGGATAAAGTCATAGCTTAGCAGTAGTATCGTTTGAGTAATGATATGTTCCATTTGTTTGGCAGTTGTTCCCCTTCCATTGTGCTAAGTTTGTAAGGTACTTTACCGACAACTCCGAGAACTCGGTATGTTCCTTCCCAATTCGGGCCTAGTTTTCCTTCATTCGGGTCTCGAGTATTGATGGTGACTTTCCGTAGACCTAAGTCCCAGATTCCAAAATGTCAAATATTGGTTCTTCTATTGTAATATCTTTTGATTCTTTGCTTTTGTGCGGCCATCCGAACAGGAGCTGCTTCTCACTTTTCATCTAATAACTCGAGGATAACATTCATGGCCTCATGATTTGTCTCCTCTGATGCATGTCGAAACTTGGCGCTGGGTTCTCCGAACTCGACGGGGATGAGGGCCTCCCCATTTTTGCTTCTTTATGTGTTGTTCAGCTGTATTTCATCATGTCGTGTCAGTTGTTCTGTGTTTGGATTGGTCATGGAGTGAAATGAGACACTTAATCTCTTATTTGGAAGCTTTAGTTGGAAAAGTCAACCGAAAGTTGACTTGTGAGTGACTGATCTTGGAATTTGGTTTTTATGGTTCGGATAGCTTCGTTAGGTGATTTGGGACTTAGGAGCATGTTCGGAATGCAATTTGGACGTCCGTGGTAGATTTAGGTTTGAATTGGCAAAATTGGAAATTTGATATTTTCCGGACGGCAGTGGAAATCTTGATATCGAGGCCAGAATGGAATTCTGAAAACTGGAGTAGGTCTGCTGTGTTATTTGTGGCGTGTGTGCAAAATTTCAGGTTATTCGGATGAGGGTTGATAGGTGTTTGGATCGGTTGCGGAATTCAGAAGTTTAAAAATCCTTAGGCTTGAATCCGAGAGTGATTTGGTGTTTTGATGTCATTTTGAGTGTTTCGAGGGTTGGTATGAGTTTGAATGATGATATGTGACTTGTTCATATTTTTGGTTGAGGTCCCAGGGGCCTTTGGTGTTTTGATGTCATTTTGAGTGTTCCGAGGGTTGGTATGAGTTTGAATGATGATATGTGACTTGTTTGTATTTTTGGTTGAGGTCCCAGGGGCCTCAGGATGATTTCGGAAGGTTGTTGGAAAGTTTGGACTTGAATTGGAGCAGCTGAAGCTACTGTGTTCTGTCATAACCGCACTTGCGGATTGGGGACTGCAGGTGCGAGCCACAGAAGAAGACAAGAGATCGCAGAAATGGTAAGGAATGCAGGAGCGAGGTCTGGACCACATCTGCGAGCCCGCAGGTGCGAGACCTGGGTCGCAGGTGTGACGATTGAGGATTTTAATGAAAACCACAGATGCGGCTAAGTTGACCACATGTGCAGTCCACAGAAGCGATAATTTGTCCGCAGATGCCGAAATCGCTGGGCAGAGAGTATATAAGTTCCCCTTCACGAAAGTTAGCCCATTCCACCTTTTTAAAGTCGGGATTGAAGCTTTTGGAGGGTTTTGAAGAGGAAATCAATGGGATTCTTGTTGAGGTAAGATTTTTGAACATAATACTTGTATCTATGGTGAATTTCAGTTGATTAAACATGGAAATTTATGAGATTAAGGGTGAAAAATTGAGAAGTTAGGACTTGAACATGGAGAGGTAAAATTGGGGATTTCAGAGGCCATTTGAGTCCGATTTCGATGTTCTTGGTATGTATGGACTCGTGAGAGGATAAGGATTCTAGTGTTGTGATTTTTATCGGATTCCGAGACGTGGGCCTCAGGGTCGGGTTTGACCAATTTCAGAATTTTGAGTTTAATTTAATAATTTTCGCGTGGGCTTTGTCTCTTTGGCTTGTATTGATGTTATGATTTTGATTTTGGATAGATTCGGGATGATTTGAGGCCGAGTCGAGAGGCAAGGGCATTGCGGAGTAGATTTTCATCCGGTTTGAGGTAAGTAACGATTGTAAATCTGGACCTAAGGGTATGAAACACCGGAATTTCGTATTGTTTTGATAAATAAGGTGACGCACATGCTAGGTGATGGGCGTGTGGGCGTGCACCCGTAGGATGGTGACTTGGTCCATCCCGTGGTGACTGTAGAGTTGCATGTTTTGATAAACTTTATATGATATCCATGTGTTTTAGAAAGGAATCAGTTAACTTGGGCTGAATGACATATTAGGGTCCTTGTGCCGAACTGTCTGGACCCTTAGGGGTATTTTACTACTTTCCTCACACTGTTTTGATTTGAAAACATATCCTCATTCATGAATTTTACATGTCTATTGTTTGATTCAATTTCATCATTCTACTTTAAAATATCTGAAAACTGTTTGGGCTAAGTTCCCCGATTTTCACTAAAATGCCCGAGTGGCTGTGAGGTTAATGACTGAGAGAGAGAGTGGTCGAGGACCTAATAGTGAGGATTATACATATTTATGGATCGGCTGCACGCCATAGCGATATATACATATATATATGTATGTATCGGGCTGCACGCCGCAACGATATAGCGCTTGGGCTGTAGGAGCCCCTCCGGAGTCTGTACACCCCCAGTGAGCATAGTCGACTATAAATATATTTACGGATCGGGCTGCACGCCACATCGGTTATTATTATGAGATATCTATTGAGCGGGAGTGCTAAGTTTTAGTACTGATTGACGAGAGCTGAGCCACGAGTGACTGAGAGGCTTGCTCGAGGGGCTATACTTATGAGTGATACTTTGCCTGAGGGGCTTGTTTATGAGATTTCTATTTTCACTATTCTTTATACTAAGCCTCTATTGAAAAATGTTGAATAAATGCTTTAATGTTATGATAAATATCACATTATGGTGGATGTCTACTCTTCTTCCATGATCTTCATCTCAAATGCTTAATGACATATTCAATGACATATTTTGTATGTTCAATGACATATTCCATGACATATTTTCTTCACTTTTTATGCCTATATAAAAGTCTTGTAATAGATAGAAAAATACACACAATTGAAGAAGAAATAAGAATCTCTCTTCCTCTCTTTCTATCTATATCTCTTAGTTTGTTTTGCTTGTTCTACATTGTTATTTTGGGTTATATTTTATAACACGTTATCAGCACGAGACTCTACAATTTCAAGAAGATCTTTGAGAAAATTAAGGTATAATTTTTCTCAAATTTGTATTTTTTTAAATGTCTGATATTATGAAAAGAAAGTTCGTTGCACTTGAAATTTCGGGCAAGAACTATATGACATGGGTATTGGATGCTGAAATCCATTTAGATGCAATGGGTCTTGGAGACGCCATTAAAGATAAAGATAAAGCGTCTACACAAGACTGTGCTAATGCCTTGCTTTTCTTGCGCCATCACCTTGATGAAGGGTTGAAAATTAAATATCTCACAGTGAAAGATCCATTTGTTTTGTGGAATGGTTTAAAGGAAAGATATGACAACTTAAAGTTAGTCACTCTTCCACAAGCACGATATGATTGGGCTCATCTTAGGCTCCAAGACTTTAAGTCTGTTTCTGAATATAATTCTGCTATGTTTAGAATTACTTCCAAATTGAAACTCTATGGAGATAATATCAGTGACTATGATATGCTTGAAAAAACGTTTACAACGTTTCATGCTTCCAATATGGTCTTACAACAGCAGTACCGAGAGAAAGGCTTCACAAAGTACTCTCAGTTGATTTCTCTTCTACTTGTGGCTGAACGAAACAATGAATTGCTTATGAGAAATCATGAAAATTGACCCACTGGGTCTACACCATTGCCTAAAGAGGATGAGGTGTATTCCCATTATGCTAATCGTGGAAAAGGTCGTGGCCATATTCGTGGTCGTGGTCGCGGTCGTGGTCGTGGCCATGTCCAAGGAAGAAATTTTCCTGGTATTAATCATCCTCCACCGAAAAATAACTTCCAAAAATGGAAAGGTAAAGATGAGAAGCGAACTGCAGAGGGTTCAGAAACTAAATGCTATCGTTGCGGTGGAAAAGGGCATTGGGCAAAAATTTGTCGCATACCAAAACATTTGGTTGAGCTTTATCAAGCATCTCTGAAGAATAAAGGCTCTGAAGCCAATCTTGTCTATGATATTGAATTTGACATTACCCACTTGGATGTGGTAGATTTGTTTGAGCACCCTGATGAAAAAATAAACCACTTGATCGGTGATGGATCTGTGGTTAAAGATGATTGAGCAATTTAATTTTTATGCTTTTCTATTCGTAGTATGTAATGAATAAACATCTCGTAATTTTTATTGCACTCTATAATTCTTCTTATGTAGTTCTTAAGGATATTTTTATTTCCGAAATTTTATAAATTTCACAAACAATGAGTAATGTCCTTTTAATTAGTATTCTAGTCTCAGTGATCTTTTAACGATTTTAACTTTCCTATACATTGCTTTAATTCTCTTTAAGAAAAGGTTTACAAGCACCCTGGAACAACTTTTGTCACTTCACCCTCAATTTTTTTTATGAGTATGTTCTTTTCTTACACAGATCAATTATGTTTCATTCAATGTGTAGGAAAATGCAAATAATTTATACTTGTAAATAAATTTGTTGTAGTTGTATTAGTCATATGTGTACTTGTATTATTTTTTGCGTAATTATTTGTATAATAATTAGAATTTTCCAGAAAATGCATTAAAGGCTACTATTGAATTATTGGTTTAACTTTATTTCTTTTCCATTTTTTTTCTAAAAATACTAATATTTATTCATATACTTCTTTTGTGTGTCAAACTATGGGAAGCAAATATGGATATCTTTCAAAGCAAACTTGGATCAAAGTTCAATTATAAAAATATTTGCTTAATTGATTCATGTACGACACATACAATATTCAAAGAGAAGAAATATTTCTCTCATTTAAGTATGTGTAAGGCAGATATTACTACAATTTCTGGTAGTAGTAATCTAATTGAAGGCTCTGGAAGAGCTACTATAACTCTGCCTATGGGAACAATAATTATCATTGAGAATGCAATGTTCTCCTCCAAGTCCAAGAGGAACTTGTTGAGTTTTAAAGATATCCGCAAAAATGGATTTCATATTGAGACAATAGATGAGAATAATATGGAATATCTCATCATTACCAAGAATGTCTCTGACCAGAAAAGAATTATTGAGAAGTTCCCATCTTTATCTTGTGGCCTGTATTGGACAAAAATTAGTGCAATTGAGGCACATTCTACCTTAAACCAAAAGGTTACTTCTTACAATACTTTTGAACTTTGGCATGATCGATTGGGACATCCTGGATCAATTATGATGAGACAAATCATAGAAAACTCAAATGGGCATCCATTAAAGAATTTGAAAATTCTTTTAAATAATGAATTTTCTTGCACTTCTTGTTATCAAGGCAAGTTAATTATAAGACCATCACCAACAAAGATTGGGATTGAGTCCCCTGCGTTTTTAGAACGTATACAAGGGGACATTTGTGGACCTATTAACCCACCTAGTGGGTCGTTTAGATATTTTATGGTCTTAATAGATGCATCCTCTAGATGGTCTCATGTATGCCTATTATCATCTCGCAACCTCGCGTTTGCAAAATTAATGGCACAAATAATCCGATTACGGGCATAATTTCTCGTTAATCCAATTAAGTCTATTAGACTTGATAATGCTGCTGAGTTTTCATCCCAAGCATTTAGTGATTATTTCTTATCAATTGGGATAAAAGTGGAACATCCTGTAGCTCATGTTCACACTCAAAATGGCCTTGCAGAGTCTTTAATTAAACATGTACAATTGATAGCAAGACAGTTACTCATGAAAACGAAGTTTCCCACTTCTGTTTGGGGTCACGCCATTTTACATGCAGCAATGCTAATTCGTCTCAGACCGACAAATTATCACAAATATTCCCCGTTGCAATTAGTTTTGGGTCATGAACCTAATATATCTCATCTAAGAATTTTTGGATGCGTTGTATATGTGCCTGTAGCACCCCCATATCGCACCAAGATGGGTCCCCAAAGAAGGTTAGGAATATATGTTGTGTTTGAATCACCCTCCATTATTCATTACCATGAAACATTAACGGGAGATTTGTTCACTGCTCGTTTTGCAGATTATCGATTCGATGAGGCATTTTCCCCAAAATTAGGAGGAGAAATTAGTGAAACAAAACGTGAAATTTTGTGGAAAAATACATCATTGACTCATCTTGATCCACGTGCATCTATTTGTGACACAGAGGTGCAAAAGATTATCCATTTGCAGAAAATAGCAAATCAAATGCCAGATGCATTTACGGATTTGAAAAGGATAACAAAATCACATATCCCTGCAGAGAATGTTCCAATCCGTATTGATGTCCCTATTGGACAATCTTCTAGTGTCATAGCTAATGAGTCAAAAGCACGCCTAAAACGTGGCAGACCATTAGGTTCTAAGGATCGAAATCCTAGAAAAAGAAAAACAAATTATCAAGATGACATTACGAAAGAGTCTCATAAAGAAATTCACGATTTAACCAATCCTGAGATTCATGAGGAAATCAATGAGCCTGAGACTCAAGAAAATAAGGAACTATCAATAAATCCAATCGATATTGAGACAAATTTGAATCGAATGGATATAGTGGCAGATTACATCTTTGCATATAATGTTGCATCTAGCATTATGCAAGAAAGTGAGGATCTTGAACCTCAATCTGTTGGAGAATGTCGACAAAGACTTGATTGGCCAAAATGGCAAGAAGCAATCCAATTAGAGTTAAGTTCACTTGCAAAACGTGAAGTTTTTGGGCCTGTAGTCCAAACACCTAATGGTGTTAAGCCTGTTGGCTACAAATGGGTCTTTGTACGCAAAAGGAATGAGAAAAATAAGGTACAAAGATATAAGGCACGCCTTGTTGCACAAGGATTTTCACAAAGGCCTGGTGTCGATTATGAAGAGACATATTCTCCTGTTATGGATGCTATAACATTCCGTTATCTTATTAGTTTTGTTGTCCATGAAAAGCTTGACATGCATTTAATGGATGTAGTTACAGCCTACCTTTACGGCTCACTTGATAATGAGATATACATGAAAATTCCCAAGGGATTTAAAATGCCCAACGCACAGAATTTAAATTCCCGGGAAACATTTTCAATCAAATTGCAAAGATCTTTGTATGGTCTAAAGCAATCAAGAAGAATGTGGTATAACCGTCTTAGTGAGTAATTATTAAAGGAGCGTTATATAAATGATGCCATTTGTCCATGTGTTTTTATAAAGAAAACAACATCGGAATTTGTTGTACTTGCCGTATATGTTGATGACATAAAACTTATTGGAACTCCTACAGAACTCCAAAAGGCAACTGATTATTTAAAGAAGGAATTCGAGATGAAAGATCTCGGAAAGACAAAATTATGTCTCGGTTTGCATATTGAACATTTGACAAATGGGATTTTTGTTCATCAATCTGCCTACATTAAAAAGGTATTGAAACGGTTTTACATGGATGGAGCACATCCATTAAGTACTCCGATGATTGTTCGATCACTTGATGTGAATAAGGACCCGTTTCGACCTCAAGAAAAGAATGAAGAGCTTCTTGGTCCTGAAGTACCATATCTTAGTGCAATTGGTGCACTAATGTATCTTTCTAACACTACAAGACCTGACATAACTTTTTTCGGTTAATGTCTTAGCAAGATATAGCTCTGCTCCTACAAGGAGACACTGGAATGAGATCAAACACATATTGCGATATCTAAAAGGGACTACCGATATGGGCTTATTTTATGGCAATGATTGCAATCTCGATCTTGTTGGTTATGCCAATGCTGGGTATTTATCTGACCCGCATAAGGCTCGATCTCAAACAGGTTATGTGTTTACATGTGGCGGCACTGCCATATCTTGGCGATCGACTAAGCAATCAATCATGGCTACTTCTTCTAATCATGCTGAGATAATTGCTATTCATGAAGCAAGTCGAGAATGTATTTGGTTGAGGTCTATAATACATCTTATCCGATACAAATGTGGTCTGAAGTGTGAAAAACTACCCACAATTTTGTATGAAGACAATGCAGCATGCATAGCCCAATTGAAGGGAGGATTCATAAAAGGAGATAGGACAAAGCACATTTCCCCAAAGTTATTTTTTACACATGATCTTCAAAAGAATGGTGATATCAATGTGCAACAAATTCGTTCAAGTGATAATATGGCTGATTTGTTCACCAAATCTCTACCAACATCAACCTTCAAGAAACTGGTGTACAAAATTGGGATGCGAAGACTCAGAATGTGAGTTGATGCTCTCATCAGGGGGAGTTAATATGCGTTGTACTCTTTTTCCCTTACAAGGTTTTGTCCCACTGAGTTTTCCTTGCAAGGTTTTTAACGAGGCAACCAAAAAGCGTATTTCTAAACATGTGTACTCTTTTTCCTTCACTAGGATTTTTTTTTCATAGAGTTTTTTTTTTTCCTAATAAGGTTTTAACGAAGCACATTATCTTTGGACATCCAAGGGGGGGTGTTATGATAAATATCACATTATGGTGGATGTCTACTCTTCTTCCATGATCTTCATCTCAAATGCTTAATGACATATTCAATGACATATTTTGTATGTTCAATGACATATTCCATGACATATTTTCTTCACTTTTTATGCCTATATAAAGGCCTTGTAATAGATAGGAAAATACACACAATTGAAGAAGAAATAAGAATCTCTCTTCCTCTCTTTCTATCTATATCTCTTAGTTTGTTTTGCTTGTTCTACATTGTTATTTTGGGTTATATTTTATAACATTTAAAGGATTTTCATTGAAACTGGAGTTTTTATGAGATATTTGGTTATTGAACTGCAGATTTTGACTTTGATACTTCCATTGAGATTTTATATTAGATTATGTATATGATTTTAATTCTCGTCACTGCACTCAAACTTTATTTACTTTGGATACTTACTGAGTTGGGGTACTCACGTTACCCCCTGTACCTTGTGTGCAGATTCAGGTGCCAAAGCCTCCGAGCGGGCTCGATATAGTCCTGAAGCCGCCCACGGGTGGCATAATCAGGCAATCTATAAAAACTGCAAGATTGACTAACAATGAAGACGAGTATGAGGCTATGATTGCAGGTCTGGAATTGGCCAAAAGCCTGGGAGCTGAGATCGTCAAAGCAAAATGCGATTCACTCCTGGTATTAAACCAGGTAAATAGGAGCTATGAGGGCCAAAAAGACAAGATGCAAAGGCATTTGGACAAAATCCAAATCACATTACGCCGTTTCAATGATTGGACCCTGGTCCACATACCTCGTGAGCAGAATAGCGAGGCTGATGCCCTCGCAAACCTGGGATCATCTGTTGAATAAGATGACCTACACCTCGGAGCTGTTATTCAGCTGTCCAAATCAGTGGTCGAGGAAGGTCATGCTGAGATTAATTCTACTAGCCTAACATGGGATTGGAGAAATAAATACATTAACTATCTGAAAGACGGAAAATTACCCACGGGCCCAAAGGAAACGAGGGCCCTGCAAACCAAAATAGCCCAATTCTCGCTCGATGAAAACGGGACTCTATACAGAAGAACTTTCGATGGCCCATTAGCAGTATATTTGGGGCCAGAAGGCACAAACTATGTACTCTGAGAAATTCACGAGGGTACTTGTGGAAACCACTCTGGCGTCGATTCCTTATTCCGAAAGGTGATCAGGGCAGGCTACTACTGGGACAACATGAAAAAAGACACTAAGGAATTCGTCCGAAAGTGCGACAAATGCCAGAGATTTTCCCCTATGATTCACCAACCCGGCGAACAGCTACATTTGGTCTTATCGCCATGGCCATTCATGAAATGGGGAATGGATATCGTCTAACCCCTAACAACGGCACCAGGTAAAGCTAAATTCATTTTATTTATGACTGACTATTTCTCAAAATGGGTGAAAGCGCAGGCCTTCGATAAGATAAGAGAAAAAGAAGTCGTTGACTTCATTTGGGATCACATTATGTGTTGATTCGAGATTCCTTCCGAGATAACATGCGATAATGGGAGGCAGTTCATCGGAAGCAGAGTAACACAGTTTCTTGAGGAACACAAAATCAAGAGAATCCTGTCAACACCTTACCACCCATGTGCAAACGGCTAGGACGAGTCCACAAACAAAACCATCATCCAAAACTTAAAAAAGAAGTTGGAAAGCACCAAGGGAAAATGGAGAGAAATGTTGCCCGAAGTGCTATGTGCATACCGAACAACTTCAAAATCGAGCACAGGGGAAACACCTTTCTCCCTAGTGTATGGCGCCGAGGCTCTGATACCAGTGGAGGTCAGGGAGCCAAGCTCCAGTTTCCGACACATCACTGAGAGCTCAAACAACGAGGCCATGACTATGACCCTCGAACTATTAGATGAAAAGCGAGAAGCCTCGCTGGTGCGAATGGCTGCCCAAAAGCAAAGGATAGAAAGGTATTATAACAGGAGAACAAAGCTCCGACATCTCGAAGTCGGTGACTTTGTCCTAAGGAAAGTCACCCTTAACACCTGAAATCCTAATGAAGGAAAGCTTGGCCAAAATTGGGAAGGACCGTACCGTGTCCTCGAAGATATCAGCAAAGGGTCCTACAAGCTCGGTACCATGGAAGGGTTGCAGCTTCCAAGCAATTGGAACATATCAATGTTGAAACAATACTACTGCTAAGGCATGTGTTGCACTCTTTTCCTTCGACCAAACTTTGTCCCTAAAAGGGTTTTATCGGCAAGGTTTTTAACGAGGAAACATCTATATGCTACCTAAGGGAGAGCGAACAAGTATTTAGGGTTTCTTTCGCAATCAACCTCAAACACTGGGAGGGGGTTATTCCCCCAAAAGGTCATCTACTCGAAGAAGCCAAGATGCGCTAAGAGGGCTCTCAATAAGAAAACAATGTACCGGGCCAAACGATCGAACAAACCGTGTCCGCGTAGAATAACCGAACCCATAACAACAAAAACATATATACTTGTACCAAGTAATCAAAGGAAATCGGTATTTTTGCAAAAACTGCTCCTCTGTCAAAAACGTCCCGAACACTCGGGAACTGGCATCAACAAATCACAACAATGTGACCCCTGGGTCGAAGGTTCGAGCTCGTAATCCCTTTAAGGCAACAATGTGATCACGAAACAATTCCAAAGCCAAAAATATCCCGAACACTCGGGACTGGCGTCGAAAACTAGAGGCTACACGACCTCAGGGTCGGAAACTCCAAAATCGCAAGCCCTCAATGAGGCAATACCAAGTTTACATGTAATGGCTCCCGAGCCAAGAAACCCTCGATGACTCAGGGACCACTGTCAATTGCCATCTCCATCGACTTATCAAAACCCGAGGCTGTAAGGCCATATGCGGGCAGCCTCGATCTCGTAAGACCTCAATGAGGCAACATCAAGATCACAAAATGGCTCCAAAGCCGAAAGGCTCCTCGAACACTCAGGGATTGGTGTCAAAATCTCTAAAAACGCACGGTCTCCAGGTCGGAAGCTCCGAAATCATAAGCCCTCAATAAGGAAATGCCAAGTTTACAAGTGATGGCTCCCGAGCCAAGGTACCCTTGATAACTCGGGAACTGTCGCCAATCACCACTCATTAAAAACCCGAGGCCATTAGACCCCAAGCGGGCAGAATCAGTCTCGTAAGACCTACATAAGGCAACAACAATATATGTAAGACCTCAAGCAAGGCATGAACCACACTTGTACCAAGTGACAATATCTGTAAGACCTCAAGCAAGGCATGAACCATACTTGTACCAAGTATCCAAAACTATAAGACCTCAAAGGCATGTAAAACTTGTAAGACCTTACGAAAGGCATAAACCCGATCTAAAAGTTTAGGCTATATATCAAACTTGTAAGACCCCTAAAACGGCATACCCTCGATATAGACGCCGAAACTACTTCACTCGAATCTTAAAAGCACCGGCCAAACATGAATGACTCAGGTCATAAGGCTGTACCAGCCAAACTAACACGACTCGAGGATGCCCGACCATCGCTATAAATCACAGGCCTTCAATTACTTCGAATACACTTCGGAAAGAACTGGTTAAACTGGCTACCCTCGACATAGGCAAAAAAGTTTCGACCACGTCAGCTCCTAAACACTGGCTTTGAGATACTCAGCCTCCGAGAAAAACCTCCCAAAGTGCTCGATCATCACCATATAACAACTCACAATTGAGTTTTTTTATTAAACCGTCGAAGAGTCAGGCAAACATTATTTCAAAAAGTCCTTAATGAGGGAAAATTAAAGCCTATATTAGAGGTTGCATCGACCCAAGGTGTAAGAGCCATTGTCGCCAACCCACATAAAAGGTCACATCGACCCAAGGCATAAGAGCCATTGTCACCAGCCCACACAAAAGGTTGTACCGACCCAACGCGTAAGAGCCTAAGGGCCAGCTTGCAATTCAAAAACTTGAGGGTCAAATGAGCTCGAATCGAAACTCGATTCGGAGACTGAACGCAAAACAGTTAGCTGAATATGCCTAAGAGCAAACGCGTAAGAGCCACTCTTGCCAGCACTAAAATTAAAGGTCGCACCGACCAAACGCTTAAGAGCCACTACCGCCAACGCTAAAGTCGTATGTCACAATGACCCAACGTATAAAAGACAGGTCTAACCTGAGAATACTCGGGGACCGACTTTCAACCATCACGGGCAGCTCAGTAATAGCAAAAACCCGAGGTTATAACCCAAGGTCTAAGATCTCAAATCGATTGTCAAAAGTAACGCTTATTATTCTCAAAAGGAAAAGGAGAAAAGAAATGATAAAAAATGAAAAGCCTATTATACATATGGCTCGCAGAGGACGTTTACAAGGCTTTTGAAAAATCAATACAAATAAGAGGCCAAACAGAACCCCGACCCATTATCGAGCCTGCATCTTCGACGGCTCCGCCAGAAGTTGTGCCCCAACAGTTCCAGCTACAGCCCCAAGACCTTCGACGGCCTTTTCCCCTCGGGGAATTCCATTTCCATTCTCGTCATCTTCTAAACCACTACCCGGCGCATCTCTAGAAGCAAATAAGGCAGTAGCTCTCTCCTCTACGGTTTTCACCCTCTCAAGCTCGACAGACAAATTGATATCCTTTGCATGTATGTCCTCTAAATTTCGCCTATGAGGTTCTAACCCAGCGTACTCCACAGCTCGAGTCAATTTCAGTTCGGCCTCCTATGGCACTCTCTCGGTGTGAGCATCTATCACAATGGCACTCTCTTTATGCGCAGATATAAGCGCCTCAGCTTCGAGTTTGATCCCAGATAGTGCAGCTACTAACTCAGAGTGGAGACATCTATATTTGTCACTATCCTCCCTCACGTCTTGAAGTTGACGCCCGACTGAAGCCATCTTTTCCTGAAAGGTATCCCTCTTAGAGGCTATCTCTCTCACATGTCGTTTGAGTTCGAAGACCTTAGAGTCTCTGGCTCAGAGCCCCTCCCTCAGTAGGGCACCTTCCTTCTCAAACTGCATGAATCAAATCCAGGATGTTAAAACAATGGGATCTGGCAAACATTCAGACGATAGCAAAATGGAAACTACGTAACCTGTTCAACAAGATGAGCCTTCTCATGCTCGTGACAGGTCACCTCAGCCTGAAACCGGGCGAAAGTCTGATTATAAAGCACCTTGGCCTGTAGCCATGAAAAAGACAAGTTAAAAAGACAAATATCAGAGCGACAAAGATTAGAACGGCAGATAGGATTTATAAAAGCTACCTGCTTGCAAAGCCTGCTTATCTCGCCGAAGATGAGTGAAGCATCGAGCTCGGGAATTCCCTCGAAAGGGGCTGAAGGCCTTTCGAGCGCCTCTCTGTTTTCGATAGGCACCCACACATCGGAATATTCTTCATTTAGGACATCTAGCATTCCCTTAGGGGTAAGGTCGTTCCCTGAGGGGAATCACTCACAACAATGGCACCAGAAGGGTGAATCAGGGCCATCTCTTGTCCTTGAAGGGCTCAAGAATTGGGCACCTCCGAACCGCCTACCAAATGCATTCCATCTTGAGGGGTATTTTGGCCATCGGTCGTCTCAAGGACGTCGCTCGATACCCCCTTAGTGGCCTCCTCATTCTGAAGTTGGACCATGACGACATCAAGCTCTGGCTAAAGAGCCACCATCTCTACGGCTTGAGGATCGGCCAGGTTTTCCCCTCCCTCAGGCGCTATCAAGAAACAATTTTCCCCCTCGCCTTCAACTAAGGGACTTCCAGCTGCTCCCAAAGTTAGGGCTGTCAGTTCAACCATAGTTTCTTCCACCTTGATCTTCTTGGATTCCGAAGGTTCATTCGACGGTTCCCTTTGTCTTTTCTTCCCTTCATCGGGTCCCGATGTACCCTCTTCGCTAAGCAATGTTCCCTTCATCAAAGGGATCTCCCCCAGACCTATACAAATGAAAGAGGTAAACACAAGGAGTGGGAGCGCTATAAATAGTGACTCAGGTTGAAAGGTATGACTGCAACAGGGGTGAAAGCTCGCCATGGTCCTTAACTTCCCATCGAGCTCGAGACAGGTCACGCCACACTCGCTCGTCATATGGGAAAATCGAGTCCAGCCGGCCGACCCAACCCGAGAGGTCCGTAACCGCGCTAGGATAAATTGCCATGGCTGCATCAGCAGAAAAAATTAAGCGCATGGAAAGATAGACCTAAAAAGAAGCAAGGAAATGCTAGATAGAGTATCTGCTTACGTTCCATATTCCACCTTTCGGGGAACGACATCCTTTCCACCGGGATCAGGTCCGAACTCCTTACTCGGACAAAGTAGCTCATCCACCCTCCATTCCCACCTTATTCGATACAAGCAAAGAGGGCCCTCGGAGCTCTGCAGTGGAGCTTAATCAGACCCCCACGAAAGAGATTGGGGCTGTACATACTGATAAGGTGATCGAGAGTGAAGGGCATCTCCTCAATCATGTTCACATAGTACCTAATCATGTAGACAGTGTGCCAGAATGAAAGGTGAATTTGGTCGAGGGTCACTTGATACCATTGGTAGAAGTCGAGAATCACGGGGTCTATCGGAGGCAAGGATGGCCCCACCGGCCCAAGGGTAAATGGGTAAGTATACACACTGAGGAAGTCGGCTTTGTATTTCGTTATATCCTCCTCCAGAGTAGGGATCTCCACAAGCATCGTGTCTCCATAACGGCAATCAGTCCTCACCCTTTCGACATCTAATATCGAGCTAATATACTGAGACACAGGCTCACGATACCCAGGCTTCGAGAAGGTCTCTTGACCTTGAAATCGGAAGCCGTTGCAAAAAATTCTAGAACGTATTCCCCAGCTTGAGGAGGCATTACAACTTTGCCTTTAGATGGAAGCAAAGAGGAGGAGGTTACGCTCTCCTGATAAGTAGAGGCAGAAGTTTTCGCCATTCTTAAAAGATTCCAGAAGAGAAAGGGAAGTTGCGTTTCGAAGAAAGAACAAAAGTATAAGTAGAAGGAAACTTTTTGGGGCTTGGTGGTGCAGTGAGTTGTAAAGAATGAGAATAGAAGTATTTATTGAGGCCCCGCACGCACGTTGAAGGAGGCTAAGGACAACCAACCACCGTAATCAATGTGAAGGCTTTCAGGGGCTGTGTGTACATCGTCTTTTGGCACCTTATAACTGCCCTCACTATGGAAGTACCAGAGGGGCAGGAATTCGAGGTCGTTTCTTATCACTTTCACTCTAAGAAATGCGGGGTCTATATGTATACGGTAAAATCGGAGGGTCCAATTTTATGTCATTATGATGCCTCGTAAGCACATTTCACAAGGTTCGAGACTAGGGTCGAGGTTCACCCTTGAGGGCTATCAATGCTCGACCTCGGGACGATGCAGACCAATGGCTTTGATAGAAAAGTGGGGAGTTCCCAAGGCGCACAACTAGGGCTGACAAAGTTTAGTGAGCTAAGTTCAGACCGGAATCATGGCGTCAACTAGCTGTCCAATCCCCATATTTTCATAATAAATGCACTTGTACTATGTTGGGGTTCCCCCTCATATATAAAGGGGAACCTTGTAATTTTGTAAACGTCTGTTGCTCCATACTAAATACACAAGAACATTCTCTCTACTCTCCAACGCATTCTCTTGATTTCATTGCTCCATTTATTGTGTTCTGCTTAAAGTTTGCCATTTATTACTTATTATTGGCCATAAAGAGCCATCATTGATTTATCTATAACTGTTAGTCTCTATCGACCGCCCTCGATAGCTCACAGTCGAACTTCAGACTCGACCTCGAGACCCTCAAATAGGCAAGCTCGAGGCCCCGATTATTGATCATTCGATTTGGTTATCGCCTTAATCTCAAGCTCTTATCTCATTTCTAAGTCTTCCACATAGCATCAACTGCCTAACAACTAGCATAAAAATAGATCACATATTTTTAGAACCACTAAATCAAATTTAATTGTTATTATTATTTTCACGGTAAACATGACTCAATCTCTCGAGCAATATCAGCAACCTGCTCAAAAGTAGCACCTAACACCCTCTCTCTGGTCATGAGAATCCGAAGCTGATATGTGAGGCCAACCACGAACCTCCTTATCCTCTATTTATCTGTAGGAACCAACCAAACAACATGACGAGCTAGTTCTAAAAATCTCATCTTATACTGCGTTGCAGTCATATCATCCTGACGCAACTACTCGAACTGCCTGCGCAGCTCCTCTCTGCGAGACTGTGGCACATACTTCTCCAAAAAGAGAGCGGAGAACTGCTGCCAAGTAAGGGGCGCTACATGAACAGGCCTACGCCTCTCATAAGTCTCCCACCAAGTAAAGCCAGCTCCTGAAAACTGGAAAGTAGTGAACGAGACTCCACTGGTCTCCAAAATACCCACGGTCCGAAGCATCTTCTGGCACTTGTCCAAGAAAACCTGGGCATCCTCTCCCTCAGCACCACTAAAAGTCGGAGGCTGAAATCTACCAAACCTCTCCAATCAACGTTGCTCATCGTCTGGCATAATTGGTACCATATAATCCTGAGCCGGTCCAACCGGCTGGGCTGTAGGTGCCCCCGGTGTCTGAAGTCCCTGCACAACCTGCTCAGGTGTGCGAGTGGCGGGAGTCTGAGTGCCTCTCTTGGCCTAAGAAGTAGTTGTCGCCGTAGTAGCTCAGACCGCCTGAGCCAGGCCAGTGCACACTCACAGAATCTAGGCTAGGGCCTCCTGAAGGCCTGGAATAACAATCGGCACAGTCGGTGCCTAAGCTGGTCCTGCTGGAGCATCCGCAACTAGGACCTGATCATGAATTGGAGCGGCTGGTGGATCTGTAGGTGTTGCCCTAGCTGTTGTGTGAGCTACACTTCTGCCCCTACCACGACCTTGATCGTGACCTTGGCTTCTTGTAGCCCCAACTAGTGGTACTGGTGGTCGTCTGTCCTGACCGGTAGCACGTGTCCTCACCATCTGTGAGAGAATAGAATAACAGAAGTTTAGTACCAGAATCAATACATTCACACGGCAGGAATTTCAAGAATGTGAGGTTTTTCCTAAAGGTTCTGCAGCCTCCCGAGGATAAGTACAGATGTCTCCGTACTGATCAGTGAGACTCTACTTAATCGGCTCTTGACCCATGAGACCTATGTAACCTAGGCTCTACTACCAACTCATCACGACACCAAACACCCCGATCATGATGGCGCCTATCACCGTACTAGTCCAACCGAAACAACACGACCTAGTGTGTCTCCTTTGGTGCGCCTGTTCTATTTGTGAAAAAGAAGGATGGCACGATGAGGATGTGCATTGACTAGAGGTAGTTGAACAAACATACAATAAAGAACAAGTATCCTTTGCCTCGTATTGATGATTTATTTGACCAGCTTCAAAGAGAAAGAGTGTTCTCCAACATTGATCTATGGTCAGGGTATCACCAGTTGAAGATCAGGAACTCGAATATTCTTAAGACGACTTTTAGGACACGATATAGTCATTATAAGTTCCTTGTGATGTCTTTTGGGCCGACCAATGCCCTGGAAACGTTCATTCATTTGATGAACATCATGTTTCGACCTTATCTAGACTCGTCTGGGATTGTTTTCATTGATTTTTTTTGGTGTACTCGCTTTGCTAGGAAGAGCATGTTGAGCATTTGAGAGTTGTGTTACAGTGATTTAGGGAGGAGAAGCTTTATGCATAGTTCTCCAAGTGTGAGTTTTTGCTCAGTTCAATGGCTTTCTTGGGGCACGTGGTGTCCAGTGAGGGTATTCAAGTTGACCTGAAGAAGATAGAGGCAGTTCAGAGTTGGCCCAGACCATCCTCAGCCACAGAGATTCGCAGCTTTCTTGGTTTGGTGTTTTATTATCGTCAGTTTGTTCAGGGATTTTCATCTATAGCATCACCATTGATCTAATTGACTCAAAATGGTGCTTTATTCAGGTGGTCGGAGGAGTGTGAGGCGAGCTTTCAGAAGCTTAAGACTGCCTTGACCACAACTCTAGTGTTAGTTTTGCCATCAGCTTCAGGTTTATATACAGTGTATTATGATGCTTCAACAGTTGGTATTGGGTGTGTGTTGATGCAGAATGGTAGAGTGATTGCCTATGCTTCTCGTCAGTTGAAGACCCATGAGAAGAACTACCATGTTCATGATCTGGAGTTGGCAGCCATTGTTCACGCGTTGAAGATTTGGAGGCATTACATGTATGGCATGTCTTGTGAGGTGTTTACTGATCACTGTAGCCTCCATCACTTGTTCAAGCAGAAAGATCTCAATTTGAGGTAGCGGAGATGGTTGGAGCTGCTAAAGGACTATGATATCACTATCTTGTATCATTCGGGGAAGTCCAATGTAGTGGCCGATGCTTTGAGTGGGAAGACAGTGAGTATGGGTTGTTTGGTGTACATTCCTGTTGAGGAGAGACCTCTTTCAGTTGATGTTCAGGCCTTGGCCAATCGGTTTGTGAGGTTGGATATTTCGGAGCCTAGTCGAGTATTAGCTTGTGTGGTTTCTCGGTCTTCTTTGTTTGATCGCATCAGAGAGCAACAATATGATGATACTTATTTGCTTGTCCTCAAGGACAAAGTTTAGCACGACGATGCCAGAGATGTGACTATTGGTGATGGCAGAGTATATGGGATATATGACCAGTATGTGTGCCCAATGTATATGGGCTTTGGGAGTTGATTTTGGAGGAGGCTCATAGATCATGGTATTCCATCCATCCTAGTGCCGGGAAGATGTATTAGGATTTGAGACAGCACTATTGGTGGAGGAGAATGAAGAAGGCTATTGTGGGATTTGTATCTCGATGTCTCAATTGTCAGCATGTGAAATATGAGCATCAGAGACCGGGTGGCTTGCTTCAGCGGTTAGATATTCCAGAGTGAAAGTGGGAGCGGATCACCATGGATTTTGTTGTTGGGATCCCACGGACTTTGAAGAAGTTCGATGCTATTTGGGTGACTATGGATCGGCTGACCAAGTCCGCGCAATTCATTCATGTATGTACTACCTATTCTTCGGAGCGGTTAGCTGGGATTTATATCCGAGAGATTGTTCGCCTGCATGGGATTCAAGTTTCTATCATTTCAGATAGGGGTACTCAGTTTACTTCATAGTTTTAAAGGGCCGTGCAGCGAGATTTGGGTATTCAGGTTGAGTTGAGCACAACTTTTCACCCTCAGCGTCCAAGCACACTATTCAAGTATTGGAGGACATGTTGCGCGCTTGTGTCATTGATTTTAGGGGTTCATGGGATCAGTTTCTACGGCTCACAGAGTTTGCATATAAAAACTATTATCAATCGAGTATTCAGATTGCTCCAGATGAGGCTTTATATGGGAGACGGTGTAGATCTCCGGTAGGATGGTTTGAGCCGGGCGAGGCCAGGTTCTTGGGGACAGACTTAGTGCAGGATGCTTTGGACAAGGTGAGAGTGATTCAGGAGCGGCTTCGTATAGCGCAGTCGAGACAGAATGGTTATGCTGACAGGAAGGTCCGTGATGTGTCTTATATGGTTGGGGAGAAGGTTCTACTAAAGCTTTCACCCATGAAGGGTGTTATGAGATTTGGGAAGAAGGGTAAATTGAGTCCCAGGTTCATTGGGCCTTTTGAGGTGCTTCAGAGGATCGGGGAGGTGGCTTCTAAGCTTGCTTTCCCACCCAGCTTGTCGAGTGTGAATCCGGTATTTCATGTTTTTATGCACCGGAAGTATATTGGCAATCCATCTCATGTTTTGGATTTCAGCATGGTTCAGTTAGACGGTGATTTGACTTATGATGTGGAGCTAGTGGTTATTTTAGAACGTCAGGATTTGACTTAAGAGGGGGAGGATGTAATGACCCGGCCGGTCATTTCATGAGTCAAAGTCTTGTTCTCCCCATTTTTGCTTCTTTATGTGTTATTCAGCTATATTTCATCATGTCATGTCGGTTGTTCTGTGTTTGGATTGGCCATGGAGTGAAATGAGACCCTTAGTGTCTTATTTGGAAGCTTTAGTTGGAAAATTCAACTGGAAGTTGACTTGTGAGTAAATGATCTTGGAATTTGGTTTTTATGGTTTGGATAGCTTCATTAGGTGATTTGGGACTTAGGAGCATGTTCGGAATATAATTTGGAGGTCCGTGGTAGATTTAGGTTTGAATTGGCAAAATTGAAAATTTGATATTTTCCGGTCGGCAGTGGAAATCTTGATATCGAGGCCAGAATAGAATTTTGGAAATTGGAGTAGGTCCATTGTGTCATTTGTAACATGTGTGCAAAATTTCAGGTCATTCAGATGTGGTTTGATAGGTTTTTGGATCGGTTGCAGAATTCGAAAGTTTGGAAATCCTTAGGCTTGAATTCGAGGGTGATTTGGTGTTTTGATGTCATTTTGAGTGTTCCGAGGGTTGGTATGAGTTTGAATGATTATATGTGACTTATTTGTATTTTTGGTTAAGGTCCTAGGGGCCTCGGGATGATTTGGGAAGGTTGTCGGAAAGTTTGGACTTGAATTGGAGAAGCTGAAGCTGCTGTGTTCTGTCATAACTGCACCTGCAGATTGGGGACCGCAGGTGCGAGCTGCAAAAGCGGACAAGAGACTGCAGAACGACAAGAAAAGCAGGAGCGAGGTCTGGACCGCATCTGCGAGCCCGTAGGTGAGAGACCTGGGTTATAGGTGCGGCGACTGAGGATTTTATTGAAAACCGCAGATGCGGTTAAGTTGACAGTAGGTGCGGTCCGCAAAAGCAATAATTTGCCCGCAGATGCAAAAATCGCTGGGCAGAGAGTATATAAGTTCCCCTTCTCGAAATTTAGCCCATTCCACCATTTTTGAAGTCAGGATTGAAGCTTTTGGAGGGTTTTGAAGAGGAAATCAAAGGGATTCTTGTTGAGGTAAGATTTTTGAACTTAATACTTTCATCTATGGTGAATTTTAGTTGATTAAACATGGAAATTTATGAGATTAAGGGTGAAAAATTAGGAAGTTAGGGCTTGAAATTGCAGAGGTAAAATTGTGGATTTGAGGGGCCATTTGAGGTCAGATTTTGATGTTCTTGGTATGTATGGACACGTGAGAGGATAAGGATTCTGGTGTTGTGATTTTTATTGGATTCAGAGACGTGGGCCAGGGGGTCGGGATTGACCAATTTCGGGATTTTGAGTTTAATTTGATAATTTTCGCATGGGCTTTGTCCCTTTGCCTTGTATTGATGTTATAATTCTGATTTTGGAATGATTCAGGACGATTTGAGGCATTGAGAGGCAAGGGCATTGCGGAGTAGATTTTCGTCCGGTTTGAGGTTAGAAACGATTGTAAATCTGTACCTGAGGGTATGAAACCCTGGAATTTTCGTACTGTTTTGATAAATGAGGTTATGCACATGCTAGGTGACGGGCTTGTGGGTGTGAACCCATAGGGATTGTGACTTGGTCTGTCCCGTGGCGACTGTAGAGTTGCATGTTTTGATAAACATTATATGAAATCTATGTGTTTAAGAAAGAAATCTGTTAACTTGGGCCGAATGCCATGTTTGGGGCCTTGTGCTGAACTGTCTGGACCCTTAGGAGTATTTTACTACTTTCCTCACACTGTTTTGATTTGAAAGCATATCCTCAGTCATGATTTTTACCTATATATTATTTGATTTAGTTTCATCATTCTACTTTCAAATATATGAAAACTGTTTGGGTTGAGTTCCCTGATTTTCACTGAAATGCCTGAGTGGCTGTGAGGTTAATGACTGAGAGAGAAAGGCCGAGGACCCAATGGTGAGGATTATATATATTTATGGATCGGGTTGCATGCCTCAACGATATTTATATATATATGGATCAGGCTGCACCCCGCAGCGATATGTTGGATCGGGCTGCGCCCCGCAACGATATAGCGCTTGGGCTGTAGGAGCCCCTCCGGAGTTTGTAAACCCCAGTGAGCACAGTCGACTATAGATATATTTACGGATCGGGCTGCATGCTGCAGCGGTTATTATTATG
Source organism: Nicotiana sylvestris (assembly GCF_000393655.2). Taxonomy (NCBI): domain Eukaryota; kingdom Viridiplantae; phylum Streptophyta; class Magnoliopsida; order Solanales; family Solanaceae; genus Nicotiana; species Nicotiana sylvestris. Next base: position 129,545,958 of record NC_091064.1, on the reverse strand, counting down.
AGATATCTATTGAGCGGTAGTGCTGAGTGTGAGTACTGATTGACGAGAGCTGAGTCACGAGTGACTGAGAAGCTTGCTCGAGGGGCTATACTTATGAGTGATACTTTTCCCGAGGGGCTTGTATATGAGATTTATGTTTTCACTCTTCTTTGTACTGAGCCTCTATTGAAAAATGTTGAATAAATACTTTAAAGGATTTTCATTGAAACTGGAGTTGTTGCGAGATATTTGGTTATTGAACTACATATTTTGACTTTGATACTTTTGCACGCGGTGAAATCAGAGAACTTGATTTCTCGCTCTCAAGTCATTTCGCCAGAAGTGCTTCGAGACCCCGAGGACAGGAAGCCACGGCCGAGATCCCGACCCCGGGGCTCATCGAGGCCCAACTCAAAGAAAACAGAGATCGAAGCCAGGACAGAGGGGAAAGCTCCCAAGGCACACGACTAAGTCTGAAAGGGCCGTCCTATCCAGAGCCTATGCTGAGGCGTCACGTCAAGCCATCCCATCTCCATACTTTATAATTAACCTCCACATACTTGTAGCCGAGTTCCCCTCCTATATAAAGGGGACTCACACTACCTTGCAACGGACTGATGTTGCTCCATTTCTCCACAAGTGTAGTAATATCTCTCTCTTTCTTTTCTTTCTAACTTGTTCGTTCTCACTGGCCCGAGGTTACCTTGATATCCATCGTTTCCTTACTTGTTCTTCATTATATAACTCAGTATTGGCCATAAAAAGCCTTGTTTAATTATATCTTCAACTGTTATCCCGTCCCCGACTATCCCCGATAGCTTGAATTCGACCCTGACATTGACCCCGAGGTCCCCCATCGACCAGACCTATATCCGGGCAGCAGGCCCTTCGGTCCGATTTCTATCTTGTTTTAGCTTGCATTTCATCTTTAAACTCCTTATTATCAGCATCAACTGCTCTAACAACTAGCTCGGGAATAGATCACGTATTTTTAGAATCCCATCTACAAGTTTAATTGTTGTTACCATTTTCACGGTAAACAGTTTGGCGCCCACCGTGGGGCTAAAAATAATAGTTATTATTTTCTTGCTAGTTCCATTGCACAAACGCACGTTATCTTTCGCGTTTTTTCTCGCCCAAAGATCTCTTTTTTCAGGACGAAGCGCCTAGTTCGACTAGTGAAATGGGAAGCTGGAACCTCAAAGGCGATGGAGAAAAGGACACGACCGACATAGAGGCCGGTGTCCACATGAATATTGGGGGAGCCAACGTTCCTCAAAGACCCATGTCCAAACAAGCGAGAACGTTCGCCACAGAGGAGGGGTTGGCCGGAGAATGCTTACATGGAGAAACCCTCATATTCAGCGAGGAGGATCTCAAAGCTATGATGGAACCGCACAATGACGCACTAGTAATCTCATTTCTCTCAAACAACACCAGAATAAAGTGTGTGCTCGTGCATCCAGGTAGCTCGGTCAACATAATCAGGTCAAAAGTAGTAGAACAGCTAGGGCTGCTCAATCAAGTTGTTCCCACCCCTCAGGTCTTCTACGGTTTCAACATGATCAGAGAAGAAACGAACGGAGAAATCATTCTCCCGGTCGACACGTCTGGCATGACCTAGAACACTGAGTTTCACGTCATCGACGACGACATGAGATACAACCACCTACTTGGCAGACCTTGGATACACAACATAAGGGAAGTGCCCTCAACTTTGCACTAGGTGATAAGGTTTCCCGAAAGGGATGGCATCACGCAATACATGGGGAACATTGGATAGCGAGGGAGATGTTCGTGGTCCACCACGAGATGCCAACCCCCGCATTTCCAGCCTCTGATGAGGAGGGAAGAGTGAGGGCCCTTGAAGACGACGAGGAAGACTTCTTCGCACCCCGAACCTTTGTCACCCCCAAGGAATTCGATGCGACCAGGTCAACAGTTGAGGAGCTACAACAAACCGTTTTGATCAAACACCTCCCTGATCACAAGGTATACCTGGGAACGGGGCTGACCCCTGAACTCAAAGCATAGTTTATTCAATTCCTTAGTAATAATATCGATTATTTTTCTTGGTCCCACTTAGATATGGCAGGTATTCCACCGGAAATAACCTCCCACAAACTAAGCGTTGACCCCAAATTCAAACACGTAAAGCAAAAAAGAAGACCGCAGTCCAAGATGAAGCATGCCATTATCAAAGAGGAAGTGGCGAAACTCCTTAAGATCGGATACATCATGGAGGTAAAGTATCCAAATGGTTAGCTAACGTAGTGGTAGTTCCAAAAAAGGGGAATAAGCTAAGGATATGCGTAGACTATAAAGACTTGAACAAAGCATGCCCAAACGGTTCCTTCCCATTGCCTAATATCGATTACCTGATCGATGCTACGGCCGGCCACGAGGCCCTCACTTTCCTCGATGCCTACTCGGGGTACAACCAAATCCAGATGAACCCCGAGGATAGGGATAAGACCTCATTTATCACAAAATACAGTACATATTGTTATAACGTAATGCCATTCGGGCTAAAAAATGCGGGAGAACATACCGGCTAGTTAACAAAATGTTCGACATAGGAAAATCAATGGAGGTACATATTGATGATATGCTAGTCAAATCCCTACGTGCAGAGGACCACCTGACCCATTTGCAGGAAACCTTCGACATCCTCAGAAGCTACAACATGAAGCTCAATCCTAAGAAGTGTGCCTTCGGAGTAGGTTCAGGCAAATTCGTGGGCTTCATGGTCTCAAATAGGGATATCTAAATCAATCCCGACAAAATAAAGGCCATCGAAGAGATTATGGTGGTAAACAACGTAAAAGCCGTTCAACGGCTGACGGGGCAGATCGCGGCCCTGGGCAGATTCATATCAAGATCGCCGGACAAAAGTCACCATTTCTTCGCCCTAATCAAAAGAAAGAACAACTTCGAATGGACTCCAGAATGCCAACACGCTCTGGAAGAACTAAACGGTACCTGTTTAGCCCGCCTTTGCTGCACACGCCCAAGGAGGATGAAACACTATATTTGTACCTGGCTGTATCCGAAGTAGTGGTAAGCGGCGTACTGGTCCGAGAAGAGTAAGGTACGCAATTTCCTATTTATTATGTGAGCCGAACCTTAGGGGACACCGAAACCCGGTACCACCATCTAGAAAAATTGGCTCTCGCACTAATAAGCACCTCGCGCAAACTGAAGCCTTCCTTTCAATGCCATCGTATCTGTGTCCTGTCAACTTATCCCCTCCGGAATATACTGCATAAACCTGAGTTATCGGGTCTATTGGCCAAGTGAGCCATCGAATTCGGAGGGTATGACATCGAGTATCAACCTTGGACGGCCATCAAGTCCCAAATCCTAGCGGATTTCATGGCCGACATCTCGCCAACCCTCGTGCCCGAGGTAGAGTAGGAGCATTTACTAAAATGAGGCACATCCTCCTGGGTATGGACCCTGTTCACAGATAGTTCCACAAACATAAGGGGATCCGGACTCAGTATAGTCCTAAAGCCGCCTGTCGGCGGCATAATCAGACAATCCATAAAAACCATAAAATTGACTAACAATGAAGCCGAGTATGAGGCTATGATTGCAGGTTTAGAGTTGGCCAAAAGTTTGGGAGCTGAGACTATCAAGGCAAAATGCGACTCGCTCCTCGTGGTAAGCCAAGTAAACGGAAGCTACGAAGCCCGCGAAGACAGGATGCAAAGGTATTTGGACAAAATTCAAATCGCATTGCGTCACTTCAAAGAATAGACCTTAGTCCATGTGCCTTGAGAGCAAAATTGCGAGGCCGATACCCTTGCGAACCTAGGATCTTCCACTGATGAAGAAGACCTGCTCCCCGGAACCGTCATTCAACTATTCAAATCTGTGGTCGAGGAAGGTCACGCGGAAATTAACTCCACCAGCCTGAAATGGGACTGGAGAAACAAATACATCATTTATCTGAAGGACGGAAAGCTACCCACGGATCCAAAAGAATTGAGGGCCTTGCGAACCAAAGCGGTCTGGCTCTCACTCGACGAAAATGGGGCTCTTTACAGGAGAACTTTTGATGGTCCCCTAGCGATATGCTTGGAGCCGGGCGACATGGATTACGTGCTCCCACACGAGGGCACCTGCGGAAATCACTCTGGGGCCGATTCCTTAGTCCGAAAAGTGATCAGAGCGGGCTACTATTGGGACAGCATGGAAAAAGACGGCAGGGAATTCGTCCGAAAATGCAACAAGTATCAGAGGTTCGCTCCCATGATCCACCACCCCGGGGAACAACTGCATTCCATTTTATCACCATGGACATTCATGAAATGGGGGATGGACATTGTCGGCCCTTTGCCGACGGTGCCAAGTAAGGCCAGATTCATTTTATTTATGACTGACTATTTCACAAAGTGGGTGGAAGCGCAGGCCTTCAAGAAAATAAGAGAGAAGGAGGTCATCAATTTTATATGGGAACACATCGTGTGCCGGTTCGGAATCCCGTCCGAAATAACATGCGACGATGGGAGGCAATTCATCGGGAGCAAGGTAACATAGTTCCTTGAAGACAACATAATCAAGAAAATCCTGTCAACGTCATACAACCCGTGTGCAAACGGCCAAGCTGAATCTACAAATTAAACCATCACTCAAAACTTAAAAAAGAAGTTGGAAAGCGCCAAGGGAAAATGGAGAGAAACGCTGCCTGAGGTGCTGTGGGCATATCAGACAACTCCAAAATCGAGCACCGAGGAGACACCCTTCTCTTTAGTGAATGGCGTCGAGACACTAATACTGGTGGAGGCTGGAGAACCAAGCGCCAGATTTTGACACACTAGCGAGGGGTCAAACAATGAAGCCATGGCAACGGCCCTTGAGCTGCTCGACGAAAGACGAGAAGCCTCGCTGGTTCAGATGGCTACCCAGAAACAGAAAATCAAAAGATACTACAATAGAAGAACGAATCTATGATACTTCAAAATCGGAGACTTGGTCCTAAGGAAGGTTACCCTCAACAGCAGAAACCCTAATGAAGGGAAGCTAGGCCAAAATTGGGAAGGACCATACCGAGTCCTTGGGATAGTTGGCAAAGGATCCTATAAACTTGGTACCATGGAGGGCGAGCAGCTTCCGAGTAACTGGAATGTATCGATGCTTAAGCGGTATTACTTCTAGGGAGGCCGGATGTGGAACCCCACAAATGTCCTCGAGCAAACGTCACACTCTTTTCCTTCGACTGGGTTTTTTTACCCCAAAATGGGTTTTTGCCAGCAAGGTTTTTAATGAGATGACGTCCATACATTTCGCCAGAAAGATTCGAGGAACCTACAAGATTTCTTTCGCAGCTAGCCCTGCCCCGGGAAAAAGACGAACAAGGCTCTGATAGGGAACAACGTATCCGACCAAGTTCGCAAAAACAAAACAACATGTATCCACACCAAGCAATAAAAGGATATCTTTTCAACATCTTATTCTCCAGACAAGGAAATCTCAAGTATACCCCCGACCGGGGCCTCTCCACCAAACGCATCCCAAAATACTCGGATTCTTAACGTCAACAATTTGGCACTCGCACGACCCTAGGGTTGGAACTCCGAGCTCATAAAACCCCTACAAGTTAACTCCGAGCTCACGAAAAGCGGTCTTCATGCTTAAACAAATTTGATGACTCGGAGACTGTCATTAATCGCCAATCGCCATGCGCTGGAAAACCGAAACTATAAGACCCCTAGCGGGAAGACTCGGCGTAACCAGATCTATTCTACATTGCAAAAACTGTAAGACCTCAACATGCATGACAAACTGTAAGACCTCAACAGGCCTGACAAACTGTAAGACCTCAAAAAGCATGAAAATCCCGAAGTTTAGGCTATACGTCGCATTTGTAAGAGTCCCGAAAGAGCATACCCTCGGTGTAAATGCCTAAACTGTCACTCGGGATCAAAAATGGCTTCGGCCAAACACATATGACTACGGTCAAAATAGCTGATACATCCAAACTAACGTGACTCGGGGATGCCCGATCGTCGCTAAACAAAAATCGCAGGCCACTATTTCATATATACTTCAGAATGAACCAGTTAAAATAGGCTTCCCTCAACAGGAAAAAACGAGCTTTGACCATGTTAGTTCCAAATCACAAGGATTCGACCTACTCAGCCTACGAGCTATGAACCTTCCGAGGTGCTCAAACATCGCCGATAACGACTTGAAATCGAGGTTCTTCCAGAACCGATGACGGGTCAGGCAAAAATCTTTCAAAAGACCTTAACAAGTGAAAAAAAGCCTACAAAAAGCCCACGGGCAAAAACAGTGTAAGAGCTATTGTCGCCAGATAAGCAAGCCTCCAGGCCACATATTAAAAGGTCTCTACGACCCAACAACGTAAGAGCCATTGTCGCCAGCTAAAAAATTGACAACTTGAGGATTAAAATGAGCTCGAATCGTAACCCGATTCGGAGATCAGATCCAAAATAGTTAACTATGCAAGCCTCCGGGTCACATATTGAAAGGTTAGAACGACCAAAATAGCATAACAGGCACTATCGCCGGTCTGAAAATACTTAAAGGTCAATTAAAGCTGGAATCGCAACGCGACTCGGAGACTGGAACCGAAATAGTTAAACTGAAAATATGCCTAAGGGAACGGCATAAATGCCACTATCGCCAGCCGAGTGAGCCTCCGGGCCACCCACTTGTAAGGTCACTTCGACCCGAAGCACAAAAGGCCATCGACATCCGCCCATGGAAGCAGGATAAAACTTGAGGGTCAATTGAAGCTCAAATCGCAACGCGACTCGGAGCCTGGACCCAAAATAGTTGAACAACCAAACGCCCAAGGGCAAGAAATAAAAACAATCATCGCCAGCCTAAACAAATGTAAAACACAAGGGTTAAATTGAAGCTCGAGTCGCAATGCGGCTCGGAGACTGGACCCGAAATAGTTAAACTACAACATGCCTAAAGGCATGGCATAAATGCCACTATCAACCATCCGAGTGTGCCTCCGGGCCACGCACCTGTAAGGTCACTTCAACCCAAAAACACAAAAGGCTATTGGCGACCGCCCATGCGGCAAGAAAGAACTTGAGTTTCAAATTAAAGCTCGAATTGTAACGCGACTCGGAGACTGGACCCAAAATAGTTGAAACAACAAAATGCCCAATGTGAGAAATGAAGGCCACCATTGTCGCTCATATAGACAGGAAAGAACTCAAGGGTCAATTAAGGCTCGAATCGCAACGCGACTCAGAGACTAGGCCTAAAATGGCTGAAACAGCAAAATACCCAAGGTCAAGAAATGAGAACAATCGCCATCTGCTAGCACGGGCATAAAAGATCGAAGGACAGGCAAGCTCAAATAAAGGCCTGACTCAGAAACTGAGACTAAAAGCAGCTAGGTGAAACATAGAGGCCCCAACACCTGCTCGCGTCAAGGATCGTGCTTGAAAACTCTCGGGCCTGCCTGATCGGTTCCTAACCCACGAGGAACCCGCCAAAACAGGGAAACCAGCCCGCCAGGTCAAAGGCAATATGGGAAGAGATACAAAGGAGGTAAAACTTCGAGATTTCTCTCATTATATATATATGCACAAAAGGTGCACTTTCCATCTACAGATATGCTCTACATATATCAAATACAAAGCGGGAAAATGGCAAAATATACACTCCGCTCCAAAGGGATACAACTTGCCAGTTTCGCTCTTCGCGTTGTCAGCAAGAAATGACCGCGCGCCATGCTCGTCCACCCTTGCTCGATCCAATTCCTCCAAGAGAACGAAGCCCCTCGCGCTGCTCCCCTCAAGTACCTTACTTCGGGATCTGCAACAAACATATTCTTCGACCCTCTTCTCCCGGTCGAGGGCTCGCTTTAGTTCGGCTTGAGCATTCGCAACGTCTTTCATAAGAATCACCATCTCCTAATCAACCTTGGTTCGGCTTAAGTGTCGCTTCAGCTTGGGCATCAATTATCTCAGCCCTGATCTTCGAGAGATCAGATTCAAGTTTCCCGATCATGTCCGCTTGAAATTTGGCATTGTCAGGAGCCAAGTGGAGTTGGATTTTGAAGGTAGGGACCTTGGCCTTGGCGTTTCTCTCCTCTAAAGCTTGAGCTTTTACCTGAGCCCTTAGCTCACCACAAGCAGCTCTGATGCAGTCGATGTCGCCCTTGCGGTACTCCAAAGCCTCCGTCTTTTTCTGTAGCTAATACAACAAAAAGGGGGTTAACCTTAAGGGCCAAAGAGAGCAAAGCGCAAGCTGCAAAAAGTTACCTACTCCATCAAATAGCTCTCGTAATTCGAGCTTTGGTATGCCTCATATCGCTAATGCCGTAACTCAACCTCTTTCTCCTCGCTAAGGAGCTAAAGGACTCGTCTCGTTCAAAATTTTCTGAAGCCTGGCCCCTTGACGGAGAAACTCAGTCATAAGCCTATCACATGCCTGCATAAGAATGGTTCAATAGAGGGAGGGGGACACGGAATACAGGAAAACTGCACCTAAACTCACCACGAAGTGATGCCGACGAACTTCCTCGAAGTCAGAATATACTTCTATCGATGCTGCCTCTTCGTACCCAGAAGAACCGACCTCGGGCAAAGCATATTCACTCGGAGGAGACACCGACCGGGAATCAGATACTCTGGGAGCAGCAAACTCGGACAATGCCTTCTTCTGGAAAAGACGAGCCCGTTTTGCACCACTAAAAGCTCCATCACACTATGGGTTCCAATCCCGTTTATGGCTATCGTCCCTCGGCTCAGAGGCTGATGCCTCTTTCTCCCCTTTGGAAGAGTACTGCGTCATCCTGAAGAAACGCCCAATACCTACAAACAGCAAAACCGATACAAAAGAAAGGAGGGAAATGTTACCCCAAATATACAAAGGCCAAGGCAAAGGCAGCGTGTGCGCATACCTTGGTATTTTGCTGCCCATCTGGCATGGAATACAGCTCGCCACCGACGCTTATCGCAGGTCGAATGGGTCACCAGCCTCCGGACCCAGCCGGGCAGGTCAAGGACCTCACCCGGTGTCCATGAAGTTGCTGCAACAAGGGAGAAAACGCTATTATTCAACTAATTTTTGCTATAGGCAAAATCTGAAAAGGCACTAGACGCTCTGCTCACGTGCATAATTCCACCCTTCGGGAAATGGAAAAATCTCCACAAGGATAATGTCGACTATCCAGACCTGGATAAACCAATTAGCCCACACTCGATCCTCGTCCTCTTCGTCATCAACTACAAAGGATGTGGACGAACAACACCTTAGGGTCAGCAGGCCCTGGTGATGAAATGGCCGATATAGCCCGACGAGATGGTTAAGCGTGAATTCAAGCCCAGCCTTCTCCGCAAAGAACCTCATCATCAACACCACTCGCCAAAATGATGGATGTATCTGCGCCAAAATAACCAGATACTCCAAGCAAAAATCAAGCAGAACCCTATCAAGGGGACCAAATGCGAAAGGATATAGGCACCGTCTTCAGAGCGAACTCCCGCTGTTCCTGAGCGCCTGGAGCAGCACTCTCCACTCCCTACCAGGCCGGCCTCGAAGTGCTTGCCATGATTACGGTAAAACTAATAGATCAGAGCAAGGGCGCGCCAACACTTTTTGCGCCTGATGAAATGAAGAACCCTATGCCAAAACGGAAGGGTAGCTGCCTAAAAATAATGAGGTCTTGCGAAGAAGCCAAAGCTTCCCCACATATATGCGAGAAGAGGTGACGACTTGCATACCCATAGTGAGCCCTGGGAAGCCAAAAACCTCGATACATATCGACAGAGTGGGACCCGATCCAGGAAGCATCCTTCGAAGAGAAGCCAAGACTTAAGGAACCGTCTGTACTATCTCCAACCTCGAGGCAGCATTCTACCTTGAGGATCCTCGCCCAAAAGAAGTCGGACTTTGGGAAGTTTTCAACGCCATCACTCGATGCGAGCAGTACCTGATCCCCTGGTTCCCTTTCTGAAAAGGGGAATAAGCACAGGAAGCTCCGATCATGAAAGCTCCACAAAGGTCCGAGGCAGCGCCTAAGTACAGACAACTCCTCAACAGAAGTCTATCCTATATATTTTAAAGGGGCTATCTACATCAAGATCAAAAGGGACCCCCAGATACCCTAAGCTGACCTTCATTCAAGATAACATCCTCGAAGGCCCCGAAATTCGGTGTATTATATCCATACAACTCGGAGGGCCCCGACAGCCCGGGCCTATCAGATCAATCCAGGATTGGTCCGAGGTACGACCATGGGTTCAAAAGAGAGCCATGTAGATGAGCAAAGGATCGGAAAGAACGCTGACGCCCAAGTCAGATATCGGCAATCGACAAATAAAAGAAGACATTCAAAAGGTCTCGAAGGGCATGGGAGCATGCAATAACAAAGCAAAGGTCGAAAATGCATAAGCTCGTGGATGCCCCGGGTGCAACAAAGCTCGCGCCAGGAGTTGCATCATCGGAATGACGTCGCTGTAAGGAGCTCGAGGAGTCAAGTGTCAAAATCGTTTCCCATCACTCTGCTCTGGGAAACACGGAGACTATCTGTATGCAGCAAAATTAGATAACTTGATTTCTCGCTCTCAAGTCGTTTCACAAGAAGTGCTTCGAGACCCTGAGGACAGGAAGCCACGACCGAGTTCCCGACCCCGGGGATCATTGACGGTCGACTTAGAGAAAATGGAGAGCGAAGCCAAGACAGAGGGGAAGCTCCCAAGGCACACGGCAAAGTCTGACAGGGCCGGCCTATCCAGAGCCTATGCTGAGGCGTCACGTCAAGCCATCCCATCTCCATACTTTGTAATTAATCTCCACGTACTTGTAACCGAGTTCCCCTCCTATATAAAGGGGACTCACACTACCTTGTAAAGTACTGATGTTGCTCCATTTCTCTACAAGTGCAATAATCTCTCTCTCTCTCTCTCTCTCTCTTTTCTTTCTAACTTGTTTGTTCTCACTGGCCCGAGGTTACCATGATATCCATCCTTTTCCTTACTTGTTATTCATCATATAACTCAGTATTGGCCATAAAAAGCCTTGTTTAATTATATCTTCAACTATTATCCCGTCCCTGACTATCCCCGATAGCTTGAATTCGACCCTGACGTTGACCCTGAGGTCCCCCATTGACCAGACCTATATCCGGGCAGCAGGCCCTTCGGTCCGATTTTTATCTCGTTTTAGCTTGCATTTCATCTTTAAACTCCTTATTATCAGCATCAACTGCTCTAACAACTAGCTCAGGAATAGATCACGTATTTTTAGAATCCCATCTATAAGTTTAATTGTTGTTACCATTTTCATGGTAAACTACTTCCATTAAGATTTTATGTTATATTATGTATATGATTTTAATGCTTGTCATTGCACTTAGACTTTATTTACTTTTGTTACTTACTGTGTTGGAATACTCATGTTACTCCCTGCACCTTGTGGGCAGATTCAAGTTCCAGAGCCTCCGAGTGAGAGCTGTTCATTGCCATCAGAGTACTTTTCGGAGATTGCAAGGTAGCTGCACGGCATTCGCAGCCGTGCCTTTCTCCTTCCTATCCTTAGTATTTTATATTTCAGACTTATCTTGTGTTAAGCCAACAATGTTGAGTTGTATTTAGTGGCTCATGACTAGTGACACCAGGATCGGGCTGGGTTGATATACTTACATATTTGTCTTTTTCTGCATATTTGATATATATTAAAATGAAATATTTGAAATTTTATCTGGTTAGAAAATGAATTTACAAAAGACATTTATATTGTTCGTGTGGTTTCAGCTTGCCTAGTATGGTGATAGGCGCCATCACGATCGGGGTGTTTGGGGTCGTGACACGGAGCCACATACTAATGAAAATGGGGTGGCCCCCGTGCTAGACTTCGATGATGTCCGATATGCACAAGGGACCTCGGGTAAAATTTCTCTCCATTTTTCCTTGGCATCGTCTAACCTTTTCTTCAGGTTTTGAATTATAATTTTGTTTGTTGACTCGGCCTGTCCATTTCTAGTTGGGTGGTACGATGTTGATAATATCCTTTTTATTTTATGTGCCTCGAGGAACACTGTCACCTTGCTGCCAATGAATTGTTTTCCATTGTCCAATACAATCTCGGCAGGTATCCCAAACCGGCATATGATGTGGTCCCAAATGAAGTCAATAACTTCTTTTTCTCTGACCTTCTCAAAGGCCTGTGCTTCCGCCCACTTATAAAAATAATAAATTATAAACAAAATAAATTTAGCTTTACCTGGGGCCGTTGATAGAGGGCCGACTATATCCATTCCCTATTTCATGAAAGGCCACGGGAATAGGACCGAATGGAGTGGTTCTCCGGGCTGATGGATCATCGGTGCGTATCGTTGACAATTATCACATTTTTTTGACAAATTCCTTAGTATCTATTTCCATGCTATCTTAGTAATACCCTGCTCTGATAATTTTGCGAACCAAAAATTCGACGCCGGAGTGATTTCCACAAGTATCTTCGTGGACCTCTCGTAACACATAATCAGTGTCCCCGGCCCTAAACATACTGCCAATGGCCCATCGAACGTTCTCTTGTACAATGTTCCACCCTCGTCTAATGCAAACCTAGCAGCCTTGGTTCGTAAGGTCCTCGATTCTTTATGGTCCGATGGAAGTTTGCCATCTTTCAAATAATCGATGTACTTATTCCTCTAGTCCCAAGTCAAACTCGTTGAATTTATCTCGGCATGACCCTCTTCAATCACAGACCTTGATATCTAGACGACAACCCTCGAGAAAATGTCATCTTCATTGGCCGAGGATCCCAGATTAGCAAGTGCATCGGCCTCACTATTTTGTTCTTGAGGCACATGATCCAGAGTCCACTACTTGAAGTGGTGCAAAGTTACCTGTATCTTTTCCAAATACCATTGCATTCTATCCTCTCGAACTTCAAACTTTTGTTTGCTTCGTTTACCACCAACAGTGAATCGCACTTGGCTTCAATGACCTCTGCTCCCAAGCTCTTGGCTAGCTCAAGACCTACAATCATGGCCTCATACTCGGCCTCATTGTTCCTCAATCTAGATGTTTTGATAGATTCCCTAATGATATCACCCATGGGTGGTTTCAAGACAATGCCAAGCCCGTACCCATTCACATTCGAGGCACCGTTTGTGAAAAGGGTCCATATCGCCGATGATGTACCTGAACTTATCAGGAGTTCTTTCTCCACTTCGGGTACGAGGGTGGGCGTAAAATCAGCCACAAAGTCAGCTAGGATTTGAGACTTGATGGTCGTTCGGGGTTGATATTCGATATCATACCCGCTAAGTTCGACGACCCATTTGGCTAATCGGCCCGATAGCTCGGGCTTATGCAAAACATTTTGAAAGGGGTAAGTGGTCAATACACATATGGGATGACATTGGAAATATGGCTTTAGCTTTCTAAATGTGCTTATCAGTGCAAGTGCCAATTTTTTTAAGTAAGGGTATCCGGTTTCAGCATCTCCTAAAGTTTGACTTACATAATAAATAGGAAATTGCCTACCTTTCTCTTCTTGAACTAGCATCCCACTTACCGTTATCTTGGATAATTCCAAATATAGGTAAAAAATTTCATCTACCTTCGGGGTGTGAAGCAAAGGCGGGCTTGATAAGCATCGCTTTAATTCTTCTAAGGCTTGCTGGTATTCTAGGGTCCATGCGAAACCCTTTTTTTAGCAAGGAAAAGATCCTGTGACTTCGATCTGATGACCTCGAAATGAATCGACCCAAAGAAGCTATTCGCCCTATTAGCCTTTGCATGACCTTCACACTATCTATGATCGTGATATCCTCGATGGCCTTGGTCTTATCGGGGTTAATTTCAATGCCTCGATTTGACACCACGAAGCCAAGGAACTTACCCGAGCTGACTCCAAAGGCACATTTCTCCGGGTTAAGCTTTATGTTGTATTTCCTCAAAATTTTGAACGTTTTCTGTAAATGAGCTAAATGGTCCTCTGCGCATGGACTTAACCAACATATCATCAATGTAAACTTCCATTGTTTTACCTATTTGTTCTTCGAACATTTTGTTAACTAGGAGTTGGTATGTAGTTCCCGTATTTTTTAGCACGGAGGGCATTACATTGTAACAATAAGTTCCAAATTTAGTAATAAACGAAGTCTTCTCCTTGTCTTTCGGGTTCATCTAAATTTGATTGTACAGGGAGTAGGCATCGAAAAAAGTTAGGATCTCATGGCCGGTAGTGGCATAGATCAATGTTGGGTAGTGGAAAAGAATCTTTTGGGCATGCTTTGTTCAAGTCCTTATAGTCTACACACATTCTAAGTTTGTTTCCTTTTTTAGGAACTACAACTATATTGGCTAACCATTCGGGGTATTTTACCTCCCGAATAGGTCCAATTTTAAGAAGTTTGGTTACCAGATCATTTATGAAAGCATGTTTCACTCGGACTGGGGCCTCCTTTTTTGCTTCACCGGTTTGAACCTGGGGTCGATGCTTAACCCATGTGTAGTGATTTCCCGGTGGAATCTCTGTCGTATCTAAATGGGACTAAGCAAAGAAGTTCATATTATCAATAAGAAATTGAATGAGTTTTTTCCATAGCTCGGGGGTTAATTTCGTCCCCAGGTATACCTTCCTTTGGGGCATATATTCGATCAGTACGATCTACTGTAGCTCCTCAATCGTTGACTTAGTTGCATCGGACTCTTCGAGTAAGACGAAAGTTCGAGGAGTAAGGAAATCTTCATCTTCATCTTCGATTACCTATTGCTCCGAATTCATTAAGGCTGCAAATAGTGATTGCTATTTGGCTGCCTGTTTACCTTCGGTGCTTGATCTCTCCGAGGTTTAAGGCTTTGGTATCGGTACCACCTCCTCGATTGCAAACATCTCCTTTGCAGCATGTTGCTCTATGTAGACTGTTTTCACTCTTTCCTCCGTTGGGAACTTCATCATCTGGTTAAGAGTTGAAGGCACTACCCTCATGTTGTGTATCCATGGTCTCCCGAGGAGTGCGTTATACCTCATGTCACCTTCGATGACATGGAGTTTAGTATCTTGTACGGTCTCAGCTACGTTTACTTGCAAGATAATCTCTCCCTATGTTGTTTAGCTTGCCATGTTGAAGCCATTTAGGACCTGGGATGTAGGTACAGTCTGATCTTGCAGGCCGAGTTGTTCTACGACCCCCGATCTGATTATGATTGCTGAGCTACCTGGATCCACTAAAACACATTTAACTTGAATTTTATTCAAAAGGATAGAAATTACCAGGGTGTCATTGTGTGGCTAAGATATGCATTCTGCTTCTTCGTCATAGAACGATAAGGCGTTCTCGTGCACATAGCTCCGAGTCCATTTTTCTCTGGTGATTGATACTTTGGTGTGTTCGAATACAGGTCGTTGAGGGACATTGACTCCGCCAATGATCATGTGGATTACATGTTGTGGTTCTTCTTGCTCATCTTTCCTTGCATCTCTCTCCCTAAAGTGATTTTTGGCTCGATCACTGAGAAATTCTCGAAGGTGACCCTCATTGAACAATCGAGCTACTTCTTCCCTTGGCTGCCTACAATCTTCCGTTCTATGACCATGTGTGCCATGATACTTGAACATCAAGTTCGGATTACTTTGAGAAGGATCGGTTTGTATGGGCCTCGACCACTTGGTGTCTTTGATTCTCCCAATAACTGACACAATCCCAGATGCATCTATGCTGAATTTATACTCTGATAGTCAAGTTGCCTCTACGGGGTCGGTATGTTTATCGAACCCGCTCTTACTTATGAGTCCCCGAGAACTTTGACCTTGATCATTTCTCCGATCGTTCTGAGGAGTATTACGGCTCGGGCCGTTGTTCCTTCGATCGACATATGGTTGATACCTTTCTTTGTTGAATCTCAATTCCTGGTCTGTGTCCCTCCGGGGCTTGGCTGCCAACCTGTTAGGATATACTAAACCCGAGGGGGATCCCAACTGGTCATCCTCGACCCTGATTTTTATTTGATAATGGTTGCGCACATCTGACCATGTCATAGCTGGATATTTGATCAAGTTCTGCTTTAACTATCGAGATGTAATCGAAATCCTTTCATTCAAACCCTGCATAAAAGCTTGTACTGCCCAGTCATCCGAGACCGGTGGTAACTCCATCCGCTCCATTTGGAACCTAGACATGAGCTCCCTCAACATCTCGTCATTCCATTGTTTTTATCTTGAAGATGTATGATTTCCTCGTAGCCACCTTAATGGCCCCGATGTGTGCTTTCACGAAGGTGTCTGCTAACATAGCAAATGAATGAATAGAGTTAGGAGGCAAGTTGTGATACCAAATCATAGCTCTTTTCGATAGTACTTCTCCAAACCTTTTCAACAAAACTGATTTGATTTCATCATCATTCAAGTTATTTCCTTTGATCCCACAAGTGTATGAAGTAATATGCTCGTTAGGGTCAGTTGTACCGTTATATTTGGGTATATTGGGCATGCAAAACTTTTTGGGAATGGGCATCGGAGCCGTGCTCTAAGGGAATTGTTTTTGTATGAACTTATTGGCATCTAAGCCTTTCAAAACTGTAGGTGCCCACGTTTTTGGTCAACACGGGAGTTATACGTTTCCACCTTTTTATCATTGTACTCAATCTTCTTTTCCCCGGTTTTGATCTCTTAGTGAGCTCTTTGAGCATCCTCATGATGGTGGGGTCAGTCCTTGTGTCATTTCCGTTCGACCTCTCTGGCACTCGTTCAACTCGTCAAGTGTTTTCATGTTCGATTACACTCGGAGTTTTATTCTGACTTTGAAGTTGAGCGATGGAGATCTGCTGAGCTTGCAGCATCTCGAATATCACTTGGAGGAGGATTCCCCCATCTCCCATTCCATGTGCTCCTTGGCCACCAGATCGGGCTTCCCTACGTATATTCCCTCCGGTGTACGTTCCTAAATTCGCATTTAGAGTAATCTGTGAACTAAAATCAACTGGTTCCATATTTGGAACTTCCGCTGTGTTTACCGGTGGTACACTGACCCCTACATTGTTGTTTTCTCCAAGGCCTTCATTTTTATGAACATGTGCGTTTTGTGAGCTAGACATGTTTCAACCTGAGAATCAAAAAATCTTGACAAGAAAAAGTGTAAAAACAACGTGTGTAATGAGAATCACTAAAGAAATAATCACTATTATCTTTAGCCCCACGGTGGGGGCCAAACTGTTTACCTAGAAAATACAAGTAACAATTAAACTTGATTAGTGGTTTTAAAGATGTGTGATTTATTTCAATACCAATTATAATCAAGAAATTTGAAGTATATGAAAGAAATAAGTGAATCAAACCAATGTTACTCAGCAACAGTGACCTCGAGATGAACTAAGAGCAATAAAGTAAGAACAATAAATGTAAAGGACAATTATGATGAACACTAGGAGAGAAAAGTAGGATAATATATTCTTGCCCAATGATTAGATAATGTACAAATGATTGGAGTCCCCTTTATATAATAGGGGAACCCTAAATAAAGTATATTTCTATTTACAGCAAAGAATATTCTTGTACAACTGTCTAACCTGTTGATACTCAATTTTTTCCTCATTTATTTTTAATATACATATATATTTTCAAAATAGTGCACATGCATTTACAAGCATGCACAACTATTTCAATAATTTTTCCTATAATTTTAAAGGCTTTAAACCAATTTATTTTTCCATTTTTATTATACAAATATCCAATAATATCCCTCATATTATTTTTATGATGATTTAATCATCTAAACTCATCATTTATGTCCAAATAGTGCTTAAATATTTTAATGCATTTACATTTGCATTTTCAAGCTAGAATTGAACATTTTGCAATCATAGTCCATGCATATGCATAATTATATTATCTATATAGAAAATAAAATTTTTTATTTTTATAATATTAAGTAATTATTTTAAATTATTTTTTCCTGCACAAATGACATTTTTACTATTTACTAATTTTTTAAAATTATTTTACTAATTTAATTGGGTATTTAAAACCTAGCCCCTTTGTAATTAATTTCGGACCTAGTCCAATTGTATACACTAGCCCAATACCCAATTACCCCTATCCAATTAAACCACCTGACCCGGAAATCCCTTAAATCGGGACCGTTGATCTCTAAGATCAACGGTCCACGCCACCCTAACCTTTTTAACTTAACCAAACCCAACCCTAATCCCTCATAACCCCAAACCCGCCGCCCCTGAATTCTCTCAATATCCCCTCTCTCACTCCCAAACCCTAAGCGTCATCACCCCAAATCCCCACCAAATCCCCTTTGATTCCATCCAGATATGGAATCATCTGGTGATTTCTTACCTTATCCATCTTCCTTTCTCTACTGGCTAACATATTATGGTGTTACATAATCACTTGCCTAACATGGCAAGTGGATCTCTCTTGTTTTGAACCAAATCTAGTTGAAATCTTTATCTCTTTCCATCTATGTTCTTTCTCCGTCTCCTTATGGTTCGAATCTCTGAGATTTTTGCTTATTCCTTATTTTACCCTAAAAGCTAGGGTTTAGATCCTTTGAAATTTGTTAAGGTTCAGTACTTATTTTCGTTAAAAACATATCTATATTTTTACATGACTACCTGTGTTTCTTTTCATGATTTCATTAAAATATTTTTTGCTCAATTTTACTTACCCTAAAATTAGGGCTCTCATATCTTTTCAGATCTGTTAGGGTTATTTAATTTGGAGTATTTTCCCTTTAATGTTTTGTGTATCCATGCGAATCTATGTTATTCCTATATTAATTAATTTACTCATCCAGAAAATTAGGGTTTCAGATCTTCTCTAGTTTGATTCTTTGTGCTATTCGAATAAACCTCTTGTCTATGTTCATTATACTCAGTGCGATTATTTCGCCCTTAATTCTGTGCTGACTTTATGGCTTACCCAAAATTAGGGTTTTGAAACCCTTTACTGAGATTTAATCTTTCATTTCCTGTACGATACTAATTCTTTCTTATTTTGTTCGATTTACCTGTTCTTACCTTATTTGGACCAATGTCTGACTAATAATTTCTGCTAATTCCCTTTGACTTAACCTTACTGCCCTGATTTTATGTTCTGGTTATTAAAGTCGACTTCTAATTGATTCTGGAATTATTCCTTACCTTATTTGACTACTGATTGAGTCCATTAACTAATGCTAGCCTAATCTTATGCCTCTTAATTGATCTATGTCGACCTTAGCTGATTGTTAATTGACTTTTCATACCTTATTTGCGTGTGATTGAGTCATTACCTTATGTGTTCTACTCTGTTGTATGCTATAAAACCCTTCCCCTTTTGAAAAAACACTCGAACTCTTCTATTCTCACTACAAACCTAAGCTCTCTCTTGCTTTTATTTTGACTTCTGTACTAAGTGGCTATTATTTGGCCGGCTGAAAGCCAAGGCCAAATTATTATAGAACCTACCTATTTCTGCATATTTGCTTTCTCTTCTCAACTGGTATGTGCTAACTCCTGTTATCTTGTTCTGTTCCATGTGATTATTGATTATTTACTTCAAACCTCAATATGCTTCTATTTGCCATATGTTTCCTGTTTGCTTTCTTCCTATCTAGTATGCCTTAATTTCTGTTAACCTACTCTGTTCTTTATGCTTATATGGTTAGTTTACCTTAGCATGTCTGGCCCATGATTTCTGTTTACTTCTTTCTAGACTAATATGCTTTAGTTCCTGCTATCTTGTGCTATGTGTTTGGTTAGTTATTTCAAATTTCATCATGCTCCTGTTTAATACATGCCTATATAGTCCCACCTAGTGATAATTAATAAACTAAGTAATCTTTAGTAATGTGAAACCTTGATGGATTCAGTTGTATGCTCACTATTCAGAACAGGTTTAGGTATTCCCAATATGTGTGGTCGGTTCTATCTGTAATTCAAGTATCTCTGCTCTTGTTGTGATTGCTTTAATGACTGGTATATCACCCATGTATAAACTAATACCAATCTACTAAATAGGGACTCTGTTCTGTTTGCAGTCACGTAATTTGAATCTGTTTGCTCCTAAAAATCAAACTGTTTTCTAAACTTATTCCCCTTACCCCCTATGTACTAGATTTCAAACATCCACTCTTAGCTATCTAGGTTCCTACCACCTCTAGTGTGAGCACTGCCTAGGGTCCCTGAGACTTCTTTGAACTCTGATACATTGGAGCTTGTTTTCCAATCTCTTATGAATTCTGTGTTGAATGTGTGGATCCAGTGTTAGCATTTCCCGGGGTCCTTGAGGCTCTTTGGGAACTTTGACACACTGGAAGCTTGGCTTGAGGTATTGTGGATCCCTACTACTGTTTCATGGTCATTGTGTTGATGTCCTGGCTCTCCGGTTATATTGGGCGTGCTAAGGCTCTCTGTAGTGTAATAAATATTGTTATATAGTTTATTCATTCTTTCTTGGCTATAATAATTTCTGTAATAAACAGATCTGGGGTTTGTTAGTAAAAGCTTGGGGGGTGGTATTTCCTATATCTTTGCTTGAAACTCGGGTAGAAATCCTGCCTATAGGTTTATTGGTAATTAATTGAGTGTTACTATTTATTTAGAGATCATGTCTATAGGATTTCTAATTGCTTTGTTCTGCACTTCACTCGCATACTAGAAATCCTATTCATAGACTCTTTGCATTAAATATCTTGCCCATAGGATCCATGCACATTTTTACATGTATTAGTAACCATGTCTATAGGATCCTCTCTGTTTGAATAATAATTTTCCTGGCAATGTGCTTAAAGATATCTGCCCACATGTGATTAATAGATATCATGCCTATAGGAACTAAAAATCAGTTAGATACCATGCCTATAGGAAATAAAGGAATCAGTTTCAAACCTAGACATCATGTCTATAGGATTTGATCTAATAGATATCATGCCTATAGGGTGAAATCAGTTTGTAAACTTAGGAATCCTGCTAATAGAAGTCCAAATCAAGTCAACACTTAGAGATCCTGCCTATAGGAATTTAAATATATATATATATATATATATATAGCAATTAGAAAGCATGCCTTTAGGATCTAAAGAGTTAAAACCTTCCTTTACGAGTTAAAATTAGTGATTTGCTTAGAAACCATGCTATAGGTTCATAATTAACAATTGTAGATACCATACCTATAGGATTCTGTTAATCGTTTAGGCAAATTTGTAGGGTACTAATGATTCTGGTGTTTAACCATTGATATCTACTACCTAAAGATTCCCAGATTCAAGGCTTAATAAAATCAGTAAGCAAACCTGATAGGTCTAGATGCCCCCTTAGTAAACTATTGTTTTTGTATTCTGTATCTGCTCATCTAGATATCCTGCCTATAGAATCCTAGTTAACGAAATTTGCTGAGTGAATTGCGTGCATTTATTGTCTACTTGTGGAGGTCAATGTGAGCCCCTATTTGTTCTTTACCCTGAAGTCCTATCATAATTTTTTTTGTCACCTAGCTTTTTATCATTTTAAATAATGTAGGTTGGTCTAGAACCACCCTAAGTAGAGGTCCTAAATACCTCTGGGACCATAGGTAAGGGACGGGTAGTGCATTCATAAGGTATGCATTAGAAGCTACTAGAACGCTTAGGTAACAACCAAAAGATAGTAATTGGGTAGTAAAGAAAATGATGACCTGTGCGCTAATGCTATGTATAGCACCCCTACTTGGGGAAAGTTACCAAGTATTGCATGGAAATGATCCTATAGGCTAAAAATATCTAGGACCCCCTTAATTCTTGTTTTAAAGTAATGTCTGTTTGTCTAAATTATTTATTTTCCCATAAGACTAATTCGCTTAATTTAAGTTCGGTCGGGACCCACTGTTGTGGACTTCGAGGGGTGCCTAACACCTTCCCCTCAAGGTAATTTTGAACCCTTACCCGATCTCTGGTGACATAACTGGTTATATGAGTTAATTGTTCTAGGTTCCCTAACACACCTTAATCCGTTAGGTTGCAACTCTTCAAATCCCTTATCCAATCCCAAAAGGAAAGGAGTTGTCCAAAATGTCGAAACCCAATTTCACGAGAAAAAGGGGGCGCGATAGCATGGCGACTCTGCTGAGGACATTCTTTAGGCTATTACCATAACGAACTTGTCTGTGAATTAGTCTCTAAGCATGTCTCTAATACTTGCACACCACTTCCCATTCTATGTGAATTTATTTGTCTATCCTTATTCATTTGTGATCTCCCTCCTCTTCTTTATCATTTTACTATAGAAACTAACTTGTCTTCTTATTTTTCTTTTCTTAAATGTCTTTACAATTATTAAAATACCACATTTTATCATTGTTTATCATACTTGGCAACGTGTTACTTTCTTTTGCATAACTCAATGCTCAACATCATACTCCACTCGTGCATATTAATACCATAGCGGCACTTGATGAGTGTCCGCACTCTTCCTATAATAACCCTTTAAATTCAGAAAGGTCTATTTGTGGTAAAACTAGTCGATCAGCGGTGCAGTCGACGGTTCCGTGACTTTCCCCCTCAAGTTGTCTTCTTGAGGGTACCAATCTAGACTTCTATAGAAACCTTGCTCTGATAAATAATTGTACATGCATCGTGGTCAAACCTAGTCAGGGTTAATATGTTGTCCATATAATAACCCACTAAGAAAGTCTTGTCCAAAGTCCACCATGATTTCCATAATCCCAATGGACGCAATCACGATATGTGCATTATTTTGGAGAGATAAATGCCGACATGCTAATCATTAATGTGTAAGTAGTAGAATCCGGAGGGGGCAAGGGTTTAACTCTGTTTATTTTGTAGAAAATGAGGCACGAAGACCCCATGTTCGGCATGGTTCGAAGTATACCACCACTGTTGTTGGACTGGTAGAAAATCTTTCACCAAGTGATAAAAAACACATGAAAAGGGTTCTTGGAAATCTACATTCCTTATTGGACATTCAACCAAACAACATGCTGATCGAAGCTGCTACTATGTTCTGGGACGGAGAAAGAGTTGTATTCTGTTTTGGTGTTATAGTAATGACTCCTCTCCTGGAGGAAATCGGAGGGTTCGCTGGATTACCATGGGACAGTCCTGATTTACTAATACCAAAAAATCACAATACTAGAGGGTTTCTTAAAATGATGGGCCTGAGAAAGAATGAGGACTTGGAGTGGCTGAAAAATTCTTACATACCCTTTGACTTCCTCTATGAACGATATGGACACAACAAATCTTACCGTATCTTTCATGATGAATTCTCCATCACTTCCCTAAGTTGGACTCATCGCAGGGTTTTTGTATTCATCGTCTACTTTCTGGGCAAGATAGTGTTCCCAAGCAAAGGGGACAAAATTCACACTAGGGTGGCCATGGTAACCAAAGCTTTAATGGAGGGAAATGAGGGACAAACCTATACTATTGTTCCGATGCTTGTAGCAGACATATACCGGGCTCTGGATCGTTGCAAGAAAGGGTTCAAACACTTCGAGAGTTGTAACTTGCTACAACAGATTTTGTTGATAGAAAATCTTCAAAGGGGTCAGTACCGCCAAGAGTTTCCAAGGAGACCATGGAACGATCACATTGCTTTCCACCATCCTAAAAGAATGACGTTTATTCCAGACAGATTTGCACAGCCAGAGAATGTTATAGAATGGGCATAATTTTTCAACAATTTGACCGAGGACAAGGTTCAATGGATGCTCGAGTGGTTCCCTACCAATGAATTCATCATCAGATCTAGGGACGTTCCACATTTAGTATTGATTAGGTTAAGGGGAATATATCTCTATGTTCCTATTAGGGTTATGAGACAAGATTATAGGAAACAAGTCAAACCACGAATCTCCAAAATTAGTCATTACAGAGCCAATTTTCAGGGTGACGCCATTCCATACAAATGTGAAGCCCACCACATATGGCACTTGGAGATTATCGTGGAAAAGGATACCATCGAGCCAGATCGGTATCACGCCGGTCATATGTACTTCTACCCCTCGTGGTTAGAAGATAACATAGTAGGAATATTCGAACCAAGGGTTGGTCGAGGAAACAGGGTCATAGATGAAGTTGTTGAAGCACAAGTGAAATATGAAAGGCCATGCAAGAGGGTCCTTGAATCCGAAGCCAAGCATCTAGAGCAACACAAGTTCGACGTGGAATCAATCAACGAGTGGAAAGAAATGGCTATGAGGTCGGCAGAAAGGTTGGAGTACTTGGAGCAGGATCTAATGGAACTGGAAGGGAAGATAAGGAAAAGGGTCGTAGATTGTCAGAATGCAGAAGGCAACGAGAAAGGACATCTAGCAAGGGCATACCTGCCGCTGGACATGCATGACCTGGGAACCTGATTGATGGAGCCAAGAGGGCCAAATAAGGAGAAGGTCCTTCCGGTACCAAGTAGATTAGGTTTATCTATTTTGCATCATTTTAAAATTCAAATGTAATAAGGCTGATGCCATTAGTGACTCATTTATTTATTATCGTTTTTAGGTTCTTCATATTTATTATTTTAATTAAATGAGGCATTTATCAGCAAGAAATCTCTCCAAATTTACTTGTCGCTAATCCTACCTCAGGCATAACGAGGTTCCCCAAATTAGGACGCGAATTTACGTTTTTGCAATATGTGTTTAAATCCTGCAAATATTTGTTAGAATCCTTACTGACTTATCTACCTTTGTTTTTCTTTATTTTTGATTATTCCCATCCCCTAAGGTTGTTTCGCACATACTGGCATCGTCAGCATATCAAACCGGATATAGAGGCCCTCCGCCTCCACCTCCTGCGAGTAATCCGAAAAGCAAAGGAAAATCTAAGATGGATGATCTGTGTGGTATCCGAAAAAAAAAGCTGAGAACTTTGAAACTTCAGACGGTTGGAGTACTTCGGCCCAAAATGATTTGGTCCTACGATTGGAACAGAAAATACTGAAGTTGCAAGGAGAACTTGAGCAGGTCCGCAATTTGGCCAAACATCTCCCTCACCCTAAACGTCCCATATGTCAACCAACAAAATACTCAAAACCCAGCATCTCCTCAAAATACACCAAACTAACGCCCATAAAATCCTCTCGCACCCCATCAATATGCAACTCCTCCCCAAAATCCTAATCCTCCGCCAATACCCCTCCTCCTCAGCACCAACATCTTCCTACCCAATACCCATAAACCACTTACCATACTCCCTAGAATATCCCGCAACCTATCCCTGATCCGCAAAACTCCACTAAAGATCACCACTACACTCCAACCCCCGTCACCCACCAAAACAATCCTATATACGTAGAAACCTTGCAGCACTCTACTCAACCAACATCATACGAGAAGGACCTGCTCATTAAGAACATGTCCGAAGAGCTCAAGAAGCTAACGAGTGGAGTCCAAGGTGTCGAAGGAGGCAATGAAATTGAAGGTCTGAATTATAAAGATATGTGCATTCAGCCAGACGTGGAACTACCGGAGGGTTCAAACCTCCTAAGGTTGAAACGTTTGATGGAATAGGTGACCTGAAAGCACATTTAAGAACATACTGTGATAAGCCCGTGGGTGTTGGAAAAGTTGAAAAGATTCGCATGAAGCTATTCATGAGGAGCCTCACTGGAGATGCCCTATCTTGGTATATCAGTAAGAATCTCAAGAAGTGGGTTAATTGGGTAAGCATGGCGTCGGACATAATGGATCAATTCAGGTTTAACATAGATAATGCACTGGATGTATTCTATATACAGAATCTAAAGAAGAAACCATTAGAGACTTTCTGCGACTATGCTACTCGATAGAGGTCAGAAGCTGCAAAAGTTAGGCCGGCACTAGAGAAGAGCAAATGAACAAATTCTTCGTCAGGGCCTAGGATCCACAATATTATGAAAGGCTAATGGTCATTGAAAATCACAAGTACTCCGACATCATAAAACTTGTAGAAAGGATTGAAGAAGGAATCTAAAGTGGGATGGTGACAAATTTCGAGGCATTGCAGGCCACAAACAAAGCATTGCAGTCAGAGGGTATATCAAAGAAGAAAGAAGTAGGGGCAGTAATGGTGGCCCAAGGTCCAAAATCTCCACTCACATACCAACCCTAACCTCCTAGATATTCTCAACCCGCCACTGCCTATCACACTTATAACACCCAAACAACCTATTATCATTCGCCTCCAACCCGTCAAAATTATCAAAAACCTAGACCCAATTTTGATCGAAGGCCGCCCAGACAATATACCCTTATTGCTTAGCCCATTGACCAACTGTATGAAAGATTGAAGTCTGCTGGATATTTTACCCCTATTCCTGTTGTTGCAATGGAAAATTCATTCCAGTGGGTCAACCCAAACAAAACCTGTGCATATCATTCTGGCATGAAAGTGCATACTATCGATGAATGCCGCACCCTAAAAGATAAGATTCAATCCCTGATTGATACCAAAGTCATACAAGCAAATGAGGTCGTGCCAAATGTCCGCAAAAATCCCCTCCCAGATCATAGGGGTGAAGGGGTAAATGTGATAGAGACTGATGAAGAATGGGATCCTGAGGGGTCAATCGGGCTTATTCGGGAAGGTGATGACCCTAAACATACAGTCACACTCACTCCTATTGTGGTACAGATACAACCGCCAGTCGAAGTTGAAGTAACAACACCCACAGCTGCACCAGCTCCGTTTGAAGTAGAAGTATCCACACCCTTCACTGTGACAGTATCACCCACACCTCCTTTTAAGTTCAACGCCATACCTTGGGATTACATTGTCGAAGCTAGGAGAAAAGGAAAAGCAAATAAGGAAGAATCTGGTGCCGCATAGGGAATTACTAGAACTGGAAGGTATACACCCAAAAATCTGGGAGGAACAAGCAAGGAGGCTGCTACCAAATAACCTATCATTGAAACTGGTACAGATGATCTTTAGAGGAAAGTACAGGCAAGAGAATACTCTGTCGTTGATCATTTGAACAAGACTACATCTTGTCGTTATTGCAAAATTCTGAGGCACATAGGAGTGCTCTAATAAAGGTGTTAAATGAAGCTTACGTACCCAACAACATCACCGGTGGATAGATGGCCAACATGGTAGGGCAAGTACTGGAGAGTCACAAGATCCCCTTCCACGAGGATGAACTACCACCTGAAGGATTAAGTCACAACATGGCATTACATATCACAGTATAGTTCGGGACAAATTCATCGCCAGGGTCTTAATATATAGGGGTTCAAGCCTCAACATTTGTCCATTGATTACTCTAAAAAGGTTAAGCAAAGATTTCCATGAGATACGAGTAGGGAGTATGAACGTGAAGGCATTTGATGTGTCTCAAAGGGACAAAATTTGGGAGATTAACCTTTGTCTACAGATGGGCCCGATTTGGTTCGATGTTGAGTTCCAAGTATTAGACATATTAGCTACATATAATCTTCTATTGGGATAACCTTGAATACATGTCGCTGGAGCTATGGCTTCCACACTACACCAGGCCATGAAATTCTAATGGAACCATCAGGAGGTAATCACTGACGGGGATGGAAGTAACCCCATTTATACTAGTCAAACTGTTCCGGTTGTCAAGAATAGAAGAAGGCTAGGTGGAGAGACTTATCACTGGATTGAGCATGTCAACGCAATTAAGAAGGACAAGTGGTAGAGTGACAAAATAGAAAGCATACTGACATGGTCTGGGTATGAACTCGACAAAGGGCTTGTAAAGAAACTCCAGGGCATTACCAAACCGATATAGTTGAAGTGTGATATAACAACTTTTGGGCTAGGATATCCGTACACCTGGCAAGAATATAACGAGTGGTCACCACCATGGTATGGTCCATATTACCCTCTCGAGCATCTAGTGCCGCATCTGAGTCAGACTTTTCACAAAGCCGATACAATATGGGGATCTGCAGAGGAGGAAGCTTTGGCTGGTTTGAGGAACTTGTTTTTAGAAGATGAGAATATAGATTTCAATGTGATAGTTGAGGAGGAAAAGGAAGAAGGCCTCACCATCCAGACCGTGGAGAAGGGAGTTGTCCTCAAGAAATGGACTACGACACCATCCTGGGCCCGCCGAGTTCCTGGCATTATTATTACTTTTCCTAATGAACCAATGACTATGACATGTAATGAGATAATGCAATATAAGGACATCGACTCAGAAGAGGAGGACGAAATACCTGAGGAAGTTGTCAAAGAAGTTGAGAATTTTGAGAACAAACCTAAGTCCAATCTGGACGAAATCGAAGCAATCAATTTGGGAGATTCCGAAACCGTCAAAAAGACTCACATAAGCATTCACATATAACCGTCAGAGAAGGAAGAATACTCAATCCAATGTAATGAGACAATACTCATATCACCGGTGTGAGCACATCCATAGTGGCTCATAAGTTGCCTACCAATCCAATATGTCCGCCGGTGAAGTAGAAACTCAAAAAGTTCAAACCAAACATGAGCCTAAAAACAAGGAGGAATTCACTAACCAAATCAAAGCCTAAGTCCTGAGGGTAGTTGAGTACCCAACCTGGTTAGCCAACACTGTACCGATTCCTAAGAAAGATGGGAAAATCGGGGTGTGCGTAGACTATCAAGATTTAAACAGAGCAAGTCCCAAGGATGATTTCCCACTGCCAAATATACATATCCCGATCGACAATTGCACCAAGCATGAACTCCAATCCTTTGTAGATTGCTTCGTGGGTTATCATCAGATATGGATGGACGAAGAAGACGTAGAGAAAATAGCCTTCATTACACCATGGGGGGTGTACTGCTACAAAATGATGCTATTTGGTCTAAAGAATTCTGGGCTACCTACGTGAGAGCCATGACGACCATCTTCCATGATATAATACACAAGGAAATAGAGGTTTATGTTGACGATGTCATCAACAAATTCAAGAGGGTCGCGAATCACATAGCAGACTTGAGGAAGTTCTTCAACAGGCTAAGGAGGTACAATCTAAAATTTAACCCCGCAAAATGTGCATTCGGGGTTCCCGTAGGAAAGCTGTTGGGATTCATTGTCAGCCGCAGATGAATCGAGTTGGACCCGTCCAAAGTTACGGCTATCCAAGAGTTACCACCAACAAAGAGCAAAAAGGACGTGATGGGCTTCCTGGTACGCCTCAACTACATCAGTAACTTCATAACACAGTCCACATTAATATGTGAACCCATCTTCAAAATGTTGAGGAATGATGCTGAAACCAGTTGGACCGAGGATTGTCAGAAGGGTTTTGACAAAATCAAGGAATACATGTCTACACCACCAATCCTAGTCCCGCTAGAACCTGGGAGACCTTTGCTACTCTATCTGTCCGTATTAGATGGGGATTTCAGATGTGTTTTGGGACAACATGACGAGACAGGAAGAAAAGGAGCAAGCCATATATTACTTGAGTAAGAAGTTCAAGCCTTACGAAGCACGATATTCTCTACTGGTACGCACTTACTGTGCTTTGACATGGACAGCTCAGAAATTGAGGCATTACTTCTGTGCCTATACCAGATACCTCATATCCAGTATGGACCCTCTGAAGTACATCTTTCAGAAGCCCATGCCAACCAGAAGTTAGGCAAGTGGCAGATATTGTTATGTGAGTTCGATATCATCTATGTAACTCAGAAGGCGATCAAAGGACAAGCATTGGTAGACCATCTTGCTGAAAATCCTGTGGGAGGAGAATACGAACCACTAAAAATGTATTTTCTTGATGAAGAAGTATCATTCGTAGGACAGAACATTGCTGAAGCCTACGACGGGTGGAGAATGTTCTTCGATGGGGCTGCAAACTTCAAATGAGTGGGCATTGGTGCAATTTTGGTATCAGAAACAGGTCAACATTACCCAGTATCCGCAAAGCTTAGGTTTTCGTGCACCAACAATATGGCAGAATATAAGGCTTGCATCATGGGGCTAATTTGTCCATCGATATGAATATACTAGAGTTGCTGGTAATTGGTGCCTTCTGGTACATCAGGTTCAAGAAGAATGGGCTACAAAAAACACCAAGATACTACCATACTTGTATCATGTGCAGGAATTGATGAAGAGCTTCACAAAGATAGAATTCAGACATGTGCCCAGAATTCAAAATGAATTTGCAGACGCACTGACCACTTTATCATCAATGATAGAATATTCAGACTAGAATTTCATTGATCCCATCCCAGTGAGGATCCATAATCAACCAGCTTACTGTGCTCATATTGAAAGAAATGGATGGAAAACCATGGTTCCACGACATCAAAGAATATTTGGGAAAAGGAGAATACCCGGAGCAAGCGAACCATACTCAGAAACGCACACTACGAAGGCTGTCCAATCACTTCTTCCAAGGAGGAGGGACCCTGTATAGAAGAACTCCTGATCTGGGGTTGTTAAGGTGTCGACGAAAAGGAGGCTTCCAGACTGCTTGAGGAGATACATGCCGGAACTTGCGGACCACATATGAACGGTTTTGTTCTAGCCAAAAAGATACTCAGAGCGGGATATTTTTGGATGACCATGGAAACGGATTGCATCCGGTACGTCCAGAAATGCCGTCAATACCAGGTACATGCATACATGATAAAGGTACCATAAAACGAGCTAAATGCAACAAGTGCACCTTGGCCTTTTGCTACCTGGGAAATGGATGTTGTCGCGCCCCCTTTTTCCTTGCGAAGTCCGGGTTTCGAGATTTTTGGACAACTCCTTTCCTTTTGGAATTAGGTATGAGATTTGAAGAGTCGCCACCTAACGGATTAAGGTGCGTTAGGGCACCTAGAACAATTAACTCGTAAAACCAGTTTACATCACCGGATATTGGGTAAGGGCTCGAAAATACCTTGAGATGAAGGTGTTAGTCACCCCTCGAGGTCCACAATGTCACGCCCCGAATCTGGAGAGGTGTGTCTAGCACCCGGTACCGTAGTGGCCCGAGCGAACCACTCTAAAACTCATTCATTCCTTTTTATAACTATCATGGGCCAGCATGGGCACAACTAGTAATGTAAAATTGTAAGTGGGCAAATGTTAAATCAATGAACCTTTGTTCATAAAACCTGAATACATGTGGGCCGTCAAGGCCTCTGACATACTGTACATAATAAACCTGTGTCTACAAAGCCTCTAAGATTATTTGATATAAAATGGGACAAGGTACCAGCCTACCCATAAGTCGGTAGTAAAACTCTGACATGATGATCATACACTCGGCTGCACTCCGAATGAGATGGAGTCTTACCGATCCTTCACTGAATGCCAGTCTTGTCTACGATGAACGCTCGTCAAACTGATTATCTGTTACGCCTCGCAATATTATGTGAATATTACGTCCCGCAGTATTATATTACGACGATGTTATGCTCTACAGTAATATGTTACGATGGTATTACCCTCTGTAGTAATATATTACGATTGATGTTACATCCTACAGTACTAAGTTACGATAGTATTGTATCCGACAGCATTACATTACGGTGATATTACGCTTCACAGTAATAAGTTACGACAATGCTATTACATTACGGTAATGTTACGCTTCACAGCAATAAGTTACGACAATGCTATTATATTACGGTGATGTTACGCTTCGCAATAATAAATTACGACGATGTTTCACCCTGTAGTATTTTACGTTGAATTTGTCGTAAGGTAATTGACACCAGTCCAAGGAAAAGATTATTTGGGGATTATAAGGATTATGCTATTTCACAAGTGATTAGTAAATTCATGAAGGTGAAAGGGGGAGCAAGTCTAAGAAACGAAATTTTGTCAAAGTTTGGTATTTTGGGATAAAATACGGCCCAGGATAAAATACCCGGTATTTATGGACTAATGCCATACAAAGAACTACATGACCATGATAGTAAGGTGTATAAGGTATGTTAAAATAGAGTGGTATTTAATTAAGTTGAGACAATTTTTAAATTATGAGGGTAATTAGTTAATTATCGGTTAACTAATAAGTGGGTAAAGATTAATAATCTTCACCCACCCTTCCATGTGGCATAAAGCCACAAGGCAAATGATGACTCTTAAGCCACCTTGTCAGATGGTTATTATGTAGCCAAACCAAGAATTAAGTCTTAAAGACTTATAGACCTTATCCATAGACTTTATGAGAATTCTTGGTAAAAGGCCAAAACTAATCTGCCTAAATGCCAAGAATAAAGTTGAAAGCAGAAGCATTTGAAACGAAATTACTTATTGGGAATTCCAAATGAAATCTTTCATTTAAAGCAATTTTCATCCAAATTTCAACAAGAACAAAGCAAGATTTTGTTCTTCAATTTCAAAGCGCAGAAGCTTAATCCGATTTTTGGGTTCTAAATTCAATACACGAAAGTTTCCAACGGGATAATTATACGGAGTTATTCCTACTCCAGGTATGTTAAGGCTATCCCTTCTTTCTTTGGCATGATCCATACGATACAAACGAAACGTGCAAATGCACAAATTCCATAAATGACTCTATTCATAAAAGTATTAGAGATATCTATGTTCTTGAATTTCCATGTGTCATAATATTTTATCATCTGTTCATGGGTCTCAGAAAAATATGAAAGTTAAAAAAAAGAGTTTACTTTATGATATTGCTCAAAGACAAAATGGTCTTATGACAATTTCGAAAGATTTTATTAACGTACTTTTCATGCATTGCATTCATGTGCATTGACCCATGACCAGACGGCGTTATATACGCATATATATGTATATGGGATATGGGAAAGGTTATGGCGTTATATACGCACCACCACCTGATCAGCTGGTATATGATGATGATGTTTCCCACAATGGCTGAAATATGATTCAAACGACGTTATATACGTGTATATATGTATGTATATGAATGTATATGGGATATTGGAAAGGTTATGGCATTATATACGCAGCACCACCACCACCTGATCAGCTGGTATATGATCAATGACTGAAATATGATTCAAACGGCGTTATATACGCATATATATATATGTATGTATATATATGTATATGGGATATGGGAAAGGTTATGGCGTTATATACGCACCACCACCTGATCAGCTGGTATACGATGATGATTTTGCCCAAGTGGCCGATATGATATGACGGGATGCCCTCAGAGGCTGATGATGTTATGAAACATGTACCTATGCACAACATGGCGTTCATACGCATATGCATGATGCTAAAAGTAATTCATGATTTACAAAGTTATTCAGACTTACAGGTTGAGTCATGTACTCTATATTTCTTCCATGTCTCTTATGTATTTATTTATGTACCTTACATACTCGATACATTATTCGTACTGATGTTCCTTTTGCCTAGGGGTGCTGCATTTCATGCCCGCAGGTCCCGATAGACAGGTCGAGAGCCCTCAAAGTAGTCTATCAGCTCAGCGGAAGATGTTGGTGCGCTCCATTTGCTTCGAAGTTGCTCGTTTATTTAGTATGATTTAGACATATATTGTTTGGTATGGTGGGACTCTGTCCCAACTTTTATGACATTTATGTACTCTTAGAGACTTGTAGACATATGTCGTGTACATAAAAGATTGTACGGCCTTGTCGGCCTATATTTTGAGTTTATAAAGGATAATGTTGGCCTATTAGGCCCGTATGTCATGTGCATATGATGATGTAATGAGAAAGATACGTTACGTTGGTACTTAGTGGAGTAAGGTACTGGGTGCCCGTCGTGGCCCATTGGTTTGGGTCGTGACAAAACTGGTATCAGATTAGTTCTGTCCTAGGGAGTTTACTAGTCGTGTCTAGTAGAGTCTTGTTTATGGGTGTGTCATGCACCACACATATAAGCAGGAGGCTACAAGACATTTAGGATTGTCACTCTTTCTTCTTACTCTAGATCGTGTGGTAGAGCTCACTTATAAGAATTCAAACTCCAAAATTTTATTTCATTCGTAATAAGATGATACTTACATCTGGAAAGAAGGTTGGAAAGAGAGATAGTTTAGAAAGAGCTGAATCAGAGGAATTGAATTTTTGTACGATGCCTACGATAAGTAAATGTGAGGTCTTTAGCAGGTCATGGGTGTACTGAAAGGTGTAAGCTTTCTGATAAGAATCCTTAAGACAAGAATGTCTATCCATCTTTATGGTGAAATACAATGAGAGATTCACAAGATAAATACATGTTTCAACAAGTAAAAGAAGCAAGATGAAGAAGGATACGAGGCACCCAGTTAATGAAGGTTAACAACATTTATAATTCAGGTAGAAGAACAAAAGCTTTTTGAGTTATATTCAACAGTAACAGAGGTATATACAATTGGTCACACCCATTCCAGATATGCCCTATGGGGGTTAACAGAAGTAGTATAAGAAGATATAATGGATGAATTGTTTGCGTCTGTTGTCATTTCCGAAGGATATTGCAAATGTGCTAATAGATCTCTTTATGAGACACTCAGATGGTGCACTCTAAAATAGTACAACTAGATATGAGTACTACAAAGATATGCACTGGAAGCCTTAAAGGGATAAATATTACCTTAGTATAGATCCCATCCCTAGTAGAACGAGAATGCTTGGCAACCCGAAGAGCCTATGGATAAAGCAAGGGGAACTAAAAGCAAAAGAATGTCATGTTAAAATTTTTCAAAAGAAAGTGATAGGCAGAAATATTAGTAGAGTAATCAGAAGAGAGATAAGGAAGAATTATGAGTAAGATGCGATACATGGATGACAATGGTAGAGTGTTACAGAAGCTATAGTCAAATGAAGAAAGAGGCGAAAGGTGATGGGCCTTAAGACAATAAAAGAGTATAGGCCATACAGTCATATCCTCATTTCGGGAAATGAGTTTGCGACTCTAACGTGATTAACAACAGGAAAAGTTAGACCCTAGAGTAATAGAAATTAGTATGGACTGGTGAATAAGATAAACTAAACATGAATAAGGAACTGGGTGATTTGATGATAGTTAGCATCATGAGAATTGGAAATTGCATTCCGGCAATAATAGAATGGAAAATAGAAGAAGATCCATGATGAATCAAGAGAATGGTCATTCAGGGAGACGCTTCCCTAAAGCAAGTAATGTGAGCAAAGTTAAACTTAAGAGACTGTATGTGCCAGTTACACTAAGTGTCACCATCGCGAGCGAGGGATTTTGTTATCCTTGGTACAAAAGGATTACCGCAAGGTGAGTAAGGGTCATTGATAATGTGAAAGGATGCCAAAGATGAAGAGGAAAAACATCTGTAGGCAGGTCGTCATAGTTCCAAGTCTTAGTATTCCCCTAAAGGGGCAAATATGGAGTAATGAGTGAAGAATGCAGCAAACACGAAAAAGAAATGAGATTACACTTATTTAGCTCCTACGTATATGCTACAATTCTAGAACATTATGCAAATACGACGTCAATGAGAGGAAGTAAGGATCCCTGCCCGATATATTATTGATTGAAAAGGAGTCAGTGCGAGACATAAATTAAGACAAAGGATATAACCCAAGAAAGATTTCGCGGAATATTAACATGAGAATGGGCCAACGAGTAGTTAGTAGTTGATTTAGGAAGAGACTAGCCACGACTAGACAAGAAGTTATAGATAAATCAGCAGATCATGCAAGATAAATGAGGTAAACTCCAACATGGAGGATTCAGCCTCGGAGAATATCATTATAATACTTGAGATATATTCAAACAAGAGTCGGGGTAGTTAAAGGTATTGTATGAATGTTACGGAAATAAAAGAGAGTGCCACTAGCAAGACGGTCAAAATATCATTCCAGACGCGACCCTACAAGCATAAGGGCATGAAGATAAGTAACTACGGATAAGTATAGGCAAGGAAGGACAACAAAAGGTCCGTTGAGTATACGATATAATAAGCTCGCGTCTTTACAAGAGTCAGAGGATCCTCCCTAAGTACTACAATGAAGGACTAGTTGAGGAAATGAGGAAGAAGGCTTCAACCTAAGCACAGTGACCTAATGAAGAAATGGTCATGTAAAAGCAGTCTCATAACAAAAAAAATTTATGCCCTCCAAAATAAAGTAGCACCTACCGTGGCAAATGAACGGGGAGAAAGATCAAAGGTAATATTCAAGACTATATGAGTTGCACAAAAATTCTGGCATGTGTGGGAACTAGGATGAGTTAAGTATACAAGCAACAAGGAGCAGAAAGACCAGGAAAAGTAATTGCACACGTTTAAAGAAAGCTGAGATGGAACGAAAGGAATTATTCGATCAATGATCCGTAGTTAGTACGTTATGGATACACTCAAGATTTTGGAGCATTAAATTTGTTGACAATCATACAGCCATAGAAGACTCTGCTATAAGTTAAAAGAAAAAATTAAGCCCAGGGCATAGACAAAGGATTGCATTGTTAGAAGATTGAATTATGGATATTCCATAACGCCCATGAAAGGCTAAGGTAATAACTGATAGCATGAGCCATATATCGGAAGATAGCTTAAGCCTACGTAAAGGCTGATCAGAAGGAAGAGGAAACTAAAGAATTATATCACCTAAGTAAATCAGGAGTCTGATTATTGGACCTAGAAAAATTATAGAACTTGTGCTGGAGAACATGACAGAATCACTCTTAATATCAGATGTTCAAGAAAAATAAAACAACCACCATAATCTATAATATCTCTACAAGGAAGCCAGTTAGAGGAAGTACCAGCCTCATAAGAAGTCTGTACGAAGCTCCCACTGAATTGTGTATGTATCAGAGGTGCGAGTTGTAACACCCCGTAATTTGAATCGGTTGTGGATGCATTAAACGAGTATTAGCATGATGGTAATTGAGTGTTTATGTTAATAAGTGTATAAGTTATATTATAGGTGAATTGTGGTCTAAGGAGAGGCCTAAGTCTAAGCCAAGTTGGAAAAGTTTCATATTAGACGAAATCTAAAAATGAATGCGCACAATACCTCACTTTGAACGATCATATATCCGGTTCTATAATGGGTTGTATGATTCATAACCTATCAAATTAAATATCTTTGAGTCTAGTTTCCAACGCAATAAACCGTTCATCATTTGGAGGTGTATACAGAAAGTTATGACCATTTTACTGGGTAGGTGTCACTAGCGCGAAGTCGCGCGTTTTTGCTGAGTATTCTACCTCGCGCGCGAACAAGCGCGTGAACTCGCGCGTCTGGAAGGTTTTAAATACTTTAAAGGCCGGAAATAATAGAAATTGAGTCACTTCTCAAGATTAGGGTTTCCTCTACACCCCAACTCGAGCAAGGCATCCAATTGCACACCTAAGGTGAGTTTTTAAGTGTGTTTTCATGGTGATATCACTTCTCAATCACTAGTTACAACATGATTTTGATTGGGTTTCATAGGATTTCTTCAAAATCTCAAAAACTCCCCAAAAGTTGTCCTTCAAGATTTGGTCTACAAGAGGTAATCCTACACCCTTAGACTTACATATATGGTGTTATTATGGAATTATGAGTATGAATATAGTATTACAACTTATGGTATGTTGATTGGAAGTCATAAATTCCCAATTGAAATGCATGACCATGGTAGGGATTTAAAGATGATTATTTGATAGGATTTGTTGGTTGGGTGTGAATGGATGGTCATACATATGTAGTTGGAAGTTATAGATTTGTTAGGAATGATGGTGGAATAAATTATTGGTTAATGGTGATAGTTGGATGAACAAATACTATAGTTATGAGGTGTAAACATCTATGCCTACAAGGTGTTGGGTAATATGCCTAAATGGATTAGGTTATGGAATTTATTACTAATATTGGGTTCCATTGGATGTTATTGTTGTAGATTGAAGGTTCTTAGTAGCGTGGATCATTGTAGTATCACTAAGGAGCAAATTGAGGTATGTAAGGCTAACTCTTTATGTTTGGGAATATCTATGATTCTTCCTACGTCCCATTCATCATGAACATTACTAGTTTCCTCGGAAAGTAATTATGCCTTGGTTCCATGAATAGAAATAGAACTTATATTCTCTAGATGACATAGTTTCATAATCATTTGATATTCTATGAGTTTCAGTTATGACAAATCAACTTATTATGAATACTCATCTCAGTATAATCCTATTCACTATACCAGTATCATGTAAGTCGGTATGGCTCATTATTTCAGTATCACGTAATACAATATGATTCTCAGTTCCTGATTTACATTCCTGAATGTTGAACACCTGCATTTGGTCCTGAGGCCGCAGTTTATGCTTATTGCATTTTGGACCTGAGGTCGCAGTTATGTATACGTATACTTGGGCCCGAGGCCGTAGTTGTGCATATATATATATACATATTGGGCCTGAGGCCGCAGTTTTAATATTCAGTTACACAGGTTGTTCATCATTCAGAAGAGGGAGTATTCACATCCTTACTTCGTTGTTCAGTTATCAGTTTATCAGTTAGCAGTTCAGTTTCAGTTTCAGTATTGACAGTTCTTTTGTTCAGCTATTTTACATACCAGTACAATTCAAATGTACTGACGTCCCTTTTGCCCGGGTTCTGCATCTCGCGATGCATGTAACGATTTTTAGGTTGACGATTCTGCTTGTTATGACATCTCGTATCAGCTATTGGTGAGCCCAGTCTTCCGGGGCCTGGCCTTGTCTCTCTTTTGTTTTAGTCATTATAGTATTTATAGTTAATAAGGTATACAGGGGACCTTGTTCCGGTAAACAGGTAGCATTTTTAGTATTCTTTATAGGCTTCGCAGGCTATAACCCAGTCAGTCAGATATTAGCAGGCCTTCATGTGTTAGCCTTGTCGGTTACTTGTTTATGCTTACAGACATTTCAGTATTTTCCGCATCAATGATATTTCAGTCAGACTCTTTAGTAGATTATCATGTTTTACATTTAGCTCTAGCTCATAGTTATACCACATGTTGATCCAGCCATGCAGTTGGTTTGCTCGATCACATGCAGTCAGGCACCGAGTGTCGTGTTACGCCCAGACCATGGTTCGGGGCGTGACACGAGTATTATAATAGAGCTTCAAGTTATGGATGTGAATTACACCTAGGTGGAAGGGAGGTTATGAAGGAGATAAAAGATATGATACGAGATTTTAAGTAAGTAAGGAAAAGGTGAACAACATACAAGATATTCAAATACAGAAGGTTATGAATAGTCTGTACTGCAGAAAAGAGACTATAAGCGTGGGATTCAGTGTCCAGGAATGATAGCGGCGTCGTCAATGGCATACCTTCCAGCCTATGATTTCTAGGTACCGAAAGGTCTAATTAGAGAGTAAAAGAAAAGTTAGAGATGATGTGATGTCTCGATGTTCCAGAAAAGCATAAGGAAATCGGTCTAAAGCTAAAGTATGATGTAATGATAAGGTTTTAGAAAGACAGGGGTAAGGATAAGAGAAGGGCAAGTGAGAAGATGACGAAAAGAGATAAGTCCTCGGGATTAAGCTAGTGAAAACAAGGGAGCTGATGGTTCCTTTAAGTTATAGGAAGCTTAGTCTAATCGGAATGAACTCAAAGGAGTCTAAGACTAGTAGTATTTAGAAGGGATGGAATGCTGCCCTATTCATAGAATAATAATGTAATTGTGTTAGATAAAGGATGACGTGTGGGCCTTCGATTGAGTAGCGCTCTAACAAAGAAAAGAAAGAGATCTCATGAATTGGACATGATTAAAAATACTCACACAAGGTGAATCGCATTGGGATGCTATAAAGTACGGTTATGGAAGTATAGTATTATCCCTAGGGGATCAATCTAATTACTCCAAATTTTCCAATCAGACGCGAACCCTAGTGGTGGTATTACATAAGAGATCAAGCTATCAGAGGTAGATGATGGATCAACGTTAAGGTGAATAAACAATAGATGGATAAAAGTTCAACAGTATGAGATGATTAGGCCATCAATTTTAAGGATAAGCAACGAGAGTAACCTAGAGTTTGTTGCAGACCCCGATAACGATAAATTAAAGTAAGAGTTATGACATAGTATGACCTATGTAGATACAATAAAGTCATACGAATCGATAACCAGGTCTATGAAATAAGATATGTCCATATTCGCAAGCTCTACAAAATACCGAGCAAAGAACTTCAGGATACCCATAGATGCCTAGGGAGGTATCTTATTAAGCCTTGTATATACAAAGTAAGGCCTAGAGATTGACTAAAAGGAAAAAGGAAAAAGGAAAGATGAATCGCATAAGTGTACTTACAAAGCCAGGGTCATACAGGTTGCATGACAGGAGGTAACATAAGTTGCAAGAATATGAAGATTTCGACCACAGGTCATGATATGAACAAAAAAGACTAAAGAGGGAATACCCTAGACTTTGGATTTATTCACAAAGCAACTGCTTAAATAGCAAGAAGAGTATTAATGTATTCACAAGAGCTATAAGTTACGAAAATGATAAGAGCACCAGTCAACATGCGAGGACGAATGTTCCAAAGGGGGGAATGATGTTACGCCCCGCAATATTACATCCCGCAGTATTATATTACGATGATGTTATGCTCTACAGTAATATGTTATGATGGTGTTACCCTTTGCAGTAATATATTACGATTGATGTTACGTCCTACAGTATTAAGTTACGACAGTATTGTACCTGACAGTATTACATTACGGTGAAACTATGCTTCGCATTAATAAGTTACGATAGTGCTATTACATTACGGTGATGTTACGATTCGCAGTAACAAGTTACGATAGTGATATTACATTACGGTGATGTTATGCTTCGCAGTAATAAGTTACGACGATGTTTCACCCTGTAGTATTTTACGTTGATATTGTCTTAAGGTAATTGACATCAGTCCAAGGAAAAGATTATTTGGGGATTATAAGGATTATGCTATTTCACAAGTGATTAGTAAATTCATGAAGGTGAAAGGGGGAGCAAGTCTATGAAACGAAATTTTGTCAAAGTTTGGTATTTTGGGATAAAATATGGCCCGACTAAAATACCTGGTATTTATGGACTAGTGTCATACAAAGTACTACATGGCCATGATAGTAAAGTGTACAAGGTATGTTAAAAGAGAGTAGTATTTAATTAAGTTGAGATAATTTTTAAATTATGCGGGTAATT
Source organism: Nicotiana sylvestris (assembly GCF_000393655.2). Taxonomy (NCBI): domain Eukaryota; kingdom Viridiplantae; phylum Streptophyta; class Magnoliopsida; order Solanales; family Solanaceae; genus Nicotiana; species Nicotiana sylvestris. Next base: position 129,505,029 of record NC_091064.1, on the reverse strand, counting down.
AATTAATTACCGGGTAATGGTACATTATCCAATTAACTAATAAGTGGGTAAAGATTAATAATCTTCACCCACCCTTCCATGTGGCATAAAGCCACAAGGCAAATGATGACCCTTAAGCCACCTTGCCAGATGGCTATTATGTAGCCAAACCAAGAATTAAGTCTTAAAGACTTATAGACATTATCCATAGACTTTACGAGAATTCTTGGTAAAAGGCCAAAACCAATCTGCCTAAAAGCCAAGAATAAAGTTGAAAGAAGAAGCATTTCAAACAAAATTGCTTCTTGGGAATTCCAAACGAAAGCTTTCATTTAAAGCAATTGTCGTCCAAATTTCAACAAGAACAAAGCAAGATTTCGTTCTTCAATTCCAAAGCGCAAAAGCTTAATCCGATTTTTGGGTTTTAAATTTAATCCACGAAGGTTTCCAATGGGATAATTATACGGAGTTGTTCCTACTTCAGGTATGTTAAGGCTATCCCTTTTTTCTTTTGGCATGATCCATACGATGCAAACGAAACGTGCAAATGCACAAATTCCATAAATGACTCTATTCATAGAAGTATTAGAGATATCTATGTTCTTAAATTTCCAGTTCAGAAAAATATGAAAGTTGAAAAAAAAAAGAGTTTACTTTATGACATTGCTCAAAGACAAAATGGTCTTATGACAATTCCAAAAGATTTTATTAATTTACTTTTCATGCATTGAATTTATTTGCATTGACCCATGATTAGACGACGTTATATACGCGTATATATGTATGTATATATATGTATAAGGGATATAGGAAAGGTTATGGCGTTATATACGCACCACCACCTGATCAGCTGGTATATGATGATGATGTTGCCCACGGTGGCTGAAATATGATTCAAACGGCGTTATATACGCGTATATATGTATGTATATGTATGTATATGGGATATGGGAAAGGTTATGGCGTTATATACGCACCACCACTTGATCAGCTGGTATACGATGATGATTTTGCCAAAGTGGCCGATATGATATGATGGGATACCCTTAGAGGCTGATGATGTTATGAAACATGTACCTATGCACGACATGGCGTTCATATGCATATGCATGACGCTAAAAGTAATTCATGATTTACAAAGTTATTCAGACTTACAGGTTGAGTCATGTACTCTATATTTCTTCCATGTCTCTTATGTATTTATTTATATGCCTTACATACTCGATACATTATTCGTACTGATGTTCCTTTTCCCTAGGGGTGCTGCATTTCATGCCCGCAGGTCCCGATAGACAGGTCGAGAGCCCTCCAAGTAGGCTATCAGCTCAGCGGAAGATGTTGGTGCGCTCCATTTGCTTCGGAGTTGCTCGTTTGGTAAGTATGATTTAGACGTATATTGTTTGGTATGGCGGGACTCTGTCCCGATCTTTATGATATTTATGTACTCTTAGAGGCATGTAGACATATGTCGTGTACATAAAAGATTGTATGGCCTTATCAACCTATGTTTTGAGTTTATAAAGGATTATGTTGGCCTATTAGGCCCGTATGTCATATGTATATGATGATGTAATGAGAAAGATACGTTACGTTGGTACTCGGTTGAGTAAGGTACTGGTGCCCGTCGCGGCCCATCGGTTTGAGTCGTGACATTATCTATACCTGCTGGCATGAATGTAGCGTCCCCAACAAAAAGACGTCAGTACGAATAATGTACTGAGTATGTAAGGCTTGTAACTTAGTATATAAAGAACATGGAAGAAACATGTAGTAAAGGGCTCAACCTGTAAGTCTGGCTAGCTCTGTAAATCATGAAATATTTGTAGTGTCATGCATATGCGTATGAATGTCATGTCGTGCATAGGTACATGTGTTCATCCCATCATCAAGCCTCTAAGGGCATCCCGTCATATCATCTTGGCCATTGTGGGCAAAATTATCAACGTATACCAGTTGATCAGGTGGTGATGCGTATATAACGTCGTAACCTTTTTCCATATCCCACATATATATATATATATACACACACACACACATACGCGTATATAACGCCATCTGAGTCATATTTCAGCCACTGTGGGCAACATCATTATCGTATACCAGCTGATCAGGTGGTGGTGCGTATATAACGTCGTAACCTTTTCCCATATTCCATATACATATATATGCAAATATACGTGTATATAACGCTGTCTGAGTCATGGGTAAATGCACATGTAAATGAGCGCAATGCATGAGAAGTACGTTAATAAAACTTCGTGAAACATCAAAATACCATTATACCTCTAATTAATATCATTTTATAATAAATAAATAATATAAACATTCTTAACCACTACGAGTAGAAACACTTATGAAATAACATTACGTTTACGTATCGTTGCTGGATCATGCCAAAAGAAGGAAGAATTAACCTTGACATATCTGAACCTGTTCTCTCGTAAGAAGATCAAGAGTTGTAATTTGCGTTCCTCTCATCTGATATGGTTTTGGCATTGTAATTTAGTTACCTTTATGCTTTCGTTAAATCTAATATCTGGTACTTATTTCTTTACTTACTGCATCTCCTCCTTATCCTTCTTAATTTCTGTCCAATGACCTTTCATCTTTTGTCAAGAAAAAATCGCCGTCTTCAGGCGCATGACAAATCAAGGATGTGAATTTCAGTTTTCTTATTTTGTTAAAGAGATCCAGTCAACAAATAATTGGAGTTCACGTATCCGAGATGAAACTTCAAGAGAAGGGGTTATGGGCTGTTCCTCATCCATGGCTAAACCTTCTAATTCAAAAGAGCAAGATTCATGACTTTGCACAAGAAGTTTTTGGGAAGATTCTTACCGACACTAGCCACGGTCCTATACTCATCTACCCAGTCAACAAATCAAAGTATTGAAATCATCATCACTAAAACCAATCTTCTTATTAAGGATATATGCATTTTCCTAACATGATCTACGACCATTTATCATTTTCTCAGGCATATTAATAGCTTCCTTTGCTTCTCCATGCTGTGCATAAGTGGATATCATAGAATTCCAACATGCGATATCTCTCTGGAGAGCGGAATCAAACATCCTCTGTGCTTCTTCCAAGCTTCCACACTAGGAGTACACATCAACCAGTGCATTTGTAACATGCGGATCAAAATCTACGCCGACTTTTACAATCTGGTTATGAAACCAGAGACCGTGGAGGAGACTTACTAGGTTACTAGAAGAAACAATGAGGGCAACAAAAGTCAACGTATTTGGCTTTTGCAAACAATGCTGCAATTTTAGGAAGAGCTTTAGAGCCTTTTCATTTTCACACTGTTGTATATACCCAAACAACATAGAACTCCATACAGCAATATCCTTCTCATTCATCTCATTAAATACTTGCCTTGCATCTTTAACAGATGAACATTTTGAGTAAACATCTATTAGGATGCTACAAACAAACATGCCAGCCGAAAAACCAAATTTTATGGTGAGAGCATGAAGTTGCATACTCAATTCCAAGGAAAAGAGTGAAGCTGAAGCACCAAGCAGGCTAACAAAAGTCAAAAGGCTTGGAAGAATCAGATTATCTCTCATTTCAGCAAATAGTTGAGAAACTTACACATTACTATTAGAGGATACTTTAGATAGAGCCACATAAGCTCATATGACTACTTAGTCCAATAGTGGCTTACCGTCACGTTTTGCCTTTATCCAAAATATTTTGGGTAATTGCCAATTACCCGCGTGATTAAGAATTGTCTCAATTTACTTAAAATTCTACTTATATTTAATATACTTTATACACTTTACTATAATATACTTTACTATTATGATCATGTGGTACCATATAAAATAAATACATACACGATTATTTTATTAAAACATTCATGTAAAAATACATATATTTTCTCCACTTCTAATTTTCCTAATCTCATATAAAGAGTAAAAAAATTTGTACACTTAATTCTTAAAAATGGTAAAAAGATAGCCTTCTTTCCTTGAAAATAATTTCTATCTTTACAATAAAGAAAATCTCATAAATTTCTCATTTTACGTGCGTAATTTAAAACATATTCGAAAATAGTAATATTAATAATTATATAAAAAACATTTTTTTCAAATTATTTTACAAAAATATTTCACTCAAAATACCATATCAAATGTAAGCTAGAGCGAGTGATAAAAGGCCTGATCGTCTATAGTCTTGATTATTATTCTTATTATTACTAATATCATTATTGTTATTTGGCTCTAATTAACTAAAATTTACATTTGAAGAACATTCCATAGCCATTAGTTTAATTCTAAAAAATTTCCTAACAAAGAAATATTAGAAACCAAATGTACCATTCTTTGTTCCATAAAAAGTGCTATTATTATCTATTCTTAATTTAAATCTCGGTTTTCTTCATTTACTAATATTAAAGTATGGGATGTAACACACAACATGGGTCCCGACCAAACTCAATTTAAGAGAATTAGTCTTTAAGGAAATAAAGCAGTTTAAACAAATGGAAATTATTTTAAAACGGGAATTAAAGGGGTCCTAAGCTAATTAGCCTATAGGATGACTTCCATACAATACTCGGTAATCTTCCCCAAATTGAGGTGTTAAGCGTAGCATTAGTGCACAGGTCATCATCTCCTTTACTACCCAATTACCCTCCCTTTTCAATTATTACCTAAGCGTTCTAATAATATCCAGTACGTACCTTATGCGTGCACTACCCGTCCCTTACCTCTGGCCTTGGAGGTGTTTAGGACCTCTATTTAAGGTGGTTCTAGACTTACCTATGTTGTTTAAAAGGAGAAAACTAAGCAACAAACAAAAGTCAAGTAGGAATGTCACATAAGGAGCAATTAAGTGGGCTCATGTTAACCTTAACAAATAGACAAACAAATGCACGCTATTCAAACAAGCAATTTTAAATGATTTTAGGATCCTATAGGCAGGATATCTAAATGAGCACAAAATAGAATATACAACAATGTTAAAGCGAGCAGACGAGTGCCTATCAGTTTTCCTACTGATTTGGTTAATACTCTAAATCCGAGCATATGTCAAACAAGCAATCATAGTTTTTTAGTCACACAATTTTAATTATCCTACAAGCTTGCATAAGTGATAGTCGAGTAGAACCCTATAGACATGGTATCTAAATTGTAAACTAGTTATTGATTTTAACAAGCAAATTTCATCTTTTAGATCCTATAGGCATACTTTCTAAGTGCTGAAACAGATTATAATTCTTATAGACATGATATCTAAACACAAAAACTGATTTTTTACACTTACTTCCTATAGGAATGATGTCTAAGTGTCAAGACTGATTTTATACTTATTTCCTATAGGCATGATATCTAAGCACAAAACTGATATTTCCTATAGGCATGATAACTATATGCAGAATTGATTATTTTATTTCTTATAGGTATGGTATCTAGGTGATTTTTAATTCCTATAGGCAGAATCTCTATTAATAATATGTAGGCATAATTCTTTAAGAACATTATCAGGAAAATTGTTATTCAAATAGACAAGATCCTATAGACATGGTTACTAATGCATAAAATGAGCATAGATCTTGTGGACATGATTTCTAATGCAAAGAATCTATGAACATAATTTCTAGCATATGAGTGAAGTAAGAAAAACAATTAGAAAGCCCTATAAACATGATCTCTAAATAGGTATAATGCTCACTTAATCATCAATAATCCTATAGGCAGGATTTCTACCCGAGTTTCAAGTAAAGATAAAGGATAACCCCCTACCCCCCAGCTTTTACTAATAACCCCATATCTATTTTTTACAAGGATTATTACATTATTACAGACTAATACGAATAGATTACACAATGAAAAAAATTATTATACTATAGGGAGCCTTAGCAGGACCAATGTCAACCTGGAAGTTAGGCCTTCAAGCAAGTCTGACGTCCACATGTATTCCACAATACACAAAATGGGCTTCTGGTGTGTCAAAGATCCCAAAGGCCTCAGGGACCCCGGACAATGCTCACACCAAAACCTTTTCAAATAAACAGTTTTGTAAAAAGTTTGGAAGATCATCCCCAATGTGTCATAGTTCAGAGGAATCTCATGGAACCTAGGTAGTGCTTATACTGGGGGTGGTAGGACCCTAGATAACTAAGAGTAGAAGTTTGAAAATAGTGTATAAGGGTAGGGGAAAGTTTCAGAAAGAAAGCAGCAGAACAGAACCATATTTCAGCAGATTGACTCGGATATAGTTACCAGTAGTTAAACAATCACAACAACACAGGGACACTAGAATCATAGACATAATAGAGTCACATTTGAGTCAAACAAGGTTTCACATTGCTGGAGTTGACATAGTCTATTAACTATTACTAGTTGGAATCATATAGACATGTATTTAGCAGAGAGAAACATGATAAAGTCAAATGACTAATCAGACAGCCATACAAAAAGGTAGCAGGAATTTAAAGCACATTATTCTTGATAGAAGTACATAGAAATCGTGAATTGATCAGGAACATGATAAGGTAAATTATCAGCACATAAAAACAGGACAAGAATAGGGGCATGCTAGTTGAGAAACAGGTAAACAAGTGCCATGGATCAAACAGGAATATGCTCAAGTATACTAACCATACTAACATAGAAGACAAGGCAAGTTAACAGGAACTAAGGCATGCTAGTTAAGAGAGCAATAAACAGGAACACAGAGCATAAGCATGTTGAAATTCATAATGAACTAACTACATTGCATATAGAGGAGAGCATGATAACAAAAATTGAGGCATACAATTTAAGAGGTAGCAAACAGGAAGGTGAAGGCAAGTGAAATCCAAGAGTTTAGCCTTGGCTTTCAGTCGACTAGACAAAATAGCAAATAGAAGTAACATAATGAACTATAGTTGTGAGTGTGTGGGTAAGAGTAAGAGTTTATGTGTGTAGGTGTTTTTGTATCTTCCCGTGTGTGTTCATGTGTTCTAAAAAAGTATAATGGTGAGGTTATATAGCATTCAACGGAGTAAAACAAATAAGGTAAAGAAAATTAAGAGTTCACAAATAACGTATGCAAATCATTCAACCAGTTAATTAAGGCTAAACCCAATCAGTTAACACGGTAGAATCCGGGAAATATCACTTAGATTAGGGAGAATCAATTAACAGGCAAGATTGAAGTTTAATAAGGTAAACAAATAAATCAGAGACCATCTAGGAGTCGGTTAAAACAGTTAAATCTCAAAAATTAGGCTAGTAACCTAATTAAGGCAAGTAGTACCAATTAGGAGTCACAAATAAGGAAAAATAAGAAAAATCACAGAGAAATAACAATTTCAACAGAAAATATAATTTTAACCCTAATTAGGCAAATAAAATCAGTTAATCTCTGTTGATTGACAGGGCTAAAGAATAACATGAAAATATTAGAACAAATAGTAAAATGATTAGAAACTCTAGGGATTAGAACATAGATATGAAAATCAGTCGGACAAGTTGTATGCGGCGAAATTAGAGGGCCCAATTTCTTGCTATTAATTTGTTTAAGAAGAATACCTCGAGGCCTCGAGGACGCGAAGCTGTGACCGAGTTCCCTCCTTCGAAGCTCGTCGGGGACCGACCTGAAGGGAATATCGCTCGAGGCCAGAGTAAAAATGGGGAGTTCCTAGGGCACGCGGCTAAGTCTGACAACACCGGCCTGCCCAGAACCTGTATCAGGGTGTCGCGTCTAGCCGTCCCATCTCCATATCTTTTGTAATTAATGCTTTTCTTACTATGTTGGGACTTTCCTCCTATATAAAGGGGATCCCTACCATTTTGTAAGGGGCTGTTATAACTCCAACTATTCTACATAAGATAAATAACAACTCTCTCTCCCTTCTCTCTCTAACATATTCCTTCGATATTATTGCTCTTATTTGTTGGCTTCATACTTGTTCTTCATTTATTGCTTGTCATTGTCCATAAAGAGCCTCCTTTAATTATATCCTAACTATTAGCCCTTTCCCAATTATCCCCGATAGCTCGAGCCCGAGCCCGAGCATCAACCTCGAGGTCCCTCATCGGTCAGTCTGAGGCCAGAATAGCTAACCCCTTAGTTCGATTATAATTCCATATTAGCCCATATTTCATCTTTTATCTCCACGTATCTAGCATCAACTGCTTGACAACTAGCATAAAAATAGATCATGAATTTTTAGAGTCCCATCAACAAACTTAATTGTTATTACCTTGTTCACGGGAAACATTTTGGCGCCCACCCTGGGGCTAAAAATAATAGTGCTTATTTTCTTGTTGGTTTCATTGCACAAAGCAAGTTATCTTTCACAGTTTTTCTTGTCCAAGATCTTCAATTTCAGGTCAAAATGTCTAGCTCAGTGAACAGAGTTGAGAAAGACAACCTCGAAAACCACGGAGAAAATGGTGTGGCCGTTCTAATTATTGGCGCACTACTATAGAACCTCGACAACGCACCTAGACCGATTCCAGCAGATGCGGGTTCGCAAGATGCACAGTAGGTCGATGAAACCTCACACACAGACAGGAGCATATAATATGGCGACAAACAAGAAGCCCAAAAACCCCAGCTCGGGAAAAACGGGAAGTTAGCCTTCATATTATTTTGGAAATGTTGCAGGCACAACAGTTGGCTATCACTCAACTGCAAAGCCACCCAAAGACTCCCAGCATGGTAGCACCGGGGACAGCTCCCTCAGCCGAACAGGTACCTGAGAGATCGAGCAATAACGGATTGATAGCCGACCCTGCCATCGTAAAAATGCTCAAAGACCTCACAAAAAGGATTGAATTGGGTGAGAAAATGATAGTAGCCAGCGATAAGATTGTCGAGACCTACAACTCCAGGGTCGACCAGTCTTCGGGCACACCCCCGGTCCTGAAAGGTGTAGATTCGAAGAAGTTCATACAAAGGTCGTTCTCCGAAGAAGCGGCCCCGAAACCCATTCAAAAGAAGTTCAGAATGTCGGAACTCCCAAAGACAACAGGACCTCAGACCCCAATGAACACGTTACTGCCTACACTTGCGTGGTAAAGGGCAACGATATAAAGAACGATAAGATCGAGTCCCGTTTACCGTCAAAATGGTAACAATAACTAAATTTGTAAATGGAATTCTAAAAATACGTGATCTACTCTCGAGCTAGTTGTTTAGAGTAGTTGATGCTAAGAATACGAAGTTTAGCGATGAAATGCAAGCTAAAATCGGGGCGATAACCTAACCTAAAGGCTTACTGCCCGGGTTGTTTTACCAAGGGGATACAAGCTAAAACAAGGGGTTGAATGAGCCGAGGAACCTGCTGTCGGAGTGTAGGATCGGTCGATGAGGGGCCTCGGGATCGACGCCTAGGTCGAGCTAGGGCTATCGGGGGCAGTCGGAAATGGGACAACAGTTAAGGATATGATTAAACAAGGCTCTTTATGGCCAATACCAAGCAATATAATGAAGAAAAAGTAAGAAAGCGATAAATGCTAAAGTGACCTCGGGCTAGTGAGGACGAGTAGATTAGAAAGAAGAGAGAGAGAGAGAGAGAGAGAGAGAGAGAGAGAGAGAGCGAGAGAGAGAGATTATTGCACTTGTGGAGAAAATGGAGCAACATCAGCCCTTTACAAGGTAGCGCGAGTTCCTTTTATATAGGAGGGGAACTCGACTATAGTATAACATGCATTAATTATTTAAGTATGGAAATGGGACAAGTAGACGCGACGCCTCAGCGTAGGCCCTGGATAGGCCGGCTTTGTCGGACTTAGCCACGTGCCTTGGGATCTTCCCCCTCTGTTTTGGCTTCGATTTTCGTCTTCTCTGAGTTGAGCCTTGACGAGGCCCGAGGGAGGGGACTCAGCCTTGGATCCCCGTCTCAGGGTCTCGAGGCATTCTTCTGAAATGACTTAATAGCGAGAAATTAAGTCCTCTGATTTCGATGCATATAGGTTGTCTCCGCGTTTCCCAGAACGAAGCGATGGGAAATTATTCTGACACTTGACTCATCGAGCTTCTTACAGAGACGTCACAGCAGCGATGTAACCTGTGGCGCAAGCTTTTGAGGCAACCGGGGCGTCCCACGGACGTGTGTATTTCGACCTCATTCAATGCACTGCCGATTCCCGTTCTCCAAGGTGAATATACTGTCATCGATTCAGTTTTTTAAGAATAAAATAATTGCGTCTGCCGGTCACTCTTCCAAAGCCTCGATGACCATGCCATTATCCCCTATAAATGGGGGTGCCTTGGCGTTGTTTTTCCTATCCCAGTACCCTCATTGGCTCATTTGCCCATTCTTTCTTATCATCTTCTTCTATCCTTGAATATCATGCTTGGGGCTCATGGACTCAAAGCCGTTTGGTGGAGCTCCCATAGATTGTGTTACAGACTCTTGTCGGGGCTACCCTTTGTCGAGCATGGTCATGCTGCCCTATCACTGCGGTGGTTGCTGATATGTTTGTCGTTGCTGTTATTGTTGGCCCGCGTTGGTGATGGACGGGGAGTCGGCTTTCCCCTTATGTAGACAGCCATTCAAACTATGCACCACTGCTCACTCTCCTACCCAGGCCTAGTGTGGCACTTCATCCCTTGGGTTTTTTCTTTCACAAGATAAAATGGTACTACCAACCGTTGAGGCTGGGGCCTGCCGAATCTTCAACATTTGGCTTTGGCGGGCCATGTCTCTTTTCTCTGCCTCCTCTGCATCCCCTCATTTTCCTCTTCTTCATCTATTCCGACGGTAATCCCTCGGGGGATTGAGCTGGGAACCTAGAGGAGGTGGCAGTCGAAGGAATCGCCTTCGAGGATGCGTGCTCGAGGGGGCGGTGCTTGAGGATGCTGATACTAGAGATGGACCCTCAAGGATGGATCGGGCTCTCGGGTTTTATCACATGTACATCATGTCGTTCCTCCATTTTTGGTGTGGAGAACCTCTATAGGCTTCTGTAGTTGTATGTAAGGACCCCTCGAGGGCTGTTGTACATGGATTTTTACGAATATGAATATATTTCATTGACTTCTGCATTTGATTTTTGCCTTATTCTTGTATGCTCTCGTCCTTTTCGAGGCTTTTGAATGTTTTCCTTTGTTGATGACCGCTGATACCTAACTTGAATGCGAGCGTTCTTCCCGATCCTCTGTTGATCATCATGGCCCCTTTCCGAGCTCATTGTCGTACCTCAGATCGAACCTGGATTGATCTGATAGGCTCAGGCTGTCGAGCCCTCCGTGTTGCATGAAGATAGTACACAAAGCTTTCGATAATGATATCCTAAATGAAGGTCAACTTCGGGTACCTGGAGGTCCCTTTTGAACTTGATGTAGAGAGCTTTTTAAGGCGTATGGGATAAACTTATATTGAGGAGTTGCCTGTACTCAGGCGCTGCCTCGAACCTTCGTGGAGCCTTCGTGATTGGAGCTTTGCGTGCTTATTTTTAGAAAAGGAAACCATGAGACCGGGTACAGCCTTGAGTCGAGTGATGGTGTTGAAAGCTTCCCGAAGCTTGACCTCTTTTTTGGCGGAGGTCCTCGAGGTCGGGCATTGTCTCGAGACTGGGGACCATATAGTTGACTCCTCGAGGCCTGGCCTCTTGTCGATGGATGCCTCGGGGGTCGGGTACCACCGCTTCGATCTGTATCGAGGCTGTTGGCTTCTTCGAAAGACCTTACTATTTAAGATAGATACCGTTTCGTGGCATAGGGCTCTTCATTTATTCAGGCGCAAAAAGTGTTGGCGTATATTCTTGCTCTAGTTTGTCAATTTTACCATAGTCATGGCAACTACTTCGGGGCCAGCCCGACAGGGAGTGGGGAATGTTGCTCCCGATGCTTAGGATCCGCAGGATTTCGCTCTGAAGAGCGTGTCTTTGATAAAAGAGGAACATCTGGAGATAGTGAGGAGATACTGCGGATGGAGTGAAGGGATAACGCTGCAGGTGCTTTCCCCGGATGAGAGCATTACGGACTCCGTTGATAGATTCTTGAGCGTATACTTATATCCTTTCGCATTTGGCCCCCTTGATAGGGTCGTGCTTGATTTTTGATTGAACTATCGGGTTACTTTGGCGCAGATATATCCGTCATTTTGGCGAGTGGTGTTGATGATGAGGTCCTTTGCAGGGAGGGCTGGGCTTGAATTCATGCTTAGTTACCTCTTCAGGCTATACCGCCCCTTTCATCACCAAGGTCTGCTAACCCTGAGGTGCCATTCATCCACACCCTTTGTCATTGATGACTAAGAAGATGGGGATCGGGAATGGGCTAGTTGGTTCATCCGGTTCCGGATGGCCGACACTATTCCTATGGAGCTTTTGCCATTTCCCAAGGGATGGAATTATGCACGTGAGCGGAGCGTTTGGTGCTTTTTCAGATTTTGCTTATAGCAAAAACCAGTTGAGTAATTGCGTTTTCCCCTTTTGCAGCAACTTCATGGACGCCGGGAGAAGTTCTTGACCTGCCCAGCTGGGTCCAGAGGTTGGTGACCCATCCGAACTACGATGAGCATAGGTGGCGAGTTGTATTTCGCATCAGATGGGGAGCAAAATACCAAGGTATTCGCGCACGCTGCGTTTGCCTTGGCCTTCATGTATTCGAGGTAACATTTTCCCCTTTCTTTTGTATTGGCCTTGTTGTTTGTAGGTATAGGACGGTTCATTGGGATGAGGCAATGCTTTTTCGAATAGGGGAAGGAGTCGTCGGCCCCCGAGCTGAGGGATGACGGTGACGAACGGGATCCGTGCCTACAGTGTGATGGAGTTTTTAGTGGCGCTGAACGGGATCTGTGCCCATAGTGTGATGGAGCTTTTAGTAGAGCTGAACGGGCCCGTGTCACTAAGGAGAGGGCATCGTCTGAGCCTGCGGTTCCTGGGGTGTTTGATTCCCAGACGGCGGTTCATCCAAGTGAATATGCTTTACCTAAGATCGGTTCTTATGTGGCCTAAGAGGCAGGATTAACTGGAGTGTGTTCTGACTTCGAGGAAGATCATCGTCTTCACTTCATGGTTAGTTTAGGTACAGTTCTTCTATATTTAGCGCCCTCCTTTCTTCATCGATTTTTCCTTTTGCAGGCTTGTGATAGGCTCAGGTGTGAGCTGCTCCGTCAAGGAGCCAAGCTTCAGAAAGTTCTGGACGAGGCTGAATTCCTTAGGCTCCTTAGCGAGGAGAAGAAGGTTGAGTTTCTGCATTGGCGACATGAGGCATACCGGAGCTTGAATTATGAGAGCCATTTGATGGAGCAGGTAACCTTATGTAGCACGCGCTTCGCTCTTTTTGGCCTTGGAGTACCTCAAGGGAGATATCGACCGCGTCAGGAATGCTTGTGGCGAGCTAAGGGCTCAGGTGCAAGCTCAAGCTTTAGAGGAGAGGGGCACTTTAGCCAAGGTTCCTACCTTCAAGGCTCAACTCCTCTTGGCTCGTGACAATGCTAGAGTTCAAGCGGATATGATCGCGAAACTCGAGTCTGATCTCTCGAAGATCAGGGCTGAGATTATTCATGCCCGGGCTGAAGCGACATTAAGCCGAACCAAGGCTGATCGAGGAATATGTTTGTTGTAGACCCCGAAGAGAAGTACTCGAGGAGATCGGCGCAAGGGGTTTTGTTCTCTCAGAGGAATTGGCTCGAGCAAGGGCGGACGAGCGTGACGCTCGGTTACATCTTGCTGACATCGCGGAGAGCGAATCTAATAGGCTGTAGCCTTTTGGAGAGGAGTGTAGATTTCGCTGTTTTCCGCTTTGTATTTGATATTTGTAAAGCATGTTTGTAGATAGAGAGTGTGCCTTTTTTTGCGTATGTAAGATAAGAGGCAACTCGAAGCGTTATTTCTTCTGAAACTCTTTCTGTATTCATTTTGGCTAGGTGGGCTGGTTTCGGTGTTTGGCGGGATCCTCGTAGGTCCGGAACTGATCAGGCATGCCCGAAGACTTTTAAGTGCAACTTTTGTCATAAGTAGGCACCGACGCCTCTGTGTTTTGCCCAGCTGTTTAGGCTCTGTCTCCGAGTTAGGCCTTGACTCGAGCTTGCCTGACCTTCAATATTCTATGCCCGCGCGGGCAGATAGTGATTGTTCTTATTTCTTGCCCTTGGGCTTTCGCTGTTTTAGCTATTTTGGGTCCAGTCTCCGAGTCGCATTGCGATTCGAGCTTTAGTTGACCCTTAAGTTCTTTCCTGCCTGCATGGGTGGACGGCGATGACCTTTTGTGCTTCGAGTTGAAGTGACCTTACAATTGTGTGGCCCGAAGGCTTATTTCGCTGGCGACAGTGGTATTTATGTTGTGCCCTTAGGCATATCACATTTTAACTATTTTGGATCCGGTCTCCGAATCGGGTTACGACTCGAGCTCATTTTAATCCTCAAGTTTTCAATTTTTCAAGCTGGCGACAGTTGTTCTTACATTGTTTGGTCTTTGAGACCTTTTTAGTGTGCGGCCCGGAGGCTTGTTTGGCTGGCCACAATGGCTCTTATGCTTTTTTGCCCATGGGCTTTTTGTAGGCTTTATTCTCCGCTTATTAGGGTCTTCTTGAAATGATTTTGCCTGACCCGTTGTCGGTTCTGGAAGAACCTCGATTTCAAGTTGTTAGCGGCGATGTTCGAGCACCTCGGAAGGTTCCTAGCTCGTAGACTAAGTAGGTCGAAGCCTTGTGATTTTGGATCTGACATGGTTGAAGCTCGTTTTTGCCTGTTGAGGGAAGCCTATTTTAACCGGTTCTTTCCGAAGTATATTCGAAGTAATGGCCTGCAATTTTGTTTAGCAACGATCGGGCGTCCCCGAGTCGCATTTCATTTGGTTGTGTTAGCCATTTTACAGTAGTTATATGTGTTTGACCGGAGCCATTTTTTATCCCGAGTGATAGTTTAGGCGTCTACACCGAGGGTATGCCCTTTCGGGATTCTTACAAATGCGATGTATAGCCTAAACTTCAGAATTTTGAATTTCATGCCTGTTGAGGTCTTACAGTTTGTCATGCCTGTTGAGGTCTTACAGTTTGGCATGCCTGTTGAGGTCTTACAATTTTTGTTGTAATGTAGAATAGATCTAGTTACGCTGAGTCTGCCCTCTCGAGGTCTTACAGTTTCGGGTTTTCCAATGCATGTCGATTAATGATACTATCCGAGTCATCGAGTTGGTTTAGGCTCAAAGGCCGCTTTTCCTGAGCTAGGAGTTGCCTTGCTGGGGCTTTGTGAGCCCGAAGTTCCGACCCTAAGGTCGTGCGGGTGTTAAATTATTGACGCTAAGTCTCTGAGTATTTCGGGATGCATTCGGCGGAGGAGTCCCTGCCGGGAGTATACTGAGATTTCCTTGTTTGGCATATGAGATGCTAAAAAGATATGTTTTTATTGCTTGGCGTAAACACACACCGTTTCATTGTTGTGAGCTCAGCCCGCGCGGGCGCATCTCTTCGGACCATTTGATCTGGTACATGATTCCCTATTGAAACTTAGTCTGTCATTCCCCGGTCCTTCAGAGGAGATCATCGCTCATCGTTTGATTGCAGAAGGAGGCCTATGATCATGTCGTATCCTCATCTAGGGGGTACGTTGTTCCGCTAATAATCTTGCTGGCGAGACCCTCTTCGGGGCGGAAGCCTGACCGAGGGAAAAAAGCGCGGCAGGTCCTGCTAAGGCCTTGGGATCTCTGGGTGGAGTTAGAACTTCTGAATGCCCCGGCCGATTGTTTGCATATAGTTTAATGAAAAAATAGCAAAGAAATGGAGCAGTTCTTCTTTACCGAGGGATGTGTAGGCGACGCTTCGAGATTTGGTACGTTCCTGCCATTTCGCGGTGTGAGCCCTAATACAGCCCTCCACTGTGTTTAATCAAGCTTGGCCAAATATGTGGTTTGCTTACCTTTTGATCCTTTCGAGGGTGGAGGTATTGATGCCGGGGATGCGTCACATGGTGAGGAATTTCCCCTTGTCGCGTATCGCTCCCCGTAGACGATTTTAATTCCACTCCTTGTGTGGGATTTCATTCTTTTGGAAAAGTGGGGTCAGCGCTGTCTCCGGGCAGTGTGCTCATGGCCATCTGTACAAGATGTCCGTACCTTGCACCTTTTTTGACGGTATAGAACTCGGCGTTCCATTCCGAGCTTAGACGGGCTGTATCGAGAGGTGGTCGTGTTTTTTCCAGGCGGTTCGAGCCGCATTGTTTACCTCGGCCCAACAATGTTGATGTGTTGATCGAACCACCTGAATTCATGAGCACATGTTTTATTTGAAATAGATCAAATGAGGGAGAGTGTTACCAATGCATCAATGTGGGCCGAGGCGAAGTCTCAATGCCTTTTTTGCCGGATGTAAGGGCGTCCTCTGGAATATATCCCTGGACCCGTTTTTCCCCGACGACGAACATTTTTATTAGTCCTTGGAGGGTGCTGCCGCTTTTCCACTATTGTGGCAATATGTCGTGGCTCCTTTGCTTCGTTTTTCCTGGTTGCCTTCTTCCCTTTGGGCCAAATTCGAGACTGATCGCTCGACAGTGATCGACGACAATTTTTATTGAGTAGCACGGTTGTTTTCCTCCTGAGCTGGTGGCCATTTTCAACCCCGTGGTCGTGCGCGCCATGCGGTTCCCGCACCAGGTTGTGGTTTCCTCGAGGGGGATTCGATTGAATAGGTCTGAGGTGTTTGGCACCCCAGGTTTCACTTATGGTGATCACGATGTTCGGTATAGCAATGCTGAGATCATACTCTGACGGGCGAGGTGCCCCTGCCATCCATGCCTCACCGAATATGGCTCTCTTGAAGATTCCTCGAGGATGTTGCCCTCGAGCTATTTCCTGCTCGTTGCAAGGTAGATATCATCTTGGAACCTTCCTCCTATCTGCGGCACATGGATGGTACCTCCATCTCTTTAGCGTTAGTTTCTTTGTTTGGAGGCTGCTTGTACCAAGACTGAGAAGGCTCCCGAATGGTCATCCATGATCCTGATTCGTGGCTGATATCGAGTACGGGCATCCGACCAGATCTCGGCTGGGTATCTGATCAAGCTTCATTCGAAATGCCTCGAATTTGTCGGACATTGTTCATTTAGGCTTCGGGCGAAGGCCTGTGTTGCCTAGTCATCCGAAACCGGGGGCGATCTCGTTCGTTCTATCAGGGAATGAGGCGCGACTTCCCGTGGCATTTTATTCTCCCTTTGTTCGGACTCTGATCTGTTGAGCTCTCCCGCTGCTGCTTTGATGGCATCGGCGTGTGCCTCTACGGAGGAATCTGCTGGTACGGTAAGCGAGTTCCTGAGGTCATGTGCTAGGCTATGGCGCCACATCATGGTTCATTTTGATAGTGTTTCCCTAAACTTTTTCAACGAGACGGGCTCAAATTCATCATCTTAAAGGTTACTGCCTATTCCTGCACATGTGTAAGGGGTGGTGCGCTCGTCGGGATCCGAGGTCCTATCGTACTTAGGGAGTTGACTTCTGTGAAATGGGTTCCAGGACCGCTTCCTCGTGGGACGATTGTAGCATGAACTTCCACAAGCCTTACTCGATCCTCTTGGAGAGATCCCCAGGCATCTTCGCTATGGTAGGGTCTGTTACCGATTCGGTGTTTCTTGATCTCTCGGGTGTTCATTTGGTGCGGGGAGTTGTTTCCGACGCTACTGCACTGGGAGTTTTCGGATGGCTTTGCAACTGAGCGATGGCCAATTGTTGTGCCTGCAACATTTTAAAAATATCATAAAGACTAACTTCCTGTGTTTCCCTAGCTAGGGTTTGTTGGGCTTCCAGTCGGTCGATATGTTATATGCTCCCATCAGTGGCAAGGCTTTGTCGACCTGCTGTGCACCTTGCGAACCCGCGTGCGCTGGAATCGGCCCAGATGCATTATCGGGGTTCTGCGGTGTCGCGCCAACCACTAGAACAGCCACACCATTTTCGCCGTGATTTTCGAGGTAGTCGTTCTCAACTCTGTTTACCGAGCCAGACATTTTGACTTGAAATCAAGAGATCTTTGGACAAGAAAAAGTGTGAAAGGTAACTCGCGTTTGTGCAATGAAACCAGCAAGAAACTAATCACTATTATTTTTAGCCCCACGGTGGGTGACAAACTATTTACCGTGAAAATGGTAACAATAATTAAATTTGCAAATGGGATTCTAAAACTACGTGATCTATTCTCGAGCTAGTTGTTTAGAGCACTTGATGCTAAGAATACGAAGTTTAGCGATGAAATGCAAGCTAAAAACGGGGCGATAACCTAACCTAAAGGCTTACTGCCGGGTAGTTTTACCAAGGGGATACAGGCTAAAATGAGGGGTTGAACGAGCCGAGGAACCTGCTGCCCAGATCTAGGATCGGTCGATGAGGGGCCTCGGGGTCGACGCCTGGGTCAAGCTCGGGCTATCGGGGGCAGTCGGAAATGGGACAACAGTTAAGGATATGATTAAACAAGGCTCTTTATGGCCAATACCAAGCAATATAATGAAGAAAAAGTAAGAAAACGATAAATGCTAAAATGGCCTCGGGCCAGTGAGGACGATCAGATTAGAAAGAAGAGAGAGAGAGAGAGAGAGAGAGAGAGATTATTGCACTTGTGGAGAAAATGGAGCAACATCGGCCCTTTACAAGGTAGCGCGAGTTCCCTTTATATAGGAGGGGAACTCGGCTATAGTACAACATGCAATAAATGTTTAAGTATGGAGATAGGACGGCTAGACGCGATGCTTCGGCGTAGGCCCTGGATAGGCCGCTTTGTCTGACTTAGCTGCGTGCCTTGGGAGCTTCCCCCTCTGTTCTGGCTTCGATTCTCGTCTTCTTTGAGTCGGGCCTTGATGGGGCCCGAGGGAGGGGACTCAGCCTTGGTTCCCCGTCCTCGGGGTCTCAAGGCATTCTTCCGAGATGACTTGACAGCGAGAAATTAAGTCCTCTGATTTCGCCGGGTACAAGTCTGTATTGCTGAAAAATTTCGGGGACACACTCTCGAAAGGGGCCATGATATGGTGTCACAACTAATTGGCTCCAAAATCCATAGATTCATTCGCCATGCTATCAGACTCCTTTGTAAAGGCATATGCCGGTGTCATCGAAGTAGCAACGATGTTTTCAAAATTAACCAAAAGGAGTACGAGATGCTGCGGGACTTCGTGTCTTGCTTTCAAATGGAACGGATGGAGCTACCACCTGTCTCCCACGATTTGGCAGTGTAGGCTTTCACTCAAGGTCTGAATGAACGAATCTCGGTGGCCTCAAAATAGCTGAAACAGAATTTGGTCGAGTACCCAGCTGTGACCTAGTCGGATGTCCACAACCGGTACCAGTCAAAAATTAGAGCCGAGGATGACCAGTTAGGAGCCCCCTCGGGCTCAGTATACCCAAGCAGGATCCTGGCAAAGGAACCAAAACCTAACAAAGAAAGATATCAGTCGTACATCGAAGATAAGAGGAACGCCCCGAGGCGCAACCCACCTTGCAATGATCAGAGAATAGATCAAGGACAGGATCCTCGAGGATTCATCAATAGATCCAGATTCGATAGGAACACAGGGCCAACGGATGCACCTCACTTGTCAGAATACAACTTCAACGTCGATGCATCGGACATCGTGTTCGCCATCAGTAAATATTAGAGACGCCAAGTGGCCCGGGCCTATACAATCGGATCCTTGACAAATGAATCACAACTTAGTGTGCGAGTTTCACTACACGTACGGCCACAGGACTGAGGATTGCCACCAACTACAAGAAGAGGTAGCTCGACTACTTAACAAAGGGCATCTCCGGGAGTTCCTTAGCGATCGAGCCAAAAATTAGTTCCGGGAAAGAGAAGCAACCAAGAAGAACAAGACAAACGAGCCACAACATGTCATCCACATGATTATGGGAGGCGTCGATGCCCCGCAGGAACCCGTAATGAGAAGGACAAAAATATCCATTACTAGATAAAAGTGGACCCGGGGATATATTCCTGAGGACGTGCTCACATTCAGCAAAGAAGACACCGAGACCTTGTCTCAACCTCACAATGACGCACTGGTAATCTCTTTCATTGTAAATTCTTTTCAAATAAAATGTGTACTCGTGGATTCAGGTAGCTCGGCCAACATTATCAGGTCAAGGGTGATAGAGTAGCTCGAACTTCTCGACCAAACCGTACCCGCCTCTCAAGTCCTTAGCGGATTCAACACGGCGATCGAAACAACGAAAGGAGAGATCACTCTCCTAGCAAGCATGGCCGGCATGACCCAAAATGTCAAATTCCATAAAAAAGACATGAGATACAGCGCCTTATTCGGGCAACCATGGATACACGCATGAGAGTGGTACCATCCACTCTTCACCAAATGAAGAAATTCCCAACAAAGGACAGAATTAAAACCATTTAGGTGGAACAACACGCGGCAAGGGAAATGTGCACGGTGCACGATGCGGCACCAGCGCTCGCACCTCTGCCCGCAAAAAAGCCAAAGGGTAATCGAGCCACACCCTCGATCAAGCCCGGTTAAACAAAATAAAAGACCATACCGCATCCTCATCTCGAGTGATAGGAACATATCGATCCCCAAAATATCACCGGCACGTCTCACATTAAGGTACGACCATCTCCCTTTTCATTTCGTACTCTAGGCAAACCCTTGTGTAGGCACCCGATCGAAGCGGTCAGAACGCTAACCCAGCTCGAAGACCATAAGGGAGATCCAACAAGTATTCAAGGCTTCTTTTGCAATCAACCCCGAGCACTACAGGACATCCCCTCGAAAGGTCATCCATTTGAAAAAACCAAGGAACACCGAGCAAGGTTCCAATAGGAAATGATGTACCGGGCAAAATAGTCAAATGAACCGTGTCCGCAAAAGCCGGACCCATGGCAACAAAACAACATATACTTTTTCCAAGCAATCTAAGAATATCTTTCGCAAAAGCATATCGAACTCCAATGGAAACTCAACATTTTCATAGCAAAGATCCCTCCACCGAGAATGCCCCGAAATACTCGGAGACTATCATTAACAACTTGGCACCCACATGACCTCAGGGTTGGAATCTCCAAAATCGTTAGCCCTCAACGAGGCAATTCCGAGCTTACGAGTAATGGCTCCCGATCCTAGACAAACCCGATGACTCGGAGACTGTTGCCAATCGACATTCATTGAAAAACCTGAGGCCGTAAGACCCTGATCGAGGAGACGCGGTCCTGTAAGACCTCAAAAGGCATGAAAATCCTGTAAAACCTCAAGCAAGGCATGAATCATACTAGTACCAAGTATCAACGAAACTGTAAGACCTCAAGTAAGGCATGAATCATACATGTACCAAGTGTCAACGAAACTGTAAGACCTAAAGCAAGGAATGAATCATACTTGTTCAAAGTATCAACAAAACTGTAAAACCTCAAAAGGCATGAAAATTTCGTAAGACCTTACTATAGGCATAAACTCAATCCCGAAGTTTTGGCTATATATCGCATTTGTAAGACTCCCGAAAGGGCATACCCTCTATATAGACGCCTAAACTACTACACTCGGGACCAAAAATGGCTCCGGCCAAACACAAATGACTATGGCCATACGGCTGTACCAACCGAATTAATGCG